>NC_052357.1:32335752-32692382 GCF_009727055.1 Benincasa hispida
AACTAATTTAATGAATAGTCTCTCTTTATAACACCATTTCTAGAATAGACTTATATTTCACCAAGATGACCATAAGTAACTTGACCTTAACCTTGAGTGAGTTGTGAACTCCTAACTATGAGAGCGGTCCTTTGATCTACATGGGTGAGAGTAGCCAAATTCGCCAACTTAATATGCCTACTATTTTGGGGATTTGTCTGATTGGGGAACTGGGATCACAGCTACATAAGAAGGAATTCACATATTCCCATTGTTAGAGTAAGTAGATAAATTTCTCCCTTAATGGCTAATTCTAGGTCTTGAACAATGTGGCACCACACCCTCTTCTAGCCCGAGAGGGATTTAGTTATAGTTGGACTATGGTTAATTGTTCATTAGAGAGATCAATGGTACTTAAGAAGTTAGATGTAACTACAGAGGTAAAACGATAATTTTGATCCAGTTGTACTTGTGAGCAATTTATGAATGGTCAATATACTGTTGATTGGTTATATCCAATGAATATAGAAATATATCTATAGTGCGAAGAGTATAGCTATTAGTCTTTAGTAGAGTAATCGACAGTTAATGAAGGTTGATTAATTTAATTAAAGAGTTTAATTAATTAATCAAGTATCATTGGAGCTTCAATCTATACTTATATGATACATTATAATATAAAGTTTTCATGAGAGAAATAAATATTTAAATATGATTCAAATATTAATTATATGAATATGATTTATATATAAACTATAGGTTAAAGTTAATATGAATATGCTTCATATTGATATATAGGTTATATGAGAGAATAATAGACTATAGCTTATATTATATATGATATAATATAACTATAGGTTATATGTTATATGTGATATAGCATATGGTTTAATATGATATATATTAAATTATTAAATATATGTTATTAAAAAAATCACTTTTGAATTTTTTAAAATTAAAAAAAAAGGGAGGGGGGGGAGTTATTTATAACTCCCTCAACCCCCTTTCTCTCATATACGTGAAACACAAAAAGGGATGGAAGTTGAGTATTTGATGAATCATCTTCTTCTTGCTTACTTTCTCTCTGCGTGTAATTCTTTCAACCAAGAAAACTCCTCCCTTCACCACAATTAACCAACAAATGCCCACACCTCTATGTTGATTCTTACCTTAAGAATAACGAGGAAGACATTATGATGGTGTTCGAATTCCAACCTTACTACTGTGTACATGCTTGATCCATTTGTGAGGAGAAGATCGAGTTTGTAGTGTGAACGGGAAAGAAAGCTAGAAGATGGTTCTTCAAGGGTTAGTTTCGTGTTTCCTTTTTTTTCTCTCTAATTTTACAATAGAAAGGCATGCTTAGTTCTCTTTGATTATCCATGTTTTTGTCACTCTGTATATTCAAGTCCTGTAAAATGCAAATTAGAGACACTTGGCATTCGATTGCTTCCACTTCAGGGAATTCAAATCTCTACATTAGAAATATTGATTAAGAGTATTTTGTCATTACTCCTCTTGTAAAACAAGATACCAACATAGCTTTAATATCAATAGATCACACGTTCTACAACATCATAGACATAGGAAGAAACTATAAGTTTCTTAGTGCGTCTATTATAAGTTATCCAACTAGTTGCCTACTAAACCTAGAACTTAAGATCTCGAGAAAACTAGATTAGGTTACCACCAGATAATTTACATTTCATAGGGTTTAGTC
Source organism: Benincasa hispida (assembly GCF_009727055.1). Classification (NCBI taxonomy): domain Eukaryota; kingdom Viridiplantae; phylum Streptophyta; class Magnoliopsida; order Cucurbitales; family Cucurbitaceae; genus Benincasa; species Benincasa hispida. The sequence goes on from NC_052357.1 coordinate 32,337,452, forward strand.
CCCATTTTTCTCGATGTATATGTCATTGCCTCTCTTGACAATCATTTCATTAAAAGGCTGCAATGTTCTTTTTCGATTTCACATCATCAAAGAAAACTATTCCATAAGAGAGTAATTACATCATCAAATTATTTTGTTGTCTAATATGTCGTGACTTTCCATTATAGACATTGTTCTTGGTCCTCATCATAGAATCTTGTAACATATGCGTAGTTAAAAAAAAAAAAAAAAAAAAAAAAAAAAGCTGACATCCTGTATTTTATAGGAAAAACCTATGTAATACATACACATTTTCATTTTAAAAGAATTGAGATGCATATTTTGATAAGACAAATAGATGCATTTTTTTCGAACAAGTACTCTCAATTTTAGACATAATGTCGTAATACAGATTTCTTATGTCACGTTTATGAACGTCATATATGATGCACCCTAAACCAACTACTATATATACATAATAAATCCTAACCTACAATTTGACATAATATGTCATAAAAACTCCTGAAACCCATTAATGGACCATTTATGTTTTATACACGTTCCGTTGATAAACTACACAAATGTGAAAATATATTGTAAGTTTGTTGATCTTATGAAAAAAAATAGTATTTTATCTACTTCAAGTATAACGGTTACATGCAAAATGTTATAAAATATATATAAATTTTTTAAGTTGACATTTTAATTGAGTAATAGGTATGTAATTGAGTGGTTAAAAAAAAAAAAAGCAAACAAAAACATGCACTAGAAAAGTATACTTCTTTTATGTTAAAAAAAAAAAAAAAAAACTACACTAGAAACCTCTAACTTAATTGCATCTTCAAGTCAAACTTTCTTAATCAACTCAACTCGATACCTTAAAAAAGTATATTGACTTCACACACATGTTAGCTCTACAACATTATTAAATCATCTCAATCCAACTCAATTATGCACGCCAATTAATTTGACACAAATTAAATCTTAAATTTCTATATTCTTTTCTTTTTTTTTTCTTTTTTTTTTTTAAAAAAAAGGAAGAATTCATCCTAGATTCAAAAGCTTAACGAAGAGAAAAAGATAAAATTACCGACGACGGTCAAGAGTACGCATGACCACACACAACATTTTGCTGGACCATATGTCGTTTTTTGACCCTTTTACTTTAATCTAAAGTACAAACTGTCATCCAAATCTAGCGGAACCAACCACAAATTTCTCTATATTATACTTCAAAATAATAATAATAAGCTCTTATTTTCTTTTTCTCCTTTCATTCTTGAAATTCAAACTACTATTTCTATTTCGTTTTTTTTTATCCTTTTTTATTTTGAAATTTTAATTTACTTTCTATATATTTTTTAATTAAAAAGGTAAAATGTTTGTTCATTGTCGATATCGAAAAATGAATTAACAATGAATTTATATTTTTAGGGAAAAAATTGTACTATTGCCTCGCAAAAATTAAAAACATTGAATATTGGTATGGTATAGATTTTAATTTTGTGTGACTGATGTTCTGATTTATAATTACCCTTAAATTCATTATAGTTGTACTCATTATATATTATGATGGTGGTTTCTTGCTCATGATCTTACTCCAATATTAATCTCTCCAATGATTCTCTTATGAACTTGCTTGTTTAAAACCTCAATCGTTATTTGTTAAGCACTCCTCTTGATCTATTGACCAACTACTTAACAATTATGTTGCCACCATCTACGTTCATAATTGACTCTTATGTACTTCGTCCACTCAATTCTATGTGGTTCCTTCATGGATCATTATTTGTTGGAAGTTTGAACTACTTTCCACCTAAGAGCAACTATTCACTAGGAAGGATGATCTCCTATCAGGTATGACGCATTATATTGACCAATGCAAAATGATGTTATGAACCCGCATAGGTCATTCCAAAAAGGGGGCTATCTTGGGCGATCCACATAGGCCGCCCCCAAGCATGACCCAACTTGGTCATTTCTGCCCTCACTTGGGTCGGTCTCTTAAGGCCATGGGTGACGTACGTGGGTCGGTCGTGGGTTAGACGTGGGTTCCTTCAGTACTAAGCTATTTATTTTGGTTTTTTTAATTTTATTTTTAAGCCTTCAATCCTATGATTCTCGATCTTAGCCTATCTCAATAAATTTACTCATAACAATCATAAAAAATTTTAATTTAATTTTCAATTGGTCATTAGATATAAAATAAAAATTCTAGCTAAAATGAGTTTAGTTCGATGGTATTGGTATGTCTTTCGATCGAAGAGGTCGGAGGTTCAATCTTCATCCTGTTGTTGTACTAACAAAAGGAAAATAAAATAAAAATTTTAACACAGTTGAAAAATAAAATGAAAAATGTCTAGTTTAGCATATGTATTTAACTACTTTGTCATTGTTAGGTGAACTTTAGCCATAAATTTATTTAAAAACCACACCAAAATTAAATAGGTAAATGAAGTTTGAAAACTGAGGATCAAATAGAAATTTAACAATATATTTTATCATTTTTTCTATTAAAGTAACTTTTATAATTATTATTAAGAAAAATATCCATTTGCACCATACAACTAAACCTTTAAATGAATAATTGTGAGACCCTAAACTTTCTTAAACAAATCAGTTTATATTATTTGTTAGTGATTCATACTATTTTCACAAGATTCTATTTAACTCATCTCAAAATCTAAATTATTTTTCTCTAAATTACACAAAAATGACAGAAGGCTTATCATGTAGTTCTTTCTAAATAAGTATAGAAAAATAGAAGATAATAAATAGATGATATAACGATATTATCAATTTGATCCTCATTTTTCCTAATTTATATTACTATCTATATTTAAAAAAGTCTTATACATGTGTGAAAGTTATATATTAATAATATTAAAACAAAGTTTCCATGCTTGGTCCTAAATTGAATTGATTAGGAAAGGTTGAAATTTAAGTTGATACACTAAAATGAACATGGGATTTATTTTTATTTTTATTTTTTTAATTTATATTCAATACAACTCCAAACTTATTATTATTTGAGAAAAATATAATTATCTCTAAATTTTGGGTCTAACTTCAATTTTGGTTTTTAAGTTTCAAAATTATATATTTTTTTACTAAGTTTTGAGTTTTGTTTTGATTTAATCTCTAGACTTCTAAATATTACAATTTTATCATTGAGATTTAAATTTGTTTTTTATTTCGTTCCTAGATTTTAAGATTTATACTTTTAACTTCAATTTATTTATTAAATAATCACTTTCTTTCTATGTATAATGTCAATGGATATTAATTAATTGAAAAGAGTTGAAGAAAATACAATTAATTAAATGCCACCATCAAAATTAAATATAAAACTTCTTTCATTTTAACATTATTTGAGAACTCAAATACTAAAAGTGAATATATTTTATTTTAGTACAAACGGGTGAAAGATTTGAATCACTAGTCTCTTAGTCAATAGCACACCATGCTAATTAAACTAAGTTCTTTTTGCATTAATAGAATAGTCAGTGAAAAATCTAATTTAAAAGTATAAAGTTTAGTGTATGGATATTGGATCAAATTGAAATAAAAATCAAATCACAATGATAAAATTGTAATATTTGAAAACCTATAGAATAAATTGAAAACAAACTCAAATGTTAATTACTAACTATATAACATTTTGAAATTTAAGATATCAAATAAAAACTAATCTTAAAACTTTAGGGAAAAAAAATAAAAATAATTGTCATATTATTTTTATATTCAGAATTGTTGATAATTGCCGCATGTGAAATTTTACCAGTTTCTAGAAGCAAGATGTTGGAAGATTCAAAGAAACCAACACATTGCCCCAATTTATTACATCATTCCCAACGTCATTTTCAACACGCTTCTTATTCCAAGATCACGCCACGTCAATATAAGCCACGTGTCATCATCTCATTTCACCTCATGAAATAAAATTACCGTCAAGCCCATCCCTCGTTTTAATACAGTTAAATTTCACTTTCATATTTTATTATTATTTATATAATTTGGAATACTTCGGCCCCAAGCAAATTACTCTCACGAGTCACGGACAAAAATTAAGTATAAATTCATCCCCATCCCACATTTCCGGCAGATTCGCTCAGCCGAATGATCTGGAATTTCCGCCATGAACGATGTGAGAGATCAACAAGAACAAATTCCTGAATTAGTTTTTGGTAAATTGGAAGTGGTGACCGCGCTCGGCCGTGGAGCGAAGGGAGTCGTGTTCTTGGCAAGAAATGCGGCGGAGGACGGCGACGCCGAATGGCTGGCCTTGAAGGTGATTTCGAGAGAATTAATCGAGAGGAAGGCGAAGATTGTGAATAGCGATGGAGCTGAGTATCGCAGAGTTTGCTTTGAACGAGAAGTTTTGCAGCTTTTCCGCCATCCGCTTTTGCCTCGATTGCGAGGAGTTTTGAATACTCAGAGAGTTGTAGGTTACGCCATTGATTATTGTAATGGACGAGATCTTAATGCTCTTAGGAAAAAACAGACCGAAAAAATGTTCTCCGATGACGTTATTAGGTATTGATTGATTGATTGATTGATTGATTGATCTCTCTCTGTTTTGTGAATGAAATTGATTTGAATTGGTTTGTACTGAAATTGATTTGTGTTTTCTCGTTCTGAAGATTTTACGCTGCGGAATTAGTTATGGCGTTGGAGTATGTACACAGTTTAGGAATAGTTTACAGAGATTTGAAGCCGGAGAACGTTATGGTTCAACACAACGGCCATATAATGCTTGTGGATTTTGATCTCTCTACAAGACTCTCTCAAAAATCTCCCAAATCATCTCCGTCTCCGTCGCCGGTGGTAGAGGTTATGGCGGAATCTAAATATGTGATGAAAGGTAAAAATGACAAGAAGAGGAAGAAGAAACGACTCTTTCATTTTCACCGGTTTTGCAACTCCGGCGTATCACCGGAGGAATCCGATCACCACGCTAGAGTGGCGGAGAAACCAAGATCTCTACCGGATTCGTCGGATTCGGAGTCATCGGAGAAGTCGAACTCGTTCGTCGGGACAGAGGACTATGTAGCGCCGGAGATCGTTGCCGGGAAGGGACATGACTTCGCCGTGGACTGGTGGTCACTCGGCGTAGTTCTGTACGAGATGCTGTACGGAACGACGCCGTTTAGAGGATCGAATCGGAAGGAAACGTTCTACCGGATTTTGACGAAGTCGCCGGATCTGTGCGGCGAAGCGACGCCGTTGAGGGATTTGATAAGGAAGTTGCTGGAGAAAGATCCGAGGAAGAGGATCGAACTAGAGGAAATCAAGGGCCACGATTTTTTCAAAGGGACTGACTGGAAATTAGTTCTCGGAATTCCCCGGCCGCCGTCGCTGCCGGAAATGGCGGAAGAGGATATAAAGGGAAATAACATAATTGATGTGGAGTCTTTTGTCCAAGATGTATTTTGCAGCGAAATGGAGAAGAAGAATCAAATTAACGGTGAGGAAGGAAAAGGGTTAATTCCTAATTACACGGACTCTGACATATTTCATGTATTCTAACTATAAAAAATTTTTGGTAGGAAAATATATATATATATTCTTCACAAATGAAGAGATTAGCTTTTTTTTCTTTTTCTTTTTCTTTTTTTTTTTTTGAAATATAATATTATAAATGGAACTTGAAATTCTCAATTGATGGACGTCGATTTCGTGGGAGGATTTTTTTTTTCTTTTTTTCAATAATGGGTTTGGATGAATTTATTAGTCTATTATGTTATTTGTACTTAAAAATTAATAATTTTGGCCCAATTGATGATATATTTTTAGGACATTGAATGGCAAAATCAAAGGAAATTCTTGTATCATATTCCATCTAAATATTAATAAGAAAGAAACAGATGTAACAACAAATAAAGCATCAGAAGAAGAAAATAGAGAAAATAAAAGTAAAGGAAGAAAACGACCTTGAAAATGGGGCGTCTATAGCTAGACTTATTAATTCTACTTAGTAGGCAAATAATAATAATAATAATAATAAAAGAACAAAATTTTTCTTGGTCTCTCTAAGTCTTTGATCTAATTTCAGACCTAATTTTTATTTGGTTAGTTTAAAAAATTATGCATTGAAATTTAAACATCAAATTGAAATAAAACTCAAATTTCAAGGATAAATATTGTTTTGTAACATTTTGAAATTATGGACTAAGTTGAAATTAAATTCAAAACTCATTATCAATGTATAACAATTTAAAATTTATGATGAAATAGAAATTAGAACCAAACCTTGATACAAAAAATAATTTTTTCCTTTAAAATTCATCCTACATATTGTTGAAGTCAAGTATTTTTTAACAGCCCAGCAGACTAAAATTATGATATTTGTAAGAAACAACATTGCTATTAAAATGGGGTTTAGTAGATAAATCTAATTTTTGAAATCGAAAAACAAAACAACCAGATAATAAATTTAAATTATTAAAACATTTTTATCTTAGCTTTTTACTTTTAAGAGTTTTTTTAAAAAATAAAAAATAAAAATAACATGACTAAAAATATAGCATGAAATGGTAAGTAAAACAAAATTTAGATTGATTGAAGATCTCTTTTTTTTTTTCTTCTCTTTTTTTAAGATTCATTGAAAGTTATAAATATGGTTAAAAACACTTTTGTTCCAACACTTTTTTTTAAAAAAAATAAGAAATAATAATTAAATTTTAAAAATGAAAAGGGGAAATTGAAAATAAAAAGGTGGTTGTAGTGGGAAAAAGGAAGGCAAAAGGAAATTATGTTTTTGAGAGTCGGAAAAAAAAAATAAAACAGGAAAAAGTATGAAGAAAACTAATTAGGTGGAAATCTCCTAATTGGGATGAAAACCTATATATTTAATATTTATTTCGTTGGGGGAGAGAAAAAAATAAGTAGTAAAATCCCTTTTAAGTCTTAATTAGATAATAACAAATAGTTGAAAATATTATTTTTTATAAAAACAAAAATTTGTCTGGTAACAAAAATTAATTAGATAATTAGGTGTGTTGCATAAAGATAGAAAGATACACATACACCTAATAAATTTTGGAGAAGAGTAATATTTGGTGTAGCATTGACATGCATATCCTCTCTATTAGATAGTAAAATTGAGTTAAAAAAAATTCATTTTTACCATATAGTAAATATTGATTAAATAATTTGATGAATCACACAAAAATAGGTGTAGTAACACAAAGATAATTTTCATCCCGCACCTTCAAAATTTTCTTATTGATATGTGTGTTGTTTTATGTTTTTATACGAGTTAGTAACTTTTTTTAATTAAAAAAACCTTTTCAATTGAAGATATAATTTTCCCTCCATTTTCTTTTATGGTCTCTATTTATGTTTTGAGTACAACGATTTAGGTAGAGATTTGTACATTCAATCTTAAAGAAATACATTCATGTATTAAAATGTATACAATATTTGATATGATTTTCTATCGTAAAAATTAGAGGTTTGATCTCTCATCCTCGAAATTATTGTATAAAAAAAGTGTTGATGTCACATCTATCGTTCGATTTCAAATATAGATATTTGTTAACTAATGAAAAATAATGAAAAAGTATTAATGAGGAAATCAAATAGTTTTTTTAAAAGGTAAAATCTAGAAACTAAGATGATGTTTTTTTTAAAAAAAATTAACCATCTAAATAGTATAAGAATTTCATTTTCTATTTTTTAAAAACCATATCTCTTCATTACAATTTCTTTGATATATATTTTTTATATTTCTTAAAAATACATTTATATTTTCATAGCCAAAATCTAAATGCACAACAATAAAATTTTCTTTATAAAAATATAATAAATTTTAAAAAAATATTATTATTAAGTCATTAGATTTATTTTAGATTTTGTTTTTTTTTTTCCCTATAGTGTTTATAATCTTAATTCTATAGCATAAATAAATAATAATAAATAATTACGAAGAAGTAAATTAAATTTGATCAATTGATAGAGTGAGATGTGAAAAACCCAACCAACCCAACTAACTAGGGTTGGTGAGCCGGCGTGGGCAGGAAGTTAAAAGATCCACAAGAGTCAAAGGAGAATTTAGAATGACTATTTTAAAAAATTCAAATTCAAATTCAGTTTCAAATTTAAAAATAATAATAAAACAAAACATAAAAATTCGAGAATGACTTCAATACTTTTTGACTTTTATTTTAAAATGTGCGGCGTAGCCCCAAAAATATCTCTCTAAAGCCGCCTTTGAACTTTGTGTATAAACATAAAATTTAAAAATTATATATATAAATGGAAAATGTTATATTAAATTATCATTTTTCTTATAAATGCAAGAAGATAAGTTAATTAAATATCGCTAAAAATATTTTCCTGGTTTTCCAAACTTAATTACTTCTAGAATCTTATTATCAAATCAATAGTTGAATTTTAAGATGGAAATGATTTAATTTACATCTCATTTGGGTTTTAATTATTTAAAATTTTTGTCTTAGTCTTTCAAGCTATTTGTTTTTGTTGCATCAACTCTAAGAAAATACTATATAATTCTGGTTACATGTCATAGATATTCAATATATGTAGCTTCAATGATAGATACTCACAAAAAAATAAGAACCTTTAATGATTGACACTTAAAAATACAAAATCTATTGAGTTTGAGACAAATAAACTAATTAAATAAGATTTAAAGCAAATTAAACAAGTTAAATTCTTAAAACTTGTTTTATTTTTTAAATTTTATGAATTTCAAAAGTATTAAACTTTTCTTTTTTAGAAAAAGTAGGTAGAAGTGAATATTATGAGTTTATTTTTCTTTAAGAAAAACAAAGATAGCATTGTTATCAATCAATTCTTTCATTCACAATATAGTTCATTTTAAAAATATTTTTTTTGTGTGGATAAGTCTTATTATTATTATATATTATTTGAACTATGATAAAGGTAAGATAAGAAGATTGATATGAACCCTTGATATTTTAAAAATAAGTATATATCAATATATATATAGATTATTTTTAAATATAGAAAAATAAATCAAAATATTTACAAAATATAGCAACATTTTAGAATTATCAGTGATAGATGCTGATAGATACTGATAGACTTCTATTAGTGTCTAATGTCAGTGACACTGATAGAAGTCTATCAATGTTTATCATTGATAGTTCTAAAATTTTGTTAAATCATATAAATATTTTCAACAGTTTTACCATTTGAAATAATGTTCTATATATATATATATATATAGTCAAAGTAAGCATAGTTCAGTAGTTAACTACAACATATTTGTCTATCACATGTGAAATATGAAGGTGAAAGTTTAAGTTTTCAACTTCTAAGGAAAATTATTAACACCTAAAATTTGAGGCATGGGAGTTGGTAGTTGTGAATAAACTTATTAGCCATTAATTGTCGAGGTTTATAAACTAATACTTTTAGACAATAAAGGTTACACCTAATCTTATACTCGCCGCTTCTTTACACACTAAAATTAAAATTAAATAAAAAAAGTTTAACGTTTTTTAAAAGAAAAAAAATTGTCCCATGATACATTAATATTGAATCTTCTACATCAGAAGTGCACCCAAGTTTTTTTTTTAATACTTTTCCACACCTAGGATAGATTGTCGTGATTATATTATTTGCAGTACCAACTCATGTCTTGTCCAACAAACATCGATTTGGACAACTTTTCCATAAACAACAACCTAAATAACTTTGACCCGTCCCATCACATGAAATTCCTTAATTAATCAACCATTTAAACTATCTTATCTTGTAATTTATTTCTTTATTATTCATTTAATTTGAGATAATTACAAAGAATTCTGTTAATTCAAAAACGAAAAGAAAAAAAATCAACTTTTTAGTAGTTCTCCAATAGAGCCGTTAACTTGAGTCTCGTGGAATAACTAGAATGGACAAAGTATATGACAAAAAAAAAATGTCTAGTATTATTGTAATGCATATTATTTCTGATATTGGATATTTGATATGCTATTAGCAATACATTATTTTATTTTAGTGTCTCATATCATACTTAAATGTTTTTGTATGGTAAATAATGCATGGAAAGTAGTAGGGAAAATGACATAGAGGGCTCATAATAAATGGTAAAAATAAAAATTGGTACTCTTTTGAAAATCAATGAATTTTGGCCTTATGCTTGTGTTATCAGTGTATGAAATTACCACTGTAACCCTAAATGCATTCTTTTATTTTCTTCGTTTTCCAGCATTTTTTTTCTTTTTTTGATTTTTTTAGTTTCTTCTTCTTCCATCTTCCTTTTTTTTGCATTTTTTGTGCATTCCTCCCTTTTTTTTTTACTTTTGTACTTTTCTCTGCATTCTTCTATTTTTTTCTTTTTTTTTTTTTTTTTTTTTTTTTTCTGCTTTTTTTTTTTTTTTTTTTTTTTTTTTTTTTTTTTTTTTTGCATCAAGCATCAAACTTAGAGTATAGAGCATTAGAGCATTGGGCATCAAGTGAACTTTTAAATTGAGCATAAATCATACAACATAAAGCGTAGTGTATCGAGGATCGAAGATCAAATAGCATGTAACTAGTATATAGCATAGAGCATAAAACATCAAGCATCGAACATCGAACATCAAGTATCGAGTATCGAGGATCAAGGATCGAGTAACATGTAGCTAGTATATAACATAGAGTATAGAGTATAGATTATCAAACATCGAGCATCAAATATAGAGAATGGAGGATCGAGTATCAAGAAAACTTATGAAGCATAGCAGACGAATGGTTTTCAAGGTCAAATAGATAAATTTATAGAGTGCTGACATAAGCAGAATATCAATTTTTATTTTATCTTCGAAAAATAGGCCATTCGTATAAGAAAATCAAAAGTAGTAGGGATGTAGCTTGAAAACATTTTTCAGAGTAGTTGTGTAGTTTTTATTTGTTGCCAGTTAACCCTATGACCGAGGGTTGACTTTCTGACAACACCATGAATATGAAAGAATATATATAATAAATAAAGTAGAAATCGGGAAAGTTATTTCATTGATTTCTCATTCAAACCTAAAATATGCATGAAAAATATATATAGAAAGAAAATGGGAGAATATGTTCTTAATACTCCCCTCAATTTAGAGCAGGAGAACACAGATGCCCAACTTCTGAAGATAAATAAATTGCTGCTTTTCCAAGAGGCTTGTGAAAATATCTACAAGTTGCTCATTGGTACAAATATGATGTGTAATAATACGTCGCGAACATAATAACAATCCACCTCGATGTGGTTTGTGCTTCATGAAAGATTGCATTTTGAACAATATGTAGTGTTGATTGACTATTATAAAATGAATTTATGGCACGAGAGTGATAAATCCCAAGACTTCTAAGTAACGCTTTAAGCCACTTATGTTTAGATGTAGTAGAAGCCATAGAGCGATACTCTATAAAGCACAGACACAGATATGGTTACACGACACAGATACGATCGGGTACGACGATTCGTCAATTTCTAAAAAAAACTAAGATACGGATACGTTTAAGGATACATAATTTTTTTTTTATATATATTTTCTAAAAAATGATGATACTGATACATTAAAGATACATTTTCGTTTTCTTAAAAAAAAAAAAAAAACTATGATATAGATAAATTTAACATACAAGTTAATAACAATAACAGAAAATAAAATATAAATAGTGAAATACAATACAAAAAAAGCAACATCTAAGATGTTGAAGTCCAATAGTTAATAAAATGCAATAGAAAAGTGACTCATATTACAAAGAAGAAGAAGATTAGAGGGAGAAGTATGAAGATAAACGAAGAACTTTTTCGTTGAATAGTTTTAGATTGAGAAAAATTAGATGAGTTGCTTGTTTTTTTCTTTAAAAAAATGTACGTGTAGAAATAGATACGTCAAATCGCGTGTCAGATACGTATCTAGGAAGTATCTGAAAGTATTGGTATCCGATTCGTGTCTGATACAAATTCTTTGTCTCACATGAAGTATCTATGCTTCATAGGCGATACTCGACCTTTGTGAACAAACAAAACACTGTTTTGCTGCTTCTTCGTTTTCCAAGAGATAGGAGAACCACCAACGAAAATAAACCAACCGAAGAGAAAGCAGCAAGTCAATTGACAACTTGCCTAATCTGAATCATACTAACCTGGTAAAGAAAGATCACAAATGGAGCGAGGAAAGATCCCTTAACCAGGATAACTTTTTAAATAATAATGAAAGATCCCTTAATCAGGATAACTTTTCAAATAAGAAATTGTATGAACAGCAATATCCCAATATTCTTGTCGTGATGCTTGCATAAACTATGCCCATATGTAACTTCAAAAACTCTTAGAAAATTCAAATATAACTTTAGATTATTATACCCAAATATTTTTTTAGAATTTTTTTTTTATAATAAACTGTTGGTAGATAATTACGAAAACACTTCTACAAAAAGAAGAATTATAAAATTAAAAAAAAAAAACAAAAAATTTAAAAGAAAACTTTCTTGTTTAAGTCATGTTTTAGTAATTATTTAATTTTTAATTTTTAATTTTTTTAAAACTAAATTTATAAATCGTAACACTTCTTTCTTCTATAGTTTTTTTTTGTTTACTATCTACTTTTCATCGATATTTTATTTCAAAAATCAAATTTTTAAAACTAAAAAAAAGAATAATTTTTGTTGTAAGAATTAAGCATTCAAGTGCTTTTTAAAAAAATGTAAAAAATCATAATCTAAAATTATGCAAAAGCAAACATAAATTTTTTTTTCCTGAAAAATAAAATAATTATTAAATAGGATCTTAATGTCTGCATAAACATAAGCCTAATTAAGTATAAAAAGCCCTTGTAAACATTATTTTCTCAAGATAGAGTTTATTTATCATACTTATTTCTAAAAATTTATTTTTACATATAGAAAATTACATAGTATTATATATTAAAAAGGTCAATGAATTAATCTCTATCAAGAACCTTAAAAGATGAGTTTGTTAAGAACTTTCTCCATTGTTGGAAGCCAACATGAACGAGCTTTAGTTGTTTGAACTTAAAAAGATGTTACGCTATGACTCTTTACCTGAGATGACGAAAAAAAAAAACATTTAGAAGCATGGAATCAAACAGGGAAAAAAATTATAAATAACCGAGAAAGTTATTAAATGAATTATTATTTTAAGTCGAAAATTCAATCACATAAACATAACTCAACTGGTATAAATTTGTACATTATCAATTTTAAAATTTGAGGTTCAATCTCATTGTCCACATATTGTAAATAATAATAATAAAAAAAAAACGAGATATCTAAATATTGTATAAATACCATTGTCTCCCTTTTAAAATGAATAAAACTTACGTCCTTTGAGGTTTTAGGTTCGATCTCTCTGTCCACATATTGTCGAACAAAATAAAAAATGAGATATCTAAATATTGAATAAATATCATTGTCTCCCTTTTGAGGTGAATAAAAACTAAATCCTTTGAGGTTTTAGGTTTGATCTTCCTGTCCACATATTAAAAAAAAAAAGATACCTAAATATTGAATAAATACCATTGTCTCAAGTCTTTTGAGGTTTTAAATTTGATCTTTCTGTCTACATATTGTCCAAAAAAAAAAAAAAAAAAGAGACACACCTAAATATTGAATAAATATCATTATCTCCCTTTTGAGGTGAATAAAAACGAAATTCTTTGAGGTTTTAGGTTTGATTTTCCTATCTTGAATAAATATCATTGTCTCCCTTTTGAGGAGAATAAAAGCTAAGTCCTTTGAGGTTTTAGGTTTGATCTTCCAGTCCACATACTGTGGGGAAAAAAAAAAATTAAATATTGAATAAATACCATCGTCTCGCCTTTGAAGGGAATAAAGGCTAAGTCTTTTGAGGTTTTATGTTTGATCTTTCTGTCCACATATTATCTAAAAAAAAAAAAAGAGAGAGATATCTAAATATTGAATAAATACCATCGTCTCGCCTTTGAAGGGAATAAAGGCTAAGTCTTTTGAGGTTTTATGTTTGATCTTTCTGTCCACATATTATCTAAAAAAAAAAAAAGAGAGAGATATCTAAATATTGAATAAATACCATTATCTCCCTTTTGAGGTGAATAAAAGCTAAGACCTTTGAGGTTTTAAGTTCATTCTTCCTGCCCACATATTGTCCAAAAAAAATGAAAATTGAAAAGCAAGATGCCTAAATATTGAATAAATACCATTGTCTCCCTTTTGAGGTGAATGAAAGTAAAGTCTTTGAGGTTTTAGGTTCGATCTCCCTATCCACAATTGTCAAAAAATAAAAAATAAAAAAATAAAAAACGAGATACCTAAATATTGAATAAATACTATCGACTTCTTTTTAGAGTGAATAGAAGCAAAGTCCTTCAAGGTTGATGTTTCTGTCCACATATTATCGAAAAAAACAAAAAGATGAAATACCTAAATATTGAATAAATACTATTTTCTCCTTTTTGAAGTGAATAAAAGCCAAGTCCTTTGGTGGATGGAAGAGTTAGGTAAAGAATTATACAAAAAAGTAATGGGAAAGGACAAGGGACAACCCCACGTTACCTTCTCAAAGGGGTAGTTTTGGAACTACATATTTAAAAACCTAAATACATGCAAGTAGTAATTTTCGTTATCGAATATGCTATTTTTTACGAATATTCTACCTGAAACGCACGTTTCATATTAATATAGAACTTCACATTTTTCTTTAATAAAATAATGGACGACTATGCAATGTCAAATCATTAAAAAAAAAAAAATTAATCTAAATATTTTAATTAAATTAGATTTTTTGTTTCTTATATTTTGGTTGACATCATCTCTCCTCTACATAATAATTTAATTATTATTATTATAAATTTATAATGTGTGATGAGAATTTAAACGACATTTTAAACAAATGTATAATATTGTAAGTAGTAAAGTTAAAGCTCAACATATCATTTAATCAGTACAATTCTCTTTTACTTAGTTATTGCTTCTCTGTTGTGAATTTTTTCTAGGACCTTATTCTTTTAATATATGGATCACAATCTTAATGTTGGTAGACTTTTATATTCATGATTAACATATTAATTATGGTAAAGCGAGTTTAGTTTCATAATAATTAGCATGCATTTTTTTTTTCTTGATCTCAATAGTTCAATTCTCATCTCTGTAATTATTCTATTAAATAATAATAATAATATAATAATGATAATTAAAGTTTAGAAGGGTAGAGTTTTATTATCACTAATGCATTATAATAATTAAAGAATAGGGGAAAAAGGTTAGATTATTAATGACTGAATAATTTTGTCACTAATATTTTAAATTGAAAGGTTAGATTATTAATGATTGAATAATTTTGTCAATAGTATTTTAAATTTATGACTTTCAATTATGTTTCTGAATTGGTAATTTTTGTTCTTCAAATAAATTAGTTGCAAGTATGTATTTTTATTCTTCAAAAAAGATAGAATATCTTTTTAGGTCAATATGAACATAATTTTATTGACATAGAAGATGTATTTTCGACCCAAAAACCCAAAGGTACGAATTTTCCATTGGCATATTATTAAACTAAAAAAGTTATATAATTTTTAAAATTTAGATTAAAATATAACATATTTTTTTTAATTTGTTATAAACTATTAATTAACTTAAATAAGATAATTAATATGTTCTTACGTCATGAGATAGACATTTATCGTTTTTTAATACATGATCACGCTTTACCAAAATAGATGAATGTTCATTTAAATATTGATTAATTATAATAATAACTGCCATTAATTAAGATATGCATAATTGTTATTAATTGTAATCACTAATAATGTACATCTCTTCATATTTCTTATTATCAATATTTACAATTTTTTTAGCTATAATTATTGCAATATTTTGTTTAATCTATGCTACAAAAAGAATTGTTCAACCATTATTCATGAACCACAAGTTTGCATAATCACATTAATTATTTCTTACAAAAATGGAAAACATAGATATATTCTTTTTTCCTTTCTCTAAAAAAATATTGTTTTCAAGAGAAATATCAATTTATTTTTTAGTCAAAAAAAGAAGGAAATAAAAAGACTAGTTCTCATAATAACATTCATTATTTCTTAGAAAAATGCCCCAAAAGTAGTTTTATGTCCAAATCTAATTTGGAAGCCTATCTAAAAAGAAGAAATATTAAATAGGGCATTTGAAAAAGTGGGAACTTTAATTAAACTTTGGATGTGAGTTTTCATTGGAAAGCTTGATTTTTGGTTGCAATAATTTTATTCCTTTGAAAGTAAAATAAATGGAAAAAAAAAAAAAAGAATTATTCATGAGCCAAAGAGCCACAAAATGTTGGGCATCTCTTTGAATGGTTCATTTTTTTTCAAATTTTGGAAACAATATATTTGAATGGTTGTATTATATTTTGATTAATTTTGTTTTTAGAATAGTTTCAAGCTATTATAATAATGGTGTCACATGTACAAATTAATATCAAACCGGAAAAAAAGGACAATACAGACACACAGGCAATGACAGACTACACCAAGCTATTTAAACTCAACTTTTTCCATCAAATTAAAGACTTGCCAGCCAATTTTCATAAATCAATTATATATAAAATTTATTTCTTTAACTAGAAAGTAAAATTTTTTATATACTTTTGTTTTTTTTGTTTTTTTCATACGTTTATATTTTGTGTTAATTTTATCTTCCTACACTTTAATTTATAAATTCTCAATTTGTCCTACCCCTAATGGTTGGTGTTGATACAAAAAAATGGATCTTAACTATAAATTTGTAAAATGAGAATTGAACTTTGTTGGTTGGACAAGAAGACTATGCATGGGTGTGGTAATAATCCAAGTTAAGGCTTACTAAGTTTGTTTACAGATTAGACAGTAGAAAAGTATAGTGTTTTAGTGTACCTTTGGATGTGTCGTCTTGGAGGTTTCATCATGCAATGGAAGATAAGGCTTACTAAGATTCTCTTGACAATCATGTTGTAATTTTTGGGTTGTTATGTGTCAAACGAAATGGTTGTACGATTAGAAAAACAAGGTCTTGGTCGATCCTTTTGGACTTTGCTACTCGAGCGCGGACAACCCATAAGGAGTTTGGCCAATTGGGACTTGGCTGATCCTTTAAGGAATTACCTACTTTTCTCATGGACCCATTCTAATGGGTGGATGTGGACTCAACCCCCCTGGCATTTGGGTTATCCTTCACTCCGACCTAGTCTCAACCCATTGAATTTGTCATAATTATCTAGTAGCTAATTTTAATTGTACTAGTTGTTAAGATGTCCTTTTAAACCAAAGAAAAAGATACATCGTAAGGATGGATTATAGATGTCTTTGTCTTGGCCAAGTCAAGATTAGAATCGTGACAATTGACAAGCAACTCTTGTTAGGAAAATGATATATATGAGCTGAATACACTAGCAAATTGATTACACCTCAACTAGAAATAGTACACTCAATGTATCATATTCAAACTCAAACATAAGTAACAAAGCTTAGATATGAAAATAATCAAATACTTGAAAGAACCTCAAAACCTTTGGAGACTCAAAATGTAGTCGAGACACACTTCTGATAAGCACTGTCTTGAAGATAATTATTCACTCTACACAGACTACAAACAAACTACATTTTGGGCTTGGTATAATTCCATTGAGGCCCAAATGAAGGATAAAATCCAAATTGAGGATTTGAAATGAAAAAACAAATGGTTCGAGAGGTGGCCATGTTGATGATGATCTCACCAGACACATTGAAGGTCAGATTTTTCTTATTCCACTAAGATCTCTTTCTGATAGCTTTCAATCAAAACAACTTTCATTTTTGGGTTATTTTTGTTTTACAGTACTTGAGAGAGAAAAGAGGAAAAGGGAGAAGATGGTGCTGTTGAAACCGTGAAGAAGATGATGAATTTTAACTAGATTTAGACATGCAATGATGGGAGAAAGAAGATGAATACCAGGGAGTTAATGTGGTTTGGCAATAAGAGCCTATATCCATGAGAGGAGCTGATATTTTAGATTTCTTAGAGAGACTACAAAATACAAATGAGTTTCTTGTGTATTTTGATTATTTTTTTCATAGTCATTTTTCTATCTATTATCCTTTATTTATAGGATGAGTTATAAGTTAGTTATATGATAAAATATCACAAAGTAAAGGTTGATTTCACATTATTAGCTAACGTTTTCAACAAATCTCCACCTTAAAATTAACATTTACTTTGGATCAGCTTTCCTTTTTAATTGTTCTCCATCTATCCTTTTTCAGGTAGCTCAAATATAATGATGTTAAGGCATTTTTTAAGTTTGAGTTGAGTGACAGTCTTGTTAAGCATGTCTGATGCATTTTCTGTTGTATGTACATTTAAGAATTCTATTTTCTGGCTTTCGATTTGTTCTCTGATGAATTGATATTTCACATCGATGTGTTTAGTGTTGAGGTTGATGTCCTACATCTCGTTGGGTTCTAGTTTGTAATTGTAATGTACAAAAAACCATTTATTTAATAAAATATGAGATGTTTTATTTGACATTTAGTAGCATTAAACCACAAACCAATAAACTAACATCCAAAGATATTATCTGTAGCTTAAACATATATGTAGAGGCATACAGGTAGATCATGTTTAAGCGATAACTCAAATGGTCTATAGTAGATGGATAAGACCGATACCTTATCCTGGTGACACTACGAATATGGTCTGCTTTGTAGATGTTACAATTGTTGTAAAGTGCTAAAAATGATCTGATCCTGATCATTCATGTAAAGACATGTGAACGGGAGTATTCTATATAAAAGAGTTTATATAAGACCAGACCACAAAATGACTAGTCTCATTATATAACACTGTTCATAATAGAGATTTACATTTCACCAGTATGACCATAGGTGATATGACCTGAATCCTTAGTGAGTTGTGAACTCCTGCCTATGAAGGCGATCCTTTGATTTGTATGGGTGAGGGTGGCCAGATTGCCAACTCAATAAGCCTACTATTTTGGGGATTCATCTAATGGGGACTTAGGAACATAACTACACAAGACAGAATTCACTCATTCCTTAATGACAGGGTAAGTAGATAAATTGTTGAAGGAAATTGGAAATGAGGATTTCTATGAACAATAGAATGATCATTCCAAATTCCATTTGTATTTGAACGTAAACAATTACAATCAAGAAACAGAAACTAACCGGTCATGCACAAAACAAAATTATAACACGCTTTTTAATACAATCAAGGGATAAAGCATCATACCTTTGAAGACTCATCTTCAAACTCCCTCGATCATGAACGTCGTTGAATCTCTAAGACTGCAACACATGAACGTCAAACACAGTAACCGCAACACAACACGATCAATCAGCAACCACCACATGAACACCGTGAACACAACGAACGACCTCCAACAGCCTCGACTTATTTGAGTTGAGTAAGACACCACCACAATATCTACCTTGGTATTCTCGGTGTGAGAATCCAGAAGTGTGGGCTCTATGTGAACTTGGTTAGAGGAAGAGATTGGAGGAAGAACAATCATGTAAACGATTGAGCAAGTGAGAGATGACAAAGGTCTATCATGTAGATGATGTCCAATTGTTTAACAAATGCTCCGCGATCGTTTAGCAAATGCTCCGCGATCGTTTAACTAATGGCCAGCTGAGTGAACTATCATGTAGTGTCACTCCACGATCATTTAGTCTCTCTTCAGCTATCATTTAGTGAATCTAATCCACTTGACAACCTTTCCATGTGTTTTCTTTTCGAAAATATAAACTCTCATAACAACTACTAAATTTAGGAAAACATTTTCTTTTTATCTTATGGTTACCATGAAACCACCAATCACCTCCTACTCAATTGGTTATTAGAGAAAAAGATATAATTATCTAATAATTAATATAAATATATATTATAACCAACTTACCATATTATATTTATAACCTATAGTTTTAATATTTCATCTCATGAAACATATAAACCATAGTTCTTTTTCTATTTCATGGTACTTAATGTAAATCTCATTTACATTAATCCTCCACTTGATATATCTTATACATCACACCTATCATATCATATATAATCAAATTTCCTCTTGTCAATTTGAACGTTTCAAATCAACACTAAGAACTGATTCTCAACTTGAATCCATTGAGCTACCAAGGAGACTTTATGGACCTATAGCTCGAAGCTCCAATGGTACTGAATAACTGATTAAACTCTTTAGTCATGGGATCCACCATCCGTTAACTGCCAGACACTCCACTAAAGACCGACAACTGAACCCTTCTTACTACATATATATTATGTGTCCATATCAACCAATCAATAATGCGATAAGCCTTCACAGATCGTTTGTAAGTACAATTGGGCCAATAACCGTTATGCCCTTGTAGTTACATCTAACTTCTTAAGTACCACTGATCCCTCTAATGAACATAAGTCATAGTCCTACTATGACTAAGTCCTCTCTTCCAAAGAGAAGCTATGGTCACTATGTTCAAGACCCGGAATCAGCCCTTAAGGGAGCAATCTATTTACTTACCCCTACTTTGGGGAATGAGTGAATTCCATCTTGTGTAACTAAGTTCCTAACTCCTAAATCAGACAAATCTCCAGAAAGGTAAGCATGTTGATTTGGCAATCTGGCCACTCTTACCTATACTAATCAAAGGACCGCCCCTAAAGGTAAAATTTCCCAAAACACTCAGGATTGAGGTCATGTCACCTATGGTCGTGTAGATGAGATGTAAGTCTCAAGTATCAACAACGTATATATATAGACTAGTCATCTTGTGGTCCGATCTTATACAAACTCTTTGTATAGGACACCTCCACTCGCATGTCTCCACATGAATCGTCAGGATCTACCATCTGTAGTAGTTTACAACACTTGCAAACCTCTACAAAGTAGGCCGCATCCATAGTGTCACCATGATCAGGTATAATCTTTATACTACAAACCTTTTTAAGTTATCACTTAAGGTATGATCTACTTGTATATCTCATATACATGCTTAAGTTTACATACAATAACCATGGAGCTTTATTTAATGGGTATGAGTAAATGCCAAATAAAATAACTCTTATTTTATTTATAACAATGAGTACAGATTCAAAACTATAAGACTCCGAGAGAATTAGGACACCAATCCTAACAATTGCTCCCTTAAAGGCTAATTCTGGGGCTTGATTAATGCATTCCACCCACTCTTTGCGATCATACTCCTATCATAGTTATCACTGTAGTTGCGGCTTAAGAGACTATACGATAGTGTGTCATCGTCTAAATGATCACACACCAGCGTCTAAACGATCGCACGCCTTTCCCTAAATGATCACTTAGCTTTCCTAAACGATCGCATATAGTGCCGTGTCTTCTAAACGATCGTATACATTTTACTAAATGATCGCTTAGTAAAACCTACACGATCATGTAGCTTTGTCTAAATGATAAGCATCCTTACTATATGATAGCCCTTTCTCTCCTACTTGCTTATCGTTTACACGATCTGTCTTTCCTCCTACCTCTACCAGATTCACCAAAGACCACACTTTGGATTCTCACTCTGATAATACCAAGGGCTCTAACTAGTGGTGTCGTCCCCGCTGTTTACTTGTTCGTGTTGCTGTTGTTCGTGTAGACGATCGTGCTATCGCAGCCGACTGTTTTGCTGGGAGATAGAGTTCGTGTAGAGGTTTTTTCGCTTATTTGAGTTTGACGTTTGAAGAGAGTCTTCAACTGGTATGAGAACCCATTCCCTTGTGTTTTATTTATCAAAGCATGCCGTTAATTAGTGTTAATTTGCATAACTATCTGTTAGAATGTATGTGTTGTATTTCAGTCATAATGAAATCGAAAAGATCCGAACTCGCTCATGGATGCTCTTCATTAAGAGTTCCTTCAATTGATATCAGAGCCAAGTTCTGATATTCCAATTTCATTGTTGTAACGAATCGCATATATATTCTTGGTAGGTGCATGTTTGCTCTGTTTAATCGTTAAATTGTTGTGGATGTGTGGATTAATGGATGTTTTCGGGGATGTTAGCCTAAGTTTGATTTAATTCTTTTAAATTTTCGTTTGATTGTAAAGGCCCCTACGTTTTTGGGCATAAATAATCGTTATCAAGTTTGTATTTCAAATTTAGTTTGAGTCTTGAGTCGTTCGTGAAGAAGATTGGAGCAAGAGTTGCAGTTCTTCGAGGAAGAAGACGATCAAGGGTTGATCGGATCGTGTAGACGATGGGATAAGCGATTGTTGAGTATCGAGTCATGTAAACGATGGAATGCTCGCGTATCGTTTAACACGAGCGTGCACTAGACAATCGTTTAGCTCTGCAAGCTTGATCGCTTAGTAACTGACTAAACGATCGCTTAGCAACGCACGGTAAATCGTTTACCTTTCACTGCGTTAAGCGATCGCCTAGACGATCAGGCTTCGCAGCCTCGTTGTCGTCTAACCGATCGTTTAGCTTATGCACCTATCGTCTAGTGCGTGCTGAGCGATCGTTTACCTTCGGTGTTTACTAAACGATGGACTTCTCCTGGAGGTTCAAGACCCGGTTCGCTCGATGGAAAATGTAATAGATAGGGTTATTTCATTCTGATTTTTTGTAAAGGCTCATCCCGATCCATTAATCCTTGGTTTATTACATGCGATGTATGGTTTTTATATGTCATATGGTATACACATATAGTAAATTCTACCTTAGGTTATGCATTAGTCATGCATCATCTCTTTATTGTAAATGTTATAATTTAGAGAAGCATGATTTAATTATGTACGAGAATGCTCATGCATCATATAATATAAGATTTATATTTATGCATGCATAAGAAGCATTGACATGCATCATCTTTATATTATAATTGTTATAATATAAGAGTGAATGGAAAGCATGTTTGCTTGGTTATTACGCGTATATAAAAGTTATGTATAGCAATGATCGGACATTGCATGAAGCATGATACATAGGTTACTTTATAAATGTTATAAACACCTTGTTGTGTGCAATGGTTTTTTAGTCGTTTCTTTTTAAAAGTTAAAGAGAGATTAGAACTAAAAGAAATAAGAAAGACTGCATGCTCACTTAGGTTTAATTCATGGTTTTAAAATGTTTAAAACTTGGATGACATAGACCTAAGATCACGGTTCTAATATGATTAGCAACCCTAAGACTTTAATCTTTTAATCAATTTAATAGGATTAAATTGACTAATAAAAGGTTAAAGTGTAGCAAATCTATCTATAAGGGACCTTTTGTCTAAGGTGGGTTCTGTCTAGGCTGGGGTATTTAAGTTGACGGAAATGTAACACCCCTACCTGAGAACTTACCTGGAAAGGTGAATTAGATAGATTTAATGCATGCATGCAAGTTAAGGACAATCCATTAAAGTGTTTAAATGTCACTACTTGAACTTGTTCATATTTCATAGACAAACGTTGTTTATGAGCAGAGTTTTAAAAAGACGACTTAGACTAAATCAGTAGTTGGATTATCTAGGTTAACGAAACTCTAGGTAGAACATTCAGTGGGAGGTACTTGGGGCATAAGATGCTTCACTTAAACCTTTCACGGTTCTTCTAAATAGTCCACACCATGAGATCTACCCTCGGCCTCGAAGCACCTTTGACGTGTCCCCCTAACAAATGGTGTTTGGGTAGGTCAATATCAAAATAGACGTTGAGAGTGGGAAATGCGACAGCATATCCTTCGGTCTCCCTCATTGGGTTGAATAAAGTTACTGCGCATCGCCTCGAGGCACCCTAGGAGTGTCCCCTTAAACGATGCAGTTTTGCGCGTTTCTTTATTTGATCTCCTGTAAGAGGATAAGGTAACTTAGTCTCTTGTCCTAATCTGCTTTTTCCCTATAGTGGGCTCATGAGGGCGGGACTCTAGCACTGAAAGCGAGGGGTCACACTTACACGAAATTATTAAAGGTTGACAGTTTTGGACCGAATGAATGGTGGCTGTTAGGTTCAGTCCAAGAGTTAGTTCTACCTAATGGTTGAGAATGTCTCATCCCAATGAAGGGGCATCTGATCACCCCACCGATTACGTTTGTCCTGCCTCACTAGGGCATCAGTGCACAATAGAAGTCTTTAACTTAGGGTACTTGAAATTGTTTTGTAAAACTAATTGGTTAAATATGGTTTAGCAAAATCTAATAAAGTTTTGTTCGTATTTTTAGCAACAACTTTTCAAAATGGAAACAGCCACGTTAGCTTTGCTTAGCACCGAAAAATTAACTAGAGGCAATTTTTCGACATGGAAATACATGATCACAACGATCCTAATCATTGAGGATCTCCTGTTTGCTCTAACGGAGGTTTGTCCTCCTATTCCAGCACCGAATGCCGCTCGAAATGTTTGGGAGGCATACGAGCGATGGACATGGGTGAATGAGAAGGCTCGAGCCTATATCTCGACAAGTCTTTCTGAAGTCCTCGCCAAGAAACATGAGCCTATGGTCTCAGTGCGTGAGATCATGGAGTCCCTGCAGGGGATGTTTGGACAACCATCTGAACAGCTTATGCATGAGGCTCTTAAGTACATATTCAACTCCAAAATGGAAGAAGGCACTTCTGTTCGTGAACATGTACTTAACATGGTGGTCCATTTCAATGTGACGGAGTTGAATGGGTCTACCATCGATGAGGGCAACCGGGTTAGCATAATCCTGCATTCTTTGTTGAAGAGCTTCCTGCACTTTGTTAGTAATGTGATTCTTAACAAAGTGAAATATAACCTTACAACTCTCCTCAACGAGTTGCAGACCTACCAATCTTTACTAAAATGTAAGGAGAGAAAGAAGGGTGAGGCAAATTTTGCTTCATCTTCCAACACGTTCCATAGAGGTTCAACCTCAAGAACGAAGTCTGCACCTTCTACTTCTAACTCTGCAAAGGGGAAGAAGAAGAAAGGTGATAAGGGAAAAGGGAAAGCGCCTACTAACCCGCCACTTGTCGCCCCAAGAAGGCATCCACCGGTTGAAAAGAGAAAATGTTTCCACTGCAATCAGGATGGACACTAGAAGAAAAACTGCCCTCGCTATCTGAAAGAGAGGAAGGTCGCCGAGGCTAAGGCCAAGGCAGATAAAGGTAAATATTATTTACTTGTACTTGAAACATATTTAGTGGAGAATGATGATTCTACCTGGATAATTGATTCAGACGCCACTAATCACATTTGTTCTTCTTTTCAGGGGATTAGATCCTGGCGATAGCTGAAGGCTGGTGAGATGAAGATGTGAGTAGGCATCGGGCATGTCGTCTCAGCTATGGCAATTGGAGGGCACCAGTTAGCTTTACAGAATAGGTTTCTAGTTTTGAAAGATGTATATATTGTTCCCAAACTTAAGAGGAACCTCATTTCTGTAAAGAGTTTGTTGCAATGTAAATACACTATTTCTTTTAATGTGGATAAAGTGTTTATTCATAAACATGGTGTTATTATTTGTACAACAAAACTGGAATCTAATTTATATGTGCTAAGGCTGTTAGCCATTAATTTCCTCCATAACACATAATTGTTTAAAACTCCCGTAAATCAATCAAAACGTCGACATATTTCTTCAAAAGAAAATGCCCATCTTTGGCATCTTCGTTTAGGGCATATCAATCTCAATAAGATTCAGAGATTAGTGAAGAATGGACTTTTAAGTGAGTTAGAAGAAAATTCTTTACCAGTGTGTGAGTCTTGCCTTGAGTGTAAGATGACTAAACGACCTTTTACTGGAAAAGGTTATAGAGCCAAGAAGCCTCTTGAGTTAGTACGTTTTGACCTTTGTGGTCCTATGAATGTGCGAGCCCAAGGTGGCTATGAGTATTTTATCAATTTTACTGATGATTACTCCAAGTACGGGTATGTTTATCTTATGTAACAGAAGTTTGAATCCTTTGAAAAGTTCAAAGAGTTTAAGGCTGAAGTTGAAAATATATTGGATACACAGATTAAAACATTTTGATCGAATCGAGGTGGAGAGTTTTTGGACTCGACATTCCAGGACTATTTGATAGAACATGGAATCATTTCCCAACTCTCAACACAGGGTACACCTCAGCAAAATGGTATAGCGGAGAGGAGAAATAGGACCTTGTCGGACATGGTTCGTTGGATGATGAGTTACACTTCCTTACCGGACTCGTTTTGGGGTTTCGCAATAGAGACTGCGATATATATACTCAACTAGGTTCCCTCCAAGAGTGTTCTGAGAACACCTTTGGAGTTGTGGAATGGGCGTAAAGCTAGTTTACATCACTTTCGCATTTAGGGTTGCCCTACACACGTGCTTGAGGCTAATCCCAAGAAGTTGAAACCACAGTCGAGGTTATGCCTCTTTGTCGGCTACCCCAAAGGTACATGAGGGGGTTATTTTTATGATCCAACGAAAAATAGGGTGTTTGTTTCAACGAACACTACTTTCCTAGAGGCGGATCATATAAAGAAGCATATTCCACGAAGTAAAGTCATGTTGCGTGAGTTTTCCAAGGAAATTATTGAAACTTCAACAAGAGTTGTTGAAGAGCCTACTACATCAACAAGAGTTATTGATAGGAGTTCATCTAGTAGGTCGGTTCCAGCTCAAGAGTTGAGGGAACCTCAACATAGTGGAAGGGTTTCGAACTCGCCCGTTCGCTATCTGGGTTTAACCTGGAAATCCTTGCTATGGTAGTAGATGGTGACATTGATGATCTGTTGTCTTATCAAAAGGCAATGAAGGATGTTGACTGGGATGAATGGGTCAAGGCCAAGGATCTTGAGATGGAGTCGATGTACTTCAACTCAGTATGAGATCTTGTAGATCAGCCTGATAGGGTAAGACCTATAGTTTGTAAATGGATCTACAAGCGCAAACGGGGTGCTGATGGGAAGGTGCATACCTTCAAAGCTCGACTTGTTGCAAAAGATTATACCCAGTTAGAAGGAGTTGACTATGATGAGACTTTCTCGCCTGTTGCCATGCTAAAGTTGATCTACATCCTCCTGTCCATTGCAGCTTATTATAATTATGAGATCTAGCAAATGGACGTCAAGACAGCCTTTCTGAATGGCAATCTTGAGGAGACCATTTGCATGGTGCAACCCGAGAGATTCATAGCCCAAGGTCAAGAGCAAAAAGTTTGCAAGCTGAATTAGTCCATTTATGTGCTGAAACAGGCGTCTAGATCTTGGAACATACGGTTTGATATTGCGATCAAGTCATATGGCTTTGACCAGAACATTGATGAACCTTGTGTGTACAAGAAGATCATCAACACTTCAGTAGTATTCTTAGTGTTGTATGTAGACGATATTCTACTCATTGGGAATGATGTAGGTCTACTGACTGCAGTTAAGAACTGGCTAGCGACCTAATTCCAAATGAAAGATTTCGAAAAGGCTCAATTTGTTCTAGGTATACAGATCTTTCGGAATCGTATGAATAAAGTGCTAGCACTGTCTCAAGCATCGTACATTGACAAGATGTTGCTCAAGTACTCGATGAAGAACTCAAAGAGGGGCTTACTGCCGTTCAGGCATAGAGTCACTTTGTCTAAGGACATATGTCCCAAGATGCCTCAAGAGGTTGAGGAGATGAGATGGGTCCCATATGCGTCTGCCGTTGGCAGTTTGATGTACGTGATGCTCTTTACTCGTCCATCTACTACGCTATGGGCAAAGTCAGTAGGTATCAGTCTAACCTAGGCCAGGGTCATTGGACCGCAGTGAAAAACATCCTCAAGTATTTTCAGAGAACGAGGGACTACATGCTCGTGTATGGATCTAAGGATTTGTTCCTTACTGGATACACAAATTTTGACTTTCAGACTGATAAGGACTCTCACAAGTCCACATCAAGGTCAGTCTTTTCTCTTAGCAGAGGGGCTGTAGTGTAGTGAAGCACTAAGCAGGGGTGCATCGCCGACTCCACTATGGAGACGGAGTACGTAGCGACTTGCAAAGCTGCTAAAGAGGCCGTCTGGCTCAGAAAGTTCTTAACGAACCTAGAAGTTGTTCAAGATATGTCTAGATCCATTACCCTCTATTATGATAATAGTGGGGTAGTGGCAAACTCCAAAGAGCCAAGGAGTCACCGGCGCGGTAAACACATATAGCGGAAATATCTTCTGATCTGCGAGATAGTGCATCGAGGAGACGTGATTGTCACGCAGATCGCTTCGGAGCACAATGTTGCTGACCTGTTTACGAAGGCTCTCACGGCTATAGTGTTTGAGGGTCACCTACGGAGCATGGGTCTATAGGATTGCCCGCGGCTGGACTAGGGCAAGTGGAAGATTTTCTTGTACTGGGCATTTAATGCCCTTGTTTATTGTTTTGTACTATTTTTTGTACACTTCACTTTGCTTTAGGACAAGTGAGAGATTGTTGGGGTTTATGCCCTAAAGTCATGTGTCTTGTAGTTTGTAAACAGTACATACGAACACTTGTGATTGTTAATATATGATATTTACTTCACATCTTGTTGTTTTTGCTCATTTACTTGTTTTAGTTGCTTTACCACAAACCAATAAACATAAAATCACTGGTTATCTGTATGTGACTCAAGTATGTATGTGATGACATACAAGTGGATCATATCTTGAGTGATAACCAAAATAGTCTGTAGTATATGGATATAGGAGGGAAACCTTATCCTGGTAACGCTACGAACGCGACCCGCTTTGTGAAATGGTCACAAATGTTGTGGCTTGCCATAGATGATCTGATCCTGATCATTCATGTTAGGGACATGCGAGTGGGGGCGTCCTATACAAAGATTTTGTATAAGACCTGACCATGAAGTGTTAATGTCTTGTTATATAACACCATTCATGACAGAGACTTCACTTAACTAGGATAACCATAGGTAACATGACCTCAATATTGAGTGAGTTGAGAACATCTTCCATTGAGGGCGGTTCTTTGATTTGTACGGGTGTAAGTGGCCAAGTCACCGATTCAAACCTACCACTTTAGGGATACGTCTGATTTGGGAGCTGGGAACTCAGCTACACAAGAAGGAATTCACTCCTTTCCCGACGCAGGGGTAAGTAGATAGATGACTCNGCAGGGGTAAGTAGATAGATGACTCCTTTAAGAGCTGATTTCGAGGCTTGAACGTTGTGGTGCCACACACCTTCTCTTAGACCGAGAGGTGTTCACACATAGTTGGACTATGTTGTATTGTTCATTAGAGGAATAAGTGGTACTTAAGAAGTGAGATGTAACTTCAGGGGAAAAACGGTAAATTGGCCCAGCTGTACTTACGAGCATCTGTGAAGGGTCATCGTATTCATGATTGGTTATATCCAATGGACACAGAAATATATCTGTGGTAAGAAGAGTTCAGCTGTTGGTCTTTAATAGAATCACTGACAGTTAACAGATGGTGAATCTCGTGGCTAAAGAGATTAGTCAGCTATTCACGTACTGTTGGAGTTTCGAGCCACAGGTCCATTAGGTCACTTGGGTAGCTTGGATAAAGTCGAGAACCAGTGTTTAGGTTAATTTGAAATGTTCAAATTGACAAGAGGAAGTACAATTATATATGATATAATTGGAATGGCTAATTATATATGATATAATTGGCTAAATGTATGAGATACATTATTTTGGAGTTAATATAAATATGATTTATATCAAATATAGGAAAAAGACTATAGTAGATATATGATATCAAACTATAGGATATAAATATAATATGATTATATTTATTAAGTAAATTAATTGATTAATTAATTTTAATTAACCAATTTTCACATTTAGTAAATGGGAACATGGGCACCAAAGGTTATGGTAACCGGCGGAATATAAGTTGAAAATTGTTTTCAATTTGTGGAAAAAAATCAGTCGTTCAAAAGAAAATCCTGTACCCAAAAAGAAATCGTGAAAGGCTGATCGTCGAGAGCCTATATGATAGATTCTTAGTCGTTTAAACGATTGTCTAACTCACGCGTTCCTTAAACGATCGTACATCACTTTCCTAAACGTTCGTCCTTTTTTTTCTAAATGATTGTGTAGTTTTACTATACGATAAGCGTCCCCACTATACGATAGTGAAGTTCTTCTCGTGCGCGCTTATCGTCTACACGATTTCTGCACTTCCGTCTTCTACCAACTCACCAGAGCCCATTCTCTAGATTTTTGACGCTAAGGATACCTGGGTCTCCCTATTGGTGGTGTTGTCCCTTACTTCTTGATCATGTACGTTCGGATCGTGCAGTATCAGACGAGAGTCTCATCGGGGTGCTGCTGTGTGTTCATACATTCGAAGATCGTCTTCCTCTAGTAATGAACCCCTTCTCTATGCTTTATTGTATACTGAGCATGCTGTTGTTGAATTTTATTATGCATAACTGTTATTTAGAATGTATATCGTTTATATTCTGGTCACTCTGAAAATCGGAGCGATCTAAACCCGTTCATGGAATTCTCGTTTTTTAGTTCCTTCATGTACAATGCCTGAGACAAGGCAAACCTTTTGTTCTTATGATCCCTTATTTTCTGGATCCCTAGACAAACTGCGCTTCTCCCAAATTTTTCATTTGGAATTGGGCGGCTAGCCATTTCTTAATGTCAGTTAGAAAGCCTACATCATTCCTAATGAGTAGGATATCATCCACATACAACACAAGGAAAGCTAATGAACTGTTTGAAGATTTTCTTGTAAACACAAGGCTCACCAACATTATGATCAAAGCCAAATGATTTGATCGTACTATCAGATCTAATGTTCCAAGATCTGGATGTTTGTTTTAGCCCATAAATGGACTTATTAAGCTTTCAAACCTTTTGCTCTTAATCTGGAATAATGAACCCCTTTGGTTGAGCCATGTAGATGATCTCCTCAAGATTACCATTCAAAAAGGTAGTCTTGACGTCCATATGTCATATCTCATAATCATAAAATGTGGCTATGGATAGGAGAATCCTGATAGACTTCAACATGACTATAAGTGAGCAAGTTTCCTCATAGTCCACTCCCTTCACCTGGGTATAACCCTTTGCCACAAGTCTAGCCTTAAAGGTTTTCATCTTTCCATCTACACCTCTTTTCCTCTTGTAGATCCATTTACAACCTATAGGTTTTACTCCATCAGGCTGATCCATAAGTTCCCAGACAGAATTGAAGTACGTAGACTTCATTTCTTGATTCATGGCTTTAATCCACTCATCTTTGTCAACATCCTCCATTGCTTGATTATAAGTCAATGGATTCTCAACTCCATATCAGAAATGATGTTTTGAGCTTCAGTTAAACCCATGTAGCATTCTAGTGGGTTTGCAACCCTTCCATTACGTCGAGGAAGTCTCAACCTTGAGATGGTTGATTAGATGAACCTATTTGGGATGATACCATAAACTCTCGTGTCCTGTAGTTTGTAAACATAGTCTTGAACAAATGCTTGTGATGTATAATATATGATATTTTCTTTACTTGTTGTCTTTGAACATTGGATGTTTTATTTTCTTTTCCACAAACCAATAAACTAAAATCCCTAATTGTCATTATGTAACTTAAACATGTATGTGGAGATATACAACTGGATCATGTCTTAAGTGATAACAAATGGTCTGTAGTATATAGATATAGGAGGAAAACTTTATCCTGGTAATGCTACGGATGGGGCCCACTTTAGATTAATTACAAGTGTTGTGACTTGCTAAAAATGGTCTGATTTTGATAATTCATGTGGGACATGCGAGTGGGGGTTTCCTATACAAAGAGTTTGTATAAGACCCGACCACTAAGTGTTAACGTCTCGTTATATAACGTCGTTCATACAAAGACTTCACTTCACTAGGATGACCATAGGTAATATGATCCTTAATCTTGAGTGAGTTGAGAACTCTTGCCTTTGAGGGCGGTCCTTTGATTTGCATAGGTGCGAGTGGCTTGATCGCCGACTCAAACCTACCACTTTGGGGATTCGTTTAATTTGAGAGCTGGGAACTCAGTTACACAAGATAGAATTCACTCCATTCCCGAAGTAGAGGTAAGTAGATAGATTGCTCCCTTAAGGGTTGATCACGGGGCTTGAACGATGTGGCGTTACACACCTTCTCATAGCTTGAGAGGTGTCCACACATAGTATGACTATATTATATTGTTCATTAGAGGGATCGGTGGTACTTAAGAAGTTAGATGTAACTATAGGGAAAAAAGAGTAAATTGGCCCAACTGTACTTACGAGCATCTGTGAAAGGTTATCGTACTTTTGATTGGTTATATCCGATGGCACAGAAATATATTTGTGGTAAGAAAAGTTTAGCTGTCGGTCTTTGGTGGAATGCCTGGCAGTAAACGGATGGTGGATCTCGTGGCTAAAGAGTTTAGTCAGCTATTCACGTACCGTTGGAGGTTTGTGTTGGGGTTGATGCCCTAAAGTCTCGTGTCCTATAGTTTGTAAACAGTTTGTACGAACGCTTGTGTTGTATAATATATAATATTTTACTTTACATCTTGTTTTTTGCTCAGTTGTATGTTTTATTTGCTTTACCACAAACTAATAAACATAAAATCCTTGGTTATATGTATGTAACTCAAGCATGTATGTGGTGACATACAAGCGGATCATGTCTTGAGTGATAACCAAAATGGTTTGTAGTATATGGGTATAGGAGGGAAATCTTATCCTAGTAATGCTACGAATACGGCCTGCTTTGTGGAATGGTCACAAGTGTCGTGACTTGTCATAGATGGTCTGATCCTGATCATTCGTTTAGGGGACATGCGAGTGGGGGCGTCCTATACAAAGAGTTTGTATAGGACCTGACCACGAATTGTTAACGTCTCGTTATATAACATCGTTCATGACAGAGATTTCACTTCACTAGGATGACCATAGGTAACATGACCTCAATCCTGAGTGAGTTGGGAACTTCTACCATTGAGGGCGGTTCTTTGATTGTTATGGGTGCAGGTGGCTAGGTCGCCGATTCAAACCTACCATTTTGGGGATTCGTCTAATTTGGGAGCTGGGAACTCAACTACACAAGATGGAATTCACTTCTTCCCCAAGGCAAGGGCAAGTAGATAGATAACTCCCCTAAAGGCTGATTCCAGGGCTTGAACGATGTGGCGCCACACACCTTCTTTTGACGTGAAAGGTGTTCATACATAGTTGGACTATGTTGTATTGTACATTAAAGAAATCAATGGTACTTAAGAAGTGAGATGTAACTACAGGGGTAAAACGGTAAATTGGCCCAGCTGTACTTATGAGCATATGTGAAGGGTCATCGTACTTATGATTGGTTATATCCGATGGACACAAAAATATATCTGTGGTAAGAAGAGTTTAGTTGTTCATCTTTAGTGGAATGCCTGACAGTTAACGATGGTGGATCTCGTGGTTAAAGAGTTTAGTCAGCTATCCACGTACCATTGGAGCTTTAAGCCACAGGTTCATTAGGTCCCCTGGGAAGCTTGGATAAAGTCGAGAATCAGTGTTTGAAATGTTCAAATTGACAAGAGAGAGTTCGATTATATATGATATAATTGAACTAGTTAATTATATATGATATAATTGACTAAATGTATGAGATATATTATTTTGGAGGAAATTAGATATAAATATGATTTATATTAAATAGAGGAGAAATTACTATAGTAGATATGTGATATCAAACTATAGGGTAAGAATATAATATGATTATATTTATTAATTATTAAATTGGTTAATTATATGATAATTGACATAAAACTTCTTTTGGGCGTGCGTTAGTGGGAAAATCCGAAGTTCATTATTGTAATCGAAGAATAAAATGAAAATTTGTTTCATTTTGCAAAAGTTCGAAAAAATTGGCAATCGGTGTGGAAACGTAACAATCGCTGCGTTTGAGAGTCTATGTGATAGTCGTTCATCGTCTAAACGATCGCACACCAGCACCTAAACGATCGCACACTCGTCCCTAATAATCGCTTAACTTTCCTAAACGATCGCATAGTGTGCCACGTTTTCTAAACGATCGTCTACCATTTATTAAACGATCGTTTAGTAAAACCTACACGATTGTGTAACTTCTTCTAAACGATAAGCACATAGCTATACGATAGGTCATTTTCTCTCCCACTTGCTTATCGTCTACACGATTTTTTCTTTCTCCAACCTCTACTAAATTCACCAAAGACCACACTTTGGATTCTCACTCCAAGAATACCAAGGGCTTCATTTGGTGGTGTCGTCCCCACTGCTGTTCACTTGTTTGTGACTCGTGTTGCTGCCATTCGTGTAGACAATCGTGTTGCTGCAGCTGACTTGTTTGCTGGGAGATAAAGTGCGGGTGGAGGTTCTTCTGCTGCATCTGAGTTTAAAGCTTGAAGAGGGTCTTCAACTGGTATGAGAACTTGGTAGCTCAATAGATTCAAGTTGAGAATCAGTTTTTGGGTCAGTTTGAAATGTTCAAATTGACAAGAGGGAGTTCGATTATATATGATATGATTGAACTGGTTAATTATATATGATATGATTGACTTTATGTATAAGATACATTAATTGGAGGAAAATGGATATAAATATGATTTATATCTAGTGGAGGAGAAAATACTATGGTTTATATGTGATATTAAACTATAGGTTAATGAATATAATATGATTATATTTATTATTTTTAATTGGATAATTATAGGATAATTGTGCCGGCATTTTCTCCGTAACCATGTGTTAGTGGGAGGTTTTGTTCAGTTTTTGTAACTGAAGAATAAAATGAAAATTGTTTTCATTTTGCAAAGGGATTATATAATTCGCTCACGAGTTGTATATAGCCTATTGCATAGTAAACCGAGAGACTAC
This sequence comes from Benincasa hispida, assembly GCF_009727055.1. Lineage (NCBI taxonomy): Eukaryota > Viridiplantae > Streptophyta > Magnoliopsida > Cucurbitales > Cucurbitaceae > Benincasa > Benincasa hispida. Next base: position 32,372,178 of record NC_052357.1, read on the forward strand.
ATGATAGCTCATTGTTGCTACACTATCGTATACACGCACGCCACTTTCTAAACGATCGCATAGGTTTTTCTAAATGATCGTCTAGCGCCCGAGCAATTACTAAACAATCGTTTATACGATTGCAACCTATTTACTACACGATCGTATACCTTCTTCTAAACGATCAAGCATTGCCTATATGGTAGACCTGCCTTCTCCCATTTGCTTGGTCGGCTATACGATCTTTGTTTCCTCATTCCCTCTACAAATTCCATCAGAGCCCACACCTTCTGGATTCTCACCCCGAGAATACTGAGTGTTCTAAATGGTGGTGTCATCCCCATTGTTGTGCTCTTGTGGAGGCTGTTCGTGAGTAGACGACCGGGTTTTTTGGTGGACGATTGTTTGGACGTTCCAGTCAGAGCGAGAAGAGCAGTCCCTGTTTGAGAAAACGAGTTCTAAGGCGAAGAAGGGTTCTTCAACTAGTATGTTTTCTTATTCTCTCGTTATTTAAGTTTGAAAGCATGCCGGTAATTTGTAGTATATTGCATATCTATTCTACGAGATTGTAAATATGGAAATTCTGCACAATGTATTTGGAACGATCTGCTTCCGCTCAGAGGTACTCTTGTATAAGAGTTCCTTCAGAACCAACATCAACAACTCTTGTTGATCTATGAGTTTGTTCAACAACTTTTGTTGAAATATCAGTAGTCTCATTAGAAATCTCATTTAAAACAAGCTTCCTTCGTTGTTTATGATCCCGTATATGGTCTTCTTCCAAGAAGATAGCATATGTCGACACAAACACCTTGTTCTCACTTGGATCATAGAAGTATCCAGCTCTTGTTTCTTTGGGGTGGCCTACAAAGAGGCAAACTTTCAAATGTGGTTCCAATTTTTTAGGGTTAGCCACAAGCACGTGGGCTGGACATCCCCAAATCTTTAAGTGGCATAAATTACCTTTATGGCCTCTCCATAACTCAAAAGGATTTCAGAAATACTTTTTGAATGAACATTGTTCAAAATATAAACTGCAGTCTCTAATGCAAAATCCCCAAAACGAGTCTGAAAGATTAACATAACTCATTATAGACCGAACCATGTCTAATAGGGTTCTGTTTCTCCTTTTTGATACACCATTTTGTTGAGATGTACCTGAGGCCGAGAGTTGAGACATGATTCCATGTTCTATCATATAGTTTTGGAATTCTAAGTCTTATACTCTCTACCACGATCAGATCGTAGTGTTTTTATCTTCTTACCTAACAAGTTTTCAACTTCAGCCTTATACTCCTTGAACTTTTCAAGAGCGTGAGACTTATGTTGCGTTAGGTATAGATACCCATACCTTGAATAATCATCTATGAAAGAGATGAAATATTCATACCCACCTCGAGCTTAAATACTCATCGGACCACAGAGGGCTGAATGTATAAGCTCCAATGTTTCCTTAGCTCTATGACTTTTTCCAATAAAATATCGTTTGGCATTTTGCCTCAAGGCACGATTCACATATCGGCAAAGAGTTCTCTTCTAAACCATTTAGAAGTCCACATTTCACCAACTTCTCAATCCTATTGAGATTGATGTGACCTAACCTTAGATGCCAAAGATGGGCGTTTTCCTTAGGAGAAACCTTTGGTTCTTTTGCAGTTGTTGCTGTTTTGAATATTTTAGCATTAAGGGAGGCTTTTATGACTAATGACCTTAGTACATACAAGTTATTTTCCATTGAACCAAAACCAATCTCCATACCATTCTTAAAAATAAACACTTTATTCTTAGAAAAGAAGATGGAATAACTCTGTTCAATCAGACTAGAAACTGAAATTAAGTTCCTCTTGGTAAGTATCACTGATTCCTCTAATGAACAATAAGTCATAGTCCTACTATGACCAAGTCCTCTCGGGCCAGAAGAGGGTGTGGCCACTATGCTCAAGATTCGGAACCAGCCCTTAAGGGAGCAATTTATCTACTTACCCCTACTTCGGGGAAGAAGTGAATTCTGTTTTGTGTAGCTGAGTTCCCAGCTCTCCAATCAAACGAATCCCCAAAATGGTAGGCTTGTTGAGTTGGCAATCTAGCCACTCTCACCCATACAAATCAAAGAACCGCCTTCATGGGCAAAAGTTCCCAACTCAATCAGGATTAAAGTCATGTCGCCTATGGTCATTTTAGTGAAATGTAAGTCTCAATTATCAACGGTGTTATATAAAGAACTATACAAACTCTTTGTATAGGATACCCCTGCTTGCATGTCTCTACATAAATGATCAGGATCAAACTATTTATAGCACTTTACAACATTTATAACATCTACAAAGCGGGTCGTATCCGTAGTGTCATTAGGATAAGGTATCACTCTAACCATCTACTATAGACCATTTAGGTTATTACTTAAGTCATAATCCACTTATATGTCTCTATATACATGCTTAAGTTACATAAAATAACCATGGATCCTAATTTATTGGATTTGAGTAAATGGTTATAAAATAACATTTATTTTATTAATAACAATATGTGTACAAAATGTTTACGAACTAGAGACCACCGAGAGAATTAGGACACCAATCCCAACAAAACCTATAGGTTGTAAATTGATCTACAAGAGGAAAAGAGGTGTAGATAGAAAGATACATACCTTTAAAGCTAGACTTGTGGCAAAGGGTTATATCCAGGTTGAGAGAGTGGACTGTAAAGAAACTTTCTCACCTGTTGTCATGTTAAAATCTATCATGATTCTCTTGTCTATAGCCGCATATTATGACTATGAAATATGGCAAATGGATGTCAATACTGCCTTTTTGAATGGTAATCTTGAAGAGACCATCTACATGAATCAACCAGAAGGATTCATTGAATAAGATCAAGAGCAAAAGTTTTGCATGCTTAATCGATCCATTTATGGACTGAAACAATCATCTCGATCTTGGAATATAAGATTTGATGTAGCGATCAAATCTTATGGGTTTGATCAAAATGTTGATAAGCCTTGTGTTTACAAGAAAATCATCAACAACTCAATAGCTTTCATCATGTTGTATGTGGATGATATCTTACTCATTGGGAATGATGTAGGTTTTCTGACAGATGTAAAGAAATGGCTAGCCACAAAATTCCAAATGAAAGATTTGGGAGAGGCACAGTTTGTTATAGGGATCCAGATTATAAGGGATCGTAAGAACAAAATGTTGGTCTTGTCTCAGGCATCGTATATTGACAAGATGCTTGTCAGATATTCGATGTACAATTCCAAGAAAGGTTTATTACATTTCAGGCATGGAATTATATTGTCTAAGGAATAGTGTCCTAAGACTCCTCAAAAGGTGTAGGAAATGAGACGAATTCCCTATGCATCGGCTATTGGTAGCCTTATGAATGCAATGTTATATACTAGACTTAACATTTACTATGTAGTAGAGATTGTCAGTGGATATCAATCCAATACAAGATTAGATCATTGGACGATGGTCGAGAACAATGGACTATATTCTCGTGTCTGGAGATAAGAATTTGATCCTTCCAGGATAAACAGACTCTGACTTCCAGACTGACCGGGATTCTAAAAAATCCACATCAGGTTCAGTGTTTACTTTGAATGGAGGAGTTATAGTATGGCAAAGCATGAAACAATGATGCATCGCATATTACTATGAAAGCCGAATACGTAGCTACTTGTGAAGCTGTTAAAGGGGTTGTTTGGCTTAAGAAGTTCCTTACTGATTTGAAAGTTGTTCAAAATATGTCTTTGCCCATCAAACTTTATTGTGATAACGGTGGTGCTGTGGCAAATTCTAAGGAACCTAGAAGTCACCGAAAAGGAAAGCACATAAAGCGAAAATATCATTTGATTAGGGAGATTGTGCACTGAGGTGACGTGATTGTCATGAAGATTAATTTAGAGCACAACGTTGCTGATCCATTTACAAAGGCTCTCACGACTAAAGTGTTCGAGGGTCAACTAAAAAGTGTGGGTCTACAAGATATGCAACATATTATCTAGGGCAAGTGGGAGATGTTACTGGGGTATAATGTATGCCCTAGTTTATTATGATTTTGTAGTTTATTTGTATTGTACATTAGGCTGCTTAAGCTTTAGGACAAGTAAGAGATTGTTGGGATTGGCGTCCTAAATCTTCTTGTAATCTCGTAGTTTGTGAACTTTGTATTAACATATTGTTGTTAATAACCTAATTGTTATTTTATCAGCATATACTCAATCCAATAAACTAAGAATCAATGTTATTTCATGTAATTTAAACAAGTATGTAGAGACATATCAGTGGATCTTATTTAAATAATAACCTAAACGGTTTGTAGTAGATGGATAAGGTTGGGTACCTTATCTTGGTGACACTACAGATACGACCTTTTTTGTAGGTCTTACAAGTGTTGTAAAGTGCTACAAATGATCTGATCCTGATCATTCATGTGGAGACATGTGAGCAAGAGTATCCTATACAAAGAGTTTGTATAAGTCCAGACCATGAAATGAATAGTATCTTTATATAACACCGTTAATAATAGAGACTTACATTTCACTAGGATGACCATAGATGACATGATCTGAATCCTGAGTGAGTTGTGAACTCCTACTCATGAAGGCGGTCCTTTGATTTGTATGGGTGAGAGTGGCCAAATTGCCAACTCAATAAGCCTACCATTTTGGGGATTCATCTGACTAGGAGCTGGGAACACAGCTACACGAGACGGAATTCACTCCTTCTTGGATGCAGGGGCAAATAGATAAATTGCTCCTATAAGGGCTGATTTCGGGGCTTGAACATAGTGGCCACATCCTCTCCTGGCCCGAGAAGGACTTGGTCATAGTTGGACTATGACTTATTGTTCATTAAAGGGATCAATCATACTTAAGGAGTTAGATGTAACTACAAGGGCAAAACGGTAATTTTTGGCCCAACTGTACTTACGAGCAATTTGTGAAAGGTCACCACACTTTGATTGGTTATATCCAATGGACATAGAAATTTATATGTAGTGCAAAGAGTGCAGCTATCGGTCTTTAGTGGAATGACCAGCAGTTAACGGGTGTTGGGTAATTTAATTAAAGAGTTTAATTAATTATTCAAGTATCGTTAGAGCTTCAATCTACTGGTCCATAAGGTTCTCTCTGTAGCTCAACAGTGATTTAATTGAGAATTAATTTTGGATTAATTTGAAGTGTTCAAATTAATTGAAGGAATTAATTATATATGAATGAATTAATTAAATTAGTTGTATATGTGATATAATTAATATAATATATTTGATATATTATAATATAAGGTAACATGAGAGGAATATGAATATGATTCAAATACTAATTATATGAATGAAATTCATGTAATTAAATATAATATAAATATGATTTATATTAAATACCATAAAAAAGTTTAGAGGATTTAAATATTTGAATATGATTCAAATATTAATTATATGAATGAGATTCATATAAGTGAATTAATATAAATGTGGTTTATATTAAATACCATGTGTGGTTGATAGAAAATACATCTATAGGTTATATTATATTTGATACAATATGTAATTATAGATTATGTGTTATATGGGATATAACATATAATTTATATACATATAATAAGGTTATTATTATATGTATAATTATTATTAATTTAATTTTATTAAATTAATATTAATTAATTAATAACTTCCTCTCCTAATTTCTTTCAGCCAAATACGTGGTGAGAGGGTTTAGAGAAAGATTGATGGTGTTGGATTCATCTTCCTCCATGAAACATTGAGAGAAAGAGTTCTCTCTAGGAAAAACTCAAAGAGAAGAAAAGTTCTTCTCCTCTTTCTCTTCCTCTCCATCTCCTCCCTCTTCCAAAGCTTTAAGGAAGACCCCACAACTCCTGTCATTCTCAATCCCTGAGGAGAATAAAGGAGGCTCTCATTAGTGGTGTCCTTTTTGGAGAAGGAAATCCATTCGTGACTTGTTCGAGGGATCTTGAAGAATAGTCTTCAAAGGTAAGGATTTATGAAACCCTATGTTTTCCTTTATTAATGCATGCTATAATTTATGTAAATGCATATCTTGTTCTTGATTTACTGTAAAACTTATATACAATGAAAAATGGATTTGGGACGATCTTTCTTCCTCTCAAACGTTGTCTCCTCATAGAGTTCCTTGACTACCTTCTTATTGGCCCGAGAGGGTTTTTATTCATTGGTTGGATCATAAACAAGTTGTTCATTAGAGGAGCACTGGTACTTAAGAAATCAAAGGTAATCTAAAGGTAAAACGGTAATTTAACCCAATTGGAGTTACAAATACTTGTGTAGAACTAACTTGCTATTATTGGCATATATCTTTGGACACAGAAATATATTTGTAGTGAGAAGAGTGCAGGGTTGGGTCTTTAGTGAAGTGTACCCATAGTTAACGAATATTGATTAACTTGGTTAATGAGTTTAGCCAATTAATCTCATATCGTTGGAGCTTTTGATCTACAGGTCCACCAGGTCCCCTTGTTAGCTCACTAAAGGATATTTAAGAGGGATGATTTGAATTGTTCAAATTAATTTGAGGAAACCATATATTAATGTGATAAATATATAACTGATTATGGATATAATCTATAATTCAAATTAAATTGGAAAGTAATATTTGAATAAGATTGAATTAAACAATTCAAGTGAATTAGATTCACAAGAATTAATTAATAGAGAGGTATTGCACATATACATACAATGTTTATGATAATTAAATGTGTATACATTAAATTAAATCTAATGTATAAATAGTTATTTAATTAATGTGCAAATTGAATTAAATGAGTGTTATTTAATTGTGCTAATTAATTAAATAAGTGTTATTTAATGAATTAATTGTGGAAAAGGGAAATAGGAAAATGATTAGGAAAAAGGCTTGGCTCTTCTCTATATAAAGACCTTCATATGGTCCCTTTGGGAGACATAGAGATAGACAATACACAACACACAAGTGTTAGTGTGCAAAATTTTCCCTAAGTCACAATAGAGATTCACCTTTCCCTCTCCCAATAGTTGGATACCACCTATCTCTCTATTTGAATCCTGGAGAATAATGAAGTTACTCTCGTGGTAGTGTTCGAGATTGTTCAAGAAATTGTTGGTAATCAAGATCATTGAAGGAGTCGTTCGTTGGAACTTAAAGAGAATTATTCGTGAAGCTTGGGAATCTACAAAAGGTAAGAATAGTTCTAATCTTTTTTCCCTAAAGCATGCTATATTACATGTTTGTTTTAGTATACTGAATTTATTTATGTAAAAATCGAATTGCGGGATGCAAGGAATTCACAACACTTCTGCTACGGGATTCGATCCCTTCAGGATTACTGTTTTTATTTTAATGATTCCTTCATCTCCTAGCGTAGTAAAAAAAATAAACTGTTGTTTCTTGTTCCAACATAGAATTTGAATATCGTGTGTTTGCTGATGCTACTTTAGAGGTGTTATGACTTCACTGACTCCTCCTAGACATAAGTGTTGGGTTTTATGCCCTAAACTCGTAAATAGTAAATGTTATCAATTGACTGTCATCAATAAATAGTTATCGATGTTATTCGGTAAATATTATTGATTGTGTTATATTCTATTTTGTCTTAACAACCCTAAATCCAATAAACTAACATCCAAGGCTGCTTTATGAGTCTTAGACTGCATGTGGAGACATATAGTCTTGAACTGTATGTTGAGACATATAGGGATTAATATTCAAGAAACAACCTATGGATACAGCCCACTTTGTATTTGATACAAACACAATGATCCGATGCATTCGTGCAAGTGATGCATGAGTGAGAGTATCCTCTGCGATGATTTTGCATAAGACCATACTGTGAAATAATAACCACTAGATGTAACACCATTTACTAATTAGGTTTCTATTTCAATTGGATGACTTAGGCAATTTAATTTTAATCCTGAGTGTATTATGAACTCCTACTTACGAGGGATTGTCCTTTGATTTGTATAAGTAAGAGTGGTCAGTTTGCTGATTTAATATGACTACCATTTTGGGGACAAAATCTAATAGGGAGCTGGGAACATAATAATACAAGATGGAATTGACTCATTTTCGTCTTCAGGGTAAGTAGATGAGTGTTCCCTTAAGTGGTGTCTTTGAGACTTGAACAAAGGGCTCTACCCCTCTCATTGGCCTGATAGGGGTTTTTATTTATTGGTTGGACCATAAACAGGTTGTTCATTAGAGGAGCACTAGTACTTAAAGAGTCAGAGGTAACCGAAGGGTAAAATGATAATTTGACCCAATTGCCGTTACGAACACTCGTGAAGGACTAACTTGTTATTATTGGTTTATATCTGATCTCCAGGTCTACCAGATCCCCTTGTTAGCTCATGAAAAGATATTAAAGAAGAATTATGACCATGAGGGTAGTATTTTATCATGGTGTCGGATCCCAAGTTTTTATGGATTCCTTCTTTGTTACCAGGGTGAATTACTCAAATCGATTTGAAGAAATTGTATATTAATGTGATTAGTATGAAATTGTTATAGATGTGATCTATAATTTAAATTAAGTTAGAGAGAAATATTTGAATGAGATTCAAATATTTAATTTAAATAGATTAGATTCATAAAGAACTAATTAGTTAAATTAATAGAGAGGTGATGCAAATAGACATACGATGTTTATTTTTGTTAATTAAATATATACATTAAATTCGATTTAATGTATAGATATATATTTTTGTTAATTAAATATATATGTTAAACTGGATTTAATGTATGGATGATTATTTAATTAATGTGCTAATTAATTAAATAAAGGTTATTTGATTAATTGAGCACAAGGGTAAATTGGGAAAGGCTTGGAGAAGGGGTTAACCTTTCTCCATATAAATACCTCCTATGGCCCTTTTAGGGTAGGAATACATTTGGTGAGTTCTACCCTAGCCACCAAATACAAACCCTCACTTCATTTTCTCTAAGAGATCTCTCAACCTCTTCCTCTTCCATTTAGTTGGATACCACCTATTCTTCTATTGGAATTCTTGAAAATAGTAGGTTATTCTTGTGGTTGTGTTTAAGTTCGATCGAGAAGAAGTTTGTGCCGAGATCGAGAAGGATTTTTCATTGAACTCGGGAATCTACAAGCATGCTATTTCACATGTTTAAGTTCTTTCCTTTGTCTAAAGCATGCTATTTCACATGTTTATTCTTCATATGTTCTATTTTTAAAACACTGTTTTTGTTAGTCAAAAATCGATTTTTGAGATGTAAGGCGTTCACACGCTTCCGTTTGGTATTCAATCCCTACAACGAGGGCACCCCAAGACTCTGCCACTGTTCACCATTATGACAAACATATTGCTATTCAGATTACTCATACTGATGTTTTCCATGAACAAACAAAATACATTGAGAATGATTGTCATTTTATCCGCCACCATCTTCAAAGTTCCACTCTGCGCTTTCAAGCCATTTCTATAGATGAGCAACCAACCAATATTTTTACCAAGGCACTCTCTCCTACGCGTTTTAGCAAGTTACATGGCAAACTCAAGTTGGTTTTTACTCTACCACCATGGGGATGTTAATATTATATTATTTATGTAAATTTATATTCATTTTTGGTGTATTTGGTTAGGATTTAGTGACTATTTTTAGGTTCCATACATGTATATTTACCTCTGTACTTTCTCATTATGAGCATGAGATATACAAAAGTACAGTAAAATTTTACACCATACATCAAAATAATAAAATGTAGTAACTTTATTCCTAAGATGATAGGGATCGATCCAAAAAGTTGCCTGTTCGTTCCCCAAGTACTGATAGTTTCAACAAATTTTGTATATTTTTTCAATCCAATTTTTTTTTTTTAAAAAGATAGTTCAAGCTTAACCGAATGAGTCATCTCATTTAAGTATATGTTTAGGAGTGATTTTTGCATGACTAAAACCACTTTTGTCAGTGTAAAAACCACTTTTATTTCAAATATTGAATTTGGAAAATCTTGAATTTATTTTTTTTAAAAAATCCATTGAAATTTGATTTCTCAATAATTAGTTGAGAGGTAAATTTTAGTGGGGTAATGTTGACCGGGAATTACCCAAAAGAGTAGTTGCCTTCATTTGTTTCCTTTATTAAAGTATCGATTTGCTCTCTTATTTAAAATTAATTTTTTGGCTATTTTTAAATAATTTCTCAAATGGAAAATATCATTTAAGTAATTTGATAATTCTAAAATCACCTTTGAAACCAAACATAATAATTCAAAATCACTTTAAATATATAAAAATCAATTTTAACAGTTTGAAACTAAACATTAGGGGTGTTCATGGGTTGGGTTGAAAGACTTTTTAGACCCAACCTAATTGTTCGGGTGGTAAATTTCTTAATCCAAATAACCCTTATTAAAAAATGAACCCAACCCAACCCAACCATGAAATATTTGGGTTGGGTTGGTTCGGATTAATCGGGTCATTTATTTAAAATTTTGTTAAAAAAAAAGCAAAAGATAAATATGTAAAAATCTAATTTAATTATTTTTACATATTGAATTAAGATTAACTACTCAATTTCAATTTATATAGTGAAAATTTTCTTTCTAAAGTGCAAAGAAATTACTTTTAAAAGTTGTTGAATAATAAATTAATAAAAAAATATTGGAATTAAATAAAACTAAAACCAATATATGTATAAATAATTGTGTTATAAGTAACAAAAAAAAATATATTTTAAAGTTAATAATAAATTCAGGTTGGTTCGAGTTGATTTGGGTTATATTAGATGAACTCATGAACCAACCCAACCCATAAAATTTGCACTTATTTGAATCCAACCCAACCGAAATGAGTTGATAACCCAACCCAAACCACACGGGTTGGGTTAGGTTGGTCGGTTTTTTTGGGCCATCGGATTTTTTGAACACACCTACCAAACATCAACATGCTTTTATGAAAATCAAATTTACAGAATCAATTGTATTGAAATCTCTTTTTCTAAAATCACTACTTCAACCATCACTCTCAAACATGCACTTAAAATTTCACCAATTACCTTATTCCTTGTGACCCATGCAAAAAGGCCAAGTTTTTGCATATTCTCCTAAATTGGAAGAAACATTTCCATCAAATTGATTGTCGATAAGTTAATATAGCCCCATGTATTAACCACTTGATTTTTAAATTTTAGTTTTTAAATCTTAAGCCTAAACACTCTTCCACCTCTAACTTTATTACTCTGTTATCTACTTCTTAATAATTTTTTCAAAAACTAAGTCAAGTTTTGAAAATTAATATATATATATATATTTTTGAATTTATCTATGAATTAAACTTTTTTCCTTAAGAAAAATAAAAGTTACCATATGTGAAATTTAAGATTATCTAGCCTACATCAGCACTTGTCACACACGATGTTAAAGCAATACAATGAACAACAGTGATAAAACATAGAAAAGAAAGTACAAACAGAACATCGTCACCACTGTCGAAGGTCGCCGTTGTGGTTCTCGCTCTCAATGTTCTCTCTATGCAGCAACCATCGCATGCGACTGCACTGTCAGTCCCGGTTCATCGCCGCTTAGTTGTAGCGCCACTACTGTCGTCAGAAGTGAAAGAAACGAAAGGGAGAAACTCCTTAGTTGCAAAGATTAGAATGAAGGGGAAGAAGGGGTAAAGGTTGAAAGTTTTATGGTGGGTTTTTTTTCCCTTTGCTTGATTATTGATTCATTTGTGGAGGTTTTGAATGATTTAATGCATTTGGTTGGATAGTCTGTGAATAATTACCATCTACGGTAACTAGGGTTCTTGGATCGTATGTTAGATAGGTTTAATGCATTCTGGTTGGATAGTGTATGAATGATTACAATCTAATGTAACTAGGGCTCTTGGGTTGTGTGTTACATAAGTTTAATGCATTTGGTTGGGTAATGTATGAATGATTCCCTTCAAAAACAAAAGTGTGAATGATTATCTAATGCAACTAGGGCATTTGGGTTGTGTGTTAGATTGTTTTAATAGGCATATTTTTGCAGATGATTGATATTCTAAAAGGTATATGTATAACCATAGTTTTAAATTTTGAGATTTCGATAGGCTCAACATTTTGAACTTCCCCAAATTTCTCAAAATTTTGAAATTTTTATCAATATTTCGATATTTCCATCGAAATTTCAAGTTTTTTTTTAAATAGCAATTAGCTATGTTAGCTCAACGAAAGTTTTTTCTCTTTTACCCTACAAAATTTTTATTTTCAAGAAACCACATATTTATTCAAATTTTTTCCATTAAAATTTTACATCATTTCACCTTAAATTTAAATTAATGGAAGTTCTCTAATATTTCTCTCATTTTCTCTGAAGTTCTATCTACTTCTAGAATTTTCTTTTTCTTCTTTCTTTTCCATCATGTTATGCTATGTTTAATGTTATGTTTAGCTTTTTACATCCCTCTTATGTTTAATGTAATGATTTCTCTATTCTTATTATGTTGTGTTAGTTTAATGCTATGATTTTTCATTTTTGTATCCACTTCATTTTATAATAAACAAGTTATAAATATTTTTATGCATATATTTCATGTTCTTTAATGTTGTGATTAACTTTCAATATTTGATATTATTTTGTGATTATTTTTCTTTTTCTTTTTTTAATTTTTGTTCTCATATCAAAATTTAAAAAATATTTTACAATATACATCTAAATGTTGTGATAGTTTTATAGAAATGATGATTATAAATGATCGATTATAGTCTAATTCAATAATAATCAAAATTCCATTAATTATTATAATAATTTCCATCCATATTTTCATAATATTGGAACTTTAATATTTTTATTATTGAGATCGATATTTCGAATATTTTGTATAATGCATTTGCATTGTGCATTTTAGATTTTAGGGGGGAAAACGTTGGTTTAATTTACACGATTTTAAAATACATAAGTAAATTATTTTTATTCAGGTTGGATTTCCGGGAAACATGTTTTTTAGGATTAGGGGTATTTCTGCTTTTCAAAAATTACTCATTATTAATTACAAAATCTATTTTGTCATTTTTCTAATTTACAAATGTTTTTGCTATTTTTTACCAACGAAATTTTAAAATTTTTTATTCCTAAAGTTGACCAAAAAAAAAAAAAAAAAAAAACCCAGAAAAATAAGATAATGGCATATTAATACGAGATTTGAGAAAAAAGAAACTCAAATCATGATTTTAAGATTAAAAAACTTGGGCACTCTATTTACTATAATAATAATAAGAAAAAGGTAATATGAGATTTGAAAATCAGGTAAAATTAAGGATGATGAAGTTATTTTAGGACTAATCGAAAACGGTGTCACGTGCAAGTGAGGTGTGTTGCTATAATTTTTAGGGTTGTTTTTAAATATAGAAAATGAACATAAATATTTAAAAAATATAGCAAAATTTTAGAACTATCAATGATAGATACTGATAGATACTAAAGACTTCTATCAGTGTCTATCAGTGACATTGATAGATACCGATAGACTTCTATCAGTATCTATCAACGTCTATCATTGATAGTTATAAAATTTTGCTATATCTTGTAAATATTTTCAACAGTTTTACCCTTTGAAATCATTTTCCTAATTTTTATGATTTTTGGTTTTGCCCAAAAATCTCTAAATAATACCTTAATTAATGTTACCAGATCTAATTTGTCGATTAAGTAAATACAATATATACTATACAAATTTTTTCCTTTTGATTTTTGGTAAGAGAACAAGTATTAGATAGTAAAGGGCCAATGGCCCATCTTTTCCCGTTCTCCTTCTTTTTGGGCTTCTAACATGGATGACTTTAATATTGGGCCTATCTTACAACCATTGTTCAAAGAAAAAATTAAAGGTAAATTGGGGTAAGTAGCAACATCTTAGGTTGCATTTTGAAAATTGGCAAAATACGAAAATCTTCACAAAAATAGCAACTATCTTTTACCCATGCGATAAAACTTTTCTCAATTCTGAAAATGTCATCAATAATACTTGCAAAATAGTGTAATTAAATCTGAGTGTTTATATATTTTTATATAATTAGGAAAATTTTTATAAATAGAAAAATCTAAAAAATCTTTACATTTTATAGCAAAAAGTTCCAAAAGTTCTCAATTTATATGACCGGTCGATCGTGGCCCTCTATTGTTTTACTTTTTTTTTTTTTTTTTTTTTCTTCTTTTTGCTCTCCAAACAATTCTAGCTAACAGGTTGGTGTTTCATTTTTTGTTGGTGTGTGTTTGGACAATATTGTTTGGTTTTCTTTTAGTTACAATGTATCTATACATTAATGCAAATATTAATAATATACTTTATGTCATTGGTTTATTTGGATATAATACTGTTGGTTGGTTGTCTTTTAATTACAATGCATTTATTCATGTAAGCATGCTTGTATTTTACATTGCCACAATTCTACCACAACTAGATGTGGATAGGAGTAAGTTAATACCATTTAATGATCATGAATACAACCACTTTTTGCATTAAAATTAAATACATTCGAAAGTGTTTCAAAAGCTATTTTGAGTTGCTAAACATTCAATTTTATTTTAAAATGACTTGTTTTCAAAATTCATACTTTAAAAGTTAAACCAAACACAGTCTTAATAATCTAATATTTTTTTTCCTTTTACCATACCTTTACTATACTCTAATTTATTTAAGAAAGGGCTATTGATTAGTAGGGATAATATGGGGTTTTTTATTCCTGATGACCCGACATGATCTTTATATAGTTTAAAAAGGTAAAAAAATCAAAACTAGAAAATAAAATTGGGAGGTAAATTAGGGGTGTTCAAAAAACCTGATGACCCGAAATAATCGATCAACCCAACCCAATCCATACGGTTTGAGTTGGGTTGCCTTCAAATAAATGAAACTCTATGGGTTGGGTTGGTTCATAGGTTCACCAAAAATAACCCAAGTCAACTCGAACTAACACGAACTTATTATTAATATTTAGAAGTATGTATTTTTTAATTTCCAATACAGTTATTTATAGGAAAATTCTTATAAATAGAAAGATCCCAAAAATATTTACATTTTATAGCAAAAAGTTCCAAAAGTATTTGTATTTTTTGAACTTTTTGCTATCAAATATAAATATTTTTAAATATTTTTTAACATTTAAAAAGACCTATATATATATATATATATATATATATACTATAATATATATATATTTATTTACTAATTTTCATGATTTTCTTAGATTATTTATTATCCACCAATTATTTAAAATAATTTTTTAACCCTATGGAAATAAAAATTCCATAATATAATTAAAATTGATTTGCTAATCTTATTATAGTATGTGAAAATAATTAAACATATTATTTTTCATATCAACCTGTTATTTCTTTTTTAAAACAAAAAATTAAATAATGATCCGAGTAATCCAAACCAATCCAACCAAATATTCTATGGTTGAGTTGAGTTCATTATTTAAGAAGAGTTGTTTGGGTTGAAGAAATTTATAATCTAAATGATTGGATTGGGTCTTAAGAGTGCTTCGACCCAACTCAATTCAACCCAATCCATCAACACAAGTAAGGTAAATATATCGCATGCCACCGATCGTATCTATAATCCCTCTTCCCCACACCCTCTTTAAAATGTTTATTGCAACTGCATTACATTTTAAAGAGTTGAAGTCCTTGGTTTGCTTGCCTTTGCTAACACTCATCTTCAAAGAAACCATTGGTCTTCAATGCTTGTGTTGTCCTAGATAACTATGATCCACTTGTTTGCACGCCAAAACTACTCAGCATTAATGGTCAAATACACTTCAAGACTTAAGGAAGACTATATGCTTCAAGCTTCAAAACTCTTAAATTGTTTACCTGAATGTAGCTCTATCGTATAAATGAAGCTCCAAAGAGCTAAACAATACTTCAATTATGTAAACGATAGTACGAAGCGATAAACAATCATGTAGATGATAGTTGAGAAGAACTAAACGATCGTATAGACGACAACTGAGGAACTAGACGATCGTATAGACGATGCAATGCAAAGCTAAATGATCGTGTAAATGATGGGATAGGAACTAAATGATCGTGTACACGATACTTTAGAAAAGCTATACGATCGTAGGGAAAGAAAGAAAGAACGCAAGTATTTAAGTGGTTCAGCCAAAGGCCTACGTCTACTATGCAAATCGAGAGGGTCTCTTTTATTATTTCTTCTTTAAACTTCTTACAGAATGAATGTCTTGCTCTCTCTCTCTCTTTATATTATCTCATTTATGTTCTTTTTATACAGGCACTCATTTTCAACGAAGAAGCTCTAGTGGTTACAACAAATATAACAGAAAGAAGACAACAACATTGAACTGCCTGCAACTTCATTTCTTGTCTTCAGTTCTTTCTATAACAATCTCCACCTTGGTAAGCATCCGAAGTACCTTTCCTTCTTTTCTTATTAAGCTGTCTTGAACTAACTTTTTTCAGGTAACTCGAACCCAAGGAGGCCCAAACATCGACTAAGCTTGCTTAAAGGAATTGTCTTGGTCAGCATATCAGCCACATTATCTGAGATATGTATCTTTACTATCTCAACTTCCCCTTTCTCAATATCATGTCTGATAAAATGGTACTTGATGTCAATATGCTTGGTTCTGCCGTGAAACTGTTGGTTTTTAGATAAGTAGATTGTGCTCTGGTTGTCACAATATATTCTTACATTTGTTTGTGTAATGCCGAAATCGTTTAGTAATGCCTTTAGCCACAAACTTTCTTTCACAGCCTCAAACAGTGCTATAAACTCAGCTTTTGTTGTAGAAAGGGCCACAACAGACTGTAAACTAGCCTTCCAATTTATCAGATTATTTCCCCCTTAGGAAAACATAACGAGATAGTAAGCGCCTTCTATCCAAATTTCCTGCATAATCAGCATCAACATAACCATACATTTCATCATTAGAGGGCTCATTCTGTCTATGTAGAATCCTTGCTTTCTTTGATGAACAAAGATACCTCAGTATTCATTTGACTGCTTCCCAATGTCATTTACTAGGATTTGCCATGTACCTACTAACCAAACTTGTAGCATAGGACAGATCTGGTCTGCTTGAAGTTATTAGGTACATCAAAGATCCCACTGCCTGGGAATAGGGAATAACCTTCATATGGTTTATGTGATTTTCATCTGTACTTTTTGGATTATTTGCAGCTGAAAGCTTAAAATGAGGAACAAGTGGAGTGCCAACAGGTTTAGCACTATCCATCTTGAACCTCTGCAGTATTTTTCCACAATATTCTGATTGACTCACATGCAATCTGTCATGTCTTCTATCTCTTTCAATTTCAATGACTAGAATCCTTCTAGATTCCCCTAGGTTTTTCATGTCAAACTCTTTCTTTAGAAGTGTCTTAATCTGCTTTGACTCTTCTTTGGAACTTCTAGCTAACAGCATATCATCTACATAAAGGAGTAGATAAACTGGTTCCTTGAAGCTTTTAGAGTTTGTATACATACACCAATCATAGGAACTTCTCTTGAATCCCATTTTGGAGATTACTTCATCAAATCTCTCATACCAACGCCTTGGTGACTACTTGAGCCCATAGATAGACTTGTTTAGTAGAGATAAAGTCATCTTCTCCTTTCTTCACATACCATTGAGGTTGCTTCATGTAAATAGTTTCATTCAACAATCCATGTAAAAAAGTTATCTTCACATCCAATTGGTCTAACTCCAAGTTCTTTTGAACTAAGGGGAGGAGTAACCTAATGGATGTGTGTTTCACCACTAGAGAAAAGACCTCAGTGTAATCAATCCCTTCCTTTTGTGTGAACTCTTTAGTAACTAGTCTTGCCTTGAATCTAGACTTTTGAACCCCTGGAATTTCTTCTTTAAATTTGTAAATTCACTTGCATGAAATAGGTTTGTACCCTTTAGGCAAAGGTACTAGTTTTCAGGTATCATTTTGGTTGAGGGACCTCATTTCATCATTCATTGCCTCAATCCACTATCTAGCATCAGGGCTGTTAGTTGCTTCTTCAAAACTGGTGGGTTCATTGTTGCTTAATGAAATGGCAGTACTTAAAGCAACACTAGTAAAGTCAGATTCTAGATATCTTACAGGGGGCACAATGGTTCTTCTAATTCTGTCTCTTGCTAGGGAATAATTTTGTAAATCTCCATGTGTATCTACTTGTTCACTTGACATAAGTTCACTAGTCTCAGGAGTATCATCACTTTCAACTTCTAGATTCTAAGAAGAAGAAGAAGCTCCTTGATCATTTTGAGGCTCCACCTCAAACGTTGTGCTACTTGTCTTTGATATAGATGTAGATTGTTGCTCGGACATCATAAACATCTTATTTTCTCTAAACAAAACATTTCTACTATTTACACAGCTTTTCTCAATAGGATGCCATAATCTATAACCCTTCACTCTCAGTGTAAAGCCTAGAAACATGCATTTGAAAGCCCTAGGTTTCAACTTACCTTGGCTTTGATGCACATACACTACACACCCAAACACCTTCAAGTGTTCCAGCTTGGGAGGCTGTCCTATCCATCTTTCTTCTGGAGTTTTTCAGCTCAATGAACTGATGTGGGCACCTATTTAGAGTGTATATTGTGTAGGACACAGCTTCAGCCCAATATTTCTCATGCAAAAGTGCATTGGACAGCTGTTCAATCTTTTAGCAACTCCATTTTATTGAGGTGTATACCTCACTGTTCTGTGCCTCACAATGCCTTCTCCCAGCAAAACAAGTTGAACTCCTCTCCACAAAACTCTAAACCATTGTCAGTTCTCAAGTGTTTAATATGTTTAGAGGTTTTCTTTTCAATCAAGGTTTTCCATTCTTTGAATTTACTAAACACTTCATCTTTGATTTTTGGAAAATAAACCCAACTCTTCCTTCAGTAATTATCAACAAAGGAAAGAAAATATGTTGCTCCACTTAGAGAAGGAGAGTGAGCTGGCCCTCATAAGTCAGAATGCACATATTCAAGTATCTCTTTGGAAGTATGTTGTCCTTTAAGGAAGCCTTGCCTTGTTGCCTTGCCAAGGATGCAATGCTCACAAAACTTCAAGCTGTCTCCAACACCTTTAGGAAGAATCCTCTATTTTGAAAGAATTTGCAGCCTTTTCACACTAATATGAGATAGCCTCTTGTGCCATAGCTCATCTTCTGTAGGTTCTTCATCTGTTGCCATCAAGGCTAAATGTGCCATTTGCACATCTTTAATGACATACAAGCGATTAGCTTTGTTGCCACCAACACTACTTTTGAGTCTTTAATTATTTTAAATGTGCCTCCAACTCCTCTGTATTCACAGTCAATGGAGTCAAACATCCTCAATGATAGGAGATTTCTCTTCAATGTAGGAACATGCCTCACATTTCTAATCAACTTCACTGAACCATCTTGCATCTTCAAGGATACAGACCCAGATCCAACAGCCCTATAGGTATTGTTATTTCCCATGTAGATCAGCCCTCCATCCCACTTCTTGTAGGTACAAAACCACCTATGGACTGAACAACCAGAATCTATCAACTAGTCTTGAGTCTCTATAGAATTCTGCTCTTCACATTCTTCAGTTGCATCTAAGGCATCTAGATACACAAGGAAATTTTCCCCTACAGCAACTTCTGTCTGTTTTCCTCCTTTGTTCTGTTGGTTCAGCTTCCTCTTCAAGGCATAATAGTCTTTCTTTTTGTGTCCAAATTTGTGGCAAAAATGACCCTTGATCTTAGACTTGTCACCACTATATTGCTTTCCTTTCCCATTTTTCTTTGTTTTCCCCTTTGAAAACAAACCTTCTCCTCCTTATTGATCTTTCTTGCTCATTTGTAACTCTAGTTATCTAACTCTTAATGCTGAAATGATTGCTTTTGTAGTGATATTCTCTACCATACTTCATGGCTGTTTTGACATCTTTAAACGATTCTGGTAGGGAATTAAGTAAGATAAAAGCCTCATTTTCTTCCCCAATATTGTCTCCTATTGATCGGAATTCTGATGACAGTCTCTTGAACTCGTACAAATTATCAATGAGAAACTTTGTAGCATCCATCTTGTATGTGAAAAATCTTTCCCTCAAGAAAGCTTTATTAGGCAGGTCTTTGTTGTGATAAATCTCGTTTAATTTTTTCCAGAGGTCATAAGTAGTAGGTTGGTCAACAATCTACCTTAAAACACTATCTGTAACATTCAAGACAATAGTTCCATAAGCATTTACCTCTATTGTCTCTTTCTTTGCATCGTTGAGTGTTTCAGGGTATTTTGCAGGGTCTATGATGGCCAAAAGTGCCTTCTGCTGTCCTAAGACTACCTTAATCTTTGCTTTCCATAATTCAAAGTCTATCTTTCCATCAAAGTTCTCGATTTCATACCTGGTTGTAACCATTCTTGAACTTCAAGATTGACTCATCTGATTCGAAGTATGCAAGAATTCAAATCTTGGATTTGTCCTGAACTGTTCTCTGAGCTTTGATACCACTTTTTGTCCTAGATAATTATGATCCACTTGTTTGCAAACCAAAATTACTCAGCATTAATGGTCAATTACACTTCAAGACTCAGGGAAGACTGTATGGTTCAAGCTTCAAAACTCTTCAATCGCTTACCTGAATGCAACTCTATCGTGTAGACGAAGCTCCAAAGAACTAGACGATAGTTCAATTATATAAACGATAGTACAAAGCGCTAGACGATTGTGTAGATGATAGTTGAGAAGAACTAAACGATCGTATAGACGACAGCTGAGGAACTAGATGATCGTATAGACGATGCAATGCAGAGCTAAACGATCGTGTAAACAATGTGATAGGAACTAAACGATCATGTACACGATATTTTAATAAAAGCTAAACGATCATAAAGAAAGAAAGAACACAAGTATTTAAGTGGTTCAGTCAAAGGTCTACATCCACTGTGCAAATCGGGAGGGTCTCTTTTATTACTTCTTCTTTAAACTTCTTACAGAATGAATGTCTTGCTCTCTCTCATTCTATTCTCTCATTCGTTTTCTTTTTATACAGGTGTTCATTGTCAACAAAAAAGCTCTGGTGGTTATAACAAACATAATAGAAAGAAGACGACAACATTCAACTGCCTGCAACTTCATTTCTTGTCTTCGGTTCTTTCTGTAATAGCTTGTTGTACAAAACGTTAAATCATATATAGTGAAGGAATGAAGTTTGATTGTATTCTATTTTTAAAATTAAAAATTTGTTTAGATATTCTGTAATTTGAAAGAAAACCAAATCTGATTCCAAAGGTAATCAAATCTCGCACGTTATCACTTAAAAATAGGTGCAATATATGTAGATTTGTGAGTAATTTCGACATTTACAAATTGTTAACGATTGATTTGCTATTTTATCCGATCTAAAACTAGTTTTCATTTTTCAAATGAAACTTTAAAAAGTGTTATTCCTTTTGTTAGCCCAAATTTAAAGCTAATTTATTGGAATAGATTCTGTTAATAACCTATATAACCTTTAATCCAATGGAACAATTTGAACACATGACTTCACATAAAATATTACAAAACACAAACAAGTAAAACTTACCAAACACTATTAAAATAGCAAATAATCAACCAAACTTTTGAGGTGTTTCTCTTGTTTTTCTTTCCTCATTTTGAATGATTGAATACAACTATTTTTTTTTTTTTTTATTCATCATCAAGCAATAAAATACTCGAAAGGGAAAAAGTCATTTTGGATGCTATCTTCAATCTCAAACTTCATTTGTTGTATGGTTGAATAATCATGATCAACTTCATTTAACCTAATGCCTTCAGCTACTTCTACATTGTTATTGATGTTGTTCCATGGCAACTTATTGGTGTCCGCTGCAGGGGGAAACTGGATGTAGCTCAATGGCGAACACAACAACGATGAAGCAGAGGCGGGTGGCAACGTATCGAACCCCCGGTTGATCGGTGTTATTTCCATGGTGATCTCGTCGCGCTTGCTCTTATGAAAAACTCTACACAGAACCCAGTCCTCCTGTATGTGCAAAAGTTTGAGTGAAACTGTGAATGAATAACATTACGATTTGATGATGATAAGGAATCCACATTTTTTTCTTTTCATCTCTCTTTAATTCTCTCTTTTTTAAGGTCAACTGTTTTTTAAGAACTCATTTTTATTTAAACTAAATTTCCAGTGGTATTGTACTAAAAATGGTTTAAACTAATTTTCATAATAAACATGTAAAAAAGTTAATTACAATACAAAAGGAAAAATCATTTCAATTTTGGAGTTTTTCTTTTCTAATACAAAAGCTTATAAATTCTTTGAGTATCCTTTGTAGTTCACTTTGATCAACTATTTTGTTTTACACCATAAACTATAATTTTCAGATTAAAAGAAGGAAAAAAAAAAAAAAAAACTAGTTTAATCTCCACAGTAGGGTATTCAAAATGAAAAATCAATTGCAATAAATAAAAAAAAATCCAAAATTTAGAAACTAAAACAAAATCCCTTCAAAGTTTTAAGAACAAATAAAAAAAAAAAAAAAGATTAAAACAGAATTTAAACTAAAAATGAAAATAAAAACTGAAAACCCTAGCTGCCCAACTATAGTTTCAAATTTTTTGCTTTAAAAACCTAAATATTTCTCACTTTCATAATATCATTATAAGCAAAATAAGGGTAATTATTTTAAATGACAAAACTACTAGAAATATTCTTAATTATAGCAAAATGTCACTAACTATCAGTGATAGACAGTAATAGACAGTGATATTTTGTTATATTTGTAAATTAGTTTGATCATTTTTCTATATTTGAAAACAACCCACAAAATAACTATAAAAAAGGTTAAGGTCCTTCCAAGAAAAAATGAAGATAGAAAAAGAAAAGAAGTTAAATATTAAAGATTGGGGTGATCTCTCTCATAAATGAGTATTTTTTCCCCTCTTTTCTTCAACATGTGAGATGAGAATTAGATTTTAAAATTCTAACCACTTGATCGAGAGAACATACTTAAACCAATTGAATTGAGTATTTGTTTGGGAAAGATTAAAATCACTTCAAAATACACCTTCTAATCATATTTTGAACGATAAGACGTATTATTCAATTGATTAATACCATTTTAGAGTCATTCTCGTGAAAAATGGAAATAAATAGCATGAAGAGAGAAAGGGAGAGACCTTTGGAGGTAAACGAGGGTTTTGAATACGAAATTCATGCATAATCCAAGGAGTTTTGATGCCATTTGGAGCTCTTTTTCTGTAGAATACCAAAGTTTTCCTCATCCCCATAACTTCACCACTTTTTGGATTCTTTACCATTCTATCTTTTCCAGTTGCTTTCCAATATCCTTCGATTGTTGCACGGTTTGCTCTCTCTCCTTTTCCATATTTTCTATCCCTAAAGCTGAAGAAATACCATTCCTTCCCATTTAGCTTTGCCACCTCTGCAATAAACACACTTTTATCATAATTTTATCTCACATTCATTCATATCAATCCTTCAACATCTTCTATCATCTTCCATGACAGATAGCATGTTAATCATGCACCTTTTCTTCTAAATAAAGAATGATATATATTCAACTCTATCACTGAATCCAAATGTTTATGTCATGAAAATATGTCAATTGTTTTCATGGCATGTTTTGATGTGTGTGTGTGATGCTTTTTGGGAAAAAAAAATCAATAGTAGAACAGTTGTTACATAATTATTCTTAGAAGAAAATTAGTAAATATGTTTTCAATAGCTTTTTAATTGTTTTTAGAATTTTGTAACCATTTTTTTTATTATTATTTTGTAACTCACTTGATCCTTCAATATTTGGATATCAAGAGAATCCGTAAGATATTAATCCTAAGTAAGTCACCATAGTGAATTGACCTCTTTGTATAACAAATTTTTATTACGAAGAGTTTTAAAAAAAAAAATCGTTTTAGTGGGTACAAAATTCTTCTTGTCACTCTTAATCAAAATTTTAATAAAACCTACCAATTTTTGTTATAAAGTCTAATATGTGAAATATTAGTATAGATTGGAGAGAAATAATACTAGAGGGAGATTGATCATAATTTAAATAGTTTATAAAAATGACACTTACTGTTGTAGGGTTAGAGAGTTCAAATATCTAACTTCATTATCGAAAGTACATGTCATAACAAATTGAGCTATAATCATATTGCGATTCAATCTATAGATTTTTTTTTAATTTAATATAATTAGTAGAAGAAATCAAACCATCAATCTTTAAAATGATAATTGATGTTACAGATAAATTTAGAATATATTTAATCATTTGTATAAATGTGCCTCTAATTATTATTATGCGAGGTAAGCTTCACATATTTATCCTAGTTGTCACACATCATTTATGAGGAGAGTTGCCTATGCCAACCTAATATATCTTTCACCCTTATCCTAATTTTTAAAGTTACAATATTTATTCATGAGAAAGAGAAAGATTAATGTTATACTTCATCCTTATCCTAGTGTCCACATTTACATCATTTATTCATGAGAGAGAGATTATTTTATTCAAGTTTATCCTTCACCCTTATCCTAATTTCTACATTTGCCTCATTTATTTATGAGATTAATTAGAAGTTCCTAATTTCAAAAGTTTTCTTCTTCCACCCATATTTGAGAGAAATTTTTATGCAATTTTCTCTCAAATTCCTTCTTCTTTATCTTACATTTGAAAGTTTTTTCATATGAAACGTTTTCTTCTTAGTTAAAATCCCTTTTTTTTCTTGACGTCTACATCTTGGAAAAATATTTGAAGTGATGAGAAGTCAATCCAAGAAGACTATAATATGACAATGACAATGGATATTTATTGAATGTGGGATATCATGTAATAAATTATATCAATAGTGTTTACCAATGGAAACAGAAGTTTAAATAGGACATGCTTGACCTAGGTGACCTAGGAAGTAGGAGTTAAAAATTTTAACATATTTGAGATTGATTATGAAATGATGGAAATCATTCTAAAAATATTGAAAATCATTCCAAATCAATTCCATGAGTATGAAAAATGCGTTTAAAAGTATAAAATTAAACCTTAAATAGATTTTGAGTGATTAAGATGTGTTTCGCAATGATTTTAAGTATGCATTTCAAAATTACTCTTAAACTTGACTTCTTGTTGGATTATGAGAGTTTGTGGATTCCACGACTAAAAAATATAAATTTAATGGTCTATTAACTCTCTACATATTATAAACCACACGACTAAACAACTCTTCAGATTTAACACAACTGGTTCAATATTCGATCAAAAATTTCTCAGTTTTTTTTTTTTTTTTTTGGATACACTGAAAATGGTCTAAATTTATGTTGTATTTTTTGACGACTGATTTTTTATGCTAGGGTTTATGGTTTTTTTTTTTTTTTTAATTGAGTTTGGGGGAGTGTGAAAAAGAAAACAAAAGTGATGATTGTTTTGAAGTTGCTTGGGACAATTGTCCTCAAATAATGGTGGTGTGGACAAATATGATTATATCATAGCGCTTTATCAGAAGGAAAAATTCCATAGTACAATAATATCAAATCATTCCATACAATTATTGTTTATTTGTTTCTCAAGTAGATGAATTATGGTATTGTTGTCTTCTATATAGTATTAAGAAAACAAATATGACATAATTTAGATAGAACATTGCTTAAAGGAAAGGAAAAGAATATGAACCATTATTATTTAAGTTCATGTATATGTCATTAGTAGCTATCACAAATAAGAATACTTATTATTATTATTATTATTATGGTCGTCGTCGTCGTCAAATTGATAGATCATTATGTATTTGTATTTTAAGTTTCATTCCACTCTAGTAATTATATTTTTAATTATTCATATTTATAGTTCCTGTAGGTAGGGATGAGCATGGTAGGCTAAAAATCAAGCCAACCAATTGGAATCCATCGAACCAAAGTCAGTCAATCGATCAGAAAAGGGGAGGTGGCAGTCGAGTGTTTTGAAGGAAGGAAAAATTGACATGTGGTTGATCAGTGGGTCTAATTTGGTCGAGACTTGATCGATCGACGGATGCGTTATTTATTTTTTTAAAATAAATATATAATAATAATAATAATATTATTATTATTATATAATATATTATATATTATATATTAAACAAAATATATATTAGATTAGGGTTTTAACATTTAGTTTCATATCCATAATCTTAAATACAATCCAAATTGGCTAATTAAATTCAGATAGAGGAAAAGAAATGTTATTTAATAAATCTAAAGAGTTCAAATGCTATTTTTATTATTTATTATAGCATTTTTAAGTAATAAAATAATAATAGTTCAAATGCTACTTTTATTGGTTTTTTTAAAATGATCAAACCGACCGATCGACCGAACTGTCGGTTGGTCAATTTTTGTTTAAAAGATGGTCGAGGGCGGTTTGGTCATTTTTCAAACCGACTAGATCGGTTCGGCGTAGGTGTGATCGAAAAATCGACTCTGATCGACCAATAATCACCCCTACTTATACTTTCTACAAATTTGAAAATGTAGACATTTACTCTGAATAAATCTTTAGTTTAAGTCTTTTGAAGTATGTTTTCTTGAAATTTTTAAAAACTCTAGTTAATTTTCGCTCAAGAAAAGGCATTATATGAATATATTTTTAAAATTTATAAATGGAAGGTCAATACATGAAAAATCAACTGCTAACACTAATAGTGAGATTTATTAGAAATATAATAATTAAATTTGAACAACTACAAGTAGAGACTAGAATAAAACAAAACTCCAATCTATAGATACCAAATTTATATTTCGTCAACCTTATTATTAAGTTAGCCAATGTTTTAATTAAAAAGTTTTTCATGTTTATAATGGACATTAAAAGTGCTATATACTGAATTATTTTTTAAAAAAATACTCATTTAACCAAATTTTCTATAAGAAAAAAACTGACAGCTACGTATTGAAATTTCCCACTCTTAACTCGCCACCCACCCCTTCTTTTTCTGAAAAAAACACCCTGATCCCTTAATTATTTTTAGATTTAGATATAATTTGTACAAAACTTAACAAGTCATCTTTTATATAATTAAAATGGAAGAAGACAATGATACTACAGAGGTTCAAACTCAAGATTTTCTATGTTAATATCATTTAAATCACCATTAAACTTAAATAATTTAGGAAAATTATTTTAAATATCAAATTATTGAAAGTATTTACAAATATAGCAAAATATCACTAACTACAGTGATAGACACTGACAGACATATGTCTATCAATATCTATCAATAGTGCACTTTGCTATATTTATAAATATTTTAGTTCATTTTTTTATATTTGAAAATAATTCAATAATTTAAACTAATATTGTTTGTTGTTCTATATTTAATGAATTGTTTTTATAAATATTTGTTTATCAATTTCAATTATATTTTGATTTAAAATTTTAATATATGTTTATTTGTTTGAGTTACTAGATCATCATACACTTGTAGATATTGATATGTTTTAGTCTCTCTTACCTTTCCCATGTTTTGTTCTTATTGTAATTACTCATCATAGTCAATAAAGTTTACTAAGAATCTAATGTCAGATTTGAAAGCTGAATACCTGAAGGATAGGGATGGTTTGATAATCAATTACTTTTTTATTTCTTATTTTTTATTTTTAAATTTTTATAAATGAATGTGTTTAATTTACAATTCAATTTTCCTCCTACAATCCTACATTCATACACTGATATATTTTAGATCAGCGATTGTGGAGTGTATCTACTATTTGAGTTTAAAAAGAACACAATTGTGAAACACATACTTTTAATTTTTCAGATTTTAAAAAATAAAAAATAAAAAATAATTATCAAATATGTTTTTTATTTTTTATTTTTTAATAAATAGAAAATAAAAAACTGTAACAAAACATTGTTTGGTTTTTGTTTTTCTTAAAACTTAAAAGCTAAAAATAAATTTTCAAAAACTAAAAACTAAAAATTAAAAGTGAAATAGTTATTAAATTGAGCCTAAATTACTACACGTGTGTCTCAAATATTAGTCCATATAAATATCAATTTACATATACACCGGAGGAATAGCAAAAATGCTAAAGTAGTGAACTTTTTTCTTTCTATAAAAAAATAGTTAACATTTGAAAGTTTTAAAAGTAAAGGGCTTAATATGGAACATAGATTTAAACTTTAATTATTGTTTTAGTTAATGGATCTCATATTATTTTTTAATTAACTATACAAATAAATAATAATAACTCTAGATTCGTTGCTAATTTACTAGGGACAATTTTTCCACACCAAACCCTAATTTTATGGAGCTTCTTGAACAAGCAGAACATAATACATATACTTAGCTACTTGGCCAAGCAAACTAATACAATAGAGGATTTTGCGTTTTATTTTTTCTTTTTTAATACTTTTTTTCGAAAAGCTAACCATGAACTATATCAATTCATTGAATTGCAAAAGCGAAATCTAGAGTATGAAAGTATAAAGACTAAGTTGATTATTATAACCTGTAAATTATACTAATCTGTGTTGTAGTCCGAGTTGAAAAATAGTAAACAATGTACGTAACAAAGAGGGAAAGAGAAGATAGATACGAAATAGTAAACTCTATAATAAACAAAAATTTCAAATAATATTATTGTAGTTAATTGTAGTTTATAAATAAGTATAAATACCATTATTATAAATTGAATTATAATAACTCACTCTTTCTATCAACTTGAAGTTGAAGACCAAATAACTCCTAAAATAGGAGTACTAACCAAAATAATTTTAAAAGAAACATTAACAGCACTTTAGTGCTACTTTTAAAAATGGTTTTTTCTTTTTAGAAAAAAGGCACTTCACTTAAAAATAGTTATATGAAAGTTGAAAGAGAGAAAGAAGTACCAGGAAGCTGCCATGGCTCACAAGTATGCAAGTCAATTTCAACCAAAGTTCCATTCAAAGCTTCTTCATTTGTGATTTTTTTGTACAAATAATGACATACTAACTCCTCATCACTTGGATAAAACCTAAACCCAGGAGGAAGACTTGCTCCAATGTCTCGTAAGCCCATTCTCGTAATTTCGCCTCGATCAATAACGATTTTTTTTCCTCTCTATAATAAGATCTCAAAAAAAAAAAAAAAAAAATCCTAAAATTACATATAGAGATGTTTTAAAGAAACATGTGGGATGGTTTGAGGAGTTGATTGCTTAAGTTTTTGAAGTATGCTTGTATTTATATATACATATATACATATTATGAGGTGGACAAGTGGCTAAAGTATCTTGAAATTGAAATTTAATTAAATTTATGAGAAGGAGAATTAATTGACTTGAAAATTCATATGAAACCGTGTTAAGAAAGAGAGAAGTTGGCATGAAATTTCAAAGCAAAAACCGTGTGTTTGTGAGAGATTTAGATATAGCTGATTACATAAAGCTCCAAAGAAAAACTAGAGGTGTACGAAATTTCTTCTATTAAAAGAAACGTCTACTTCAAGCATAAATAAATTTTTGTTGAAAAAATATTCTATCGAATCTTTTTATATTAAAAAACTCTATATAAGATTTACATTAAAAGCTTTAACATGTAATAACATGATTTTTCAAAGTTGGTCTTGGTCTCTGTTGACATGTTGTTAAGATATTATATATATTAGTTAATAATACGACATAGGTCATATTAACGTAATATGTACCTATTCGTTAAGTCTTTTACGTAGAAATTTCTATGAAGATGGCACCGACAGCGTGGGACGAATCGACGGTGACGAGTTGAGTAGATTCGATCGATGGCACGGCAGGACGAGCAAATCTGGTCGATGATGACGAGGAGAGAGATCCGTGGCGACCATGACTGAAGAAGAAGAGATGAAGATGGAGGGTTATATACTGTAAACCCCCATATGAAGATAAGCTTTAATTTTTTTTTCCTATTTTTTATATATACTGTGATATATATACTTTCTTTTTAGCTTTGGTAGGAAATTTGATATATATTGTGGAATATGTATTCGTTTATTTGATATAAACGAGTGTTTTTTTTATTTAGACTTATTGTATTATGATATATACATTGTGGTATAAATAAAATTTATGAATATTTATATACTGTGGTATATTTCATATATTGGTTTATACTGTGATTTATGTCAAACATTAAATCAATATCTAATTTATAAATTGTAGTATATTTCATATATTGGTTATAATATTTTCAAATACTTAACAAAATGTTCTAAGGTATATTTAAAATAATCATGAATTCATCAAAATGTTCTAATGTATATTTAAAACAACCATTAATCTATTTAAAAAAATGATAGGTGAAACTAACATAAATATAAAATAAAATTTCATTAAATACATTTTTTCCAAATTAAAAAATAGAAAAAAAAATTAAAATAAATATACTTTCTTTCTTTATAATAAATATATTTTCTCTCTTCATCATTAAATTAGATTCGAAAATAGGAAATATATACCTAACGAATATAAATAAATATAATAAAGAATAAAACTATCCAAAAATAATTTTTTTTTTTTTAAAAAAAAAATCAAACTTAAAGACATTTATGAAAATATATGGTCTATCTTTGTTAGGTAAAAATTCCTAATAATTATATCTTTATTGATATACGAATTTTTTTTATGAAATAAAGAAGTAAAAGTTACAAAGACTTAAGTTTAAATGGACAACACATCCATACCATTTATGAAAAGACAGACTATTATGATAATTTATCCATACCAACTCATAATTTTTTTGTTTTGTTTTTTGTTTTTTTTAATGGCTTTCGAAGTTGATAGATAGGCTGAAAGCACAAACTTAATCTCATTGGTTTAAAACAAGGTTTTCGGCATAAGCATAACCATGCACTATACCTTTAGAAACAAACATCGAATAAAACCTTAATTAATTGTTGACCAAAGATTTTTAATTTTGGTAAGGTAGCAAAATCAAAGGGTTTAACATGTATCAAACATAGTTTATAAGAATCCAATCATTAATGATCATTTCACACAGTTGATCTTTTATTTAGTGAATTTAAATAAAAATTCATAAATCTTATTGTACCTTTTGAAATGTTTCCTTGAATTAAGAATTTTGATTCAATACTAATAACTCATAGAATTAAGATAGATGTGGTTTATGTATTTTCTAATGAGTCTCATTAATGACGTTACAATATAGTTTAAATTAAAATAACATGATAAATTAAGGAGAATTATTGTTTAATTAATGGTGTGTTTATAACGGGATAAGTTTTGTACATTTTAATTTTTATTATAAGTTCTAAATATTTGTTATTGCATTTTTATTTTTATTTTTTAAATGAACAATAATACGTGAGTTAGGATATTTCAATCTCTAATTTCTTAGTCGAAAGTGTTTACAATGATGTCAATTGATCGAGATATATGCAAAAATTGGCCAAGAACTATTTATTTTAATACTACACTTTATTTTGGTTAATTAATCAAGATCACTATTTAATCATAGGTTAAATGGTAAATTAGCCAAATATGTATTTCTTCTTTTGTAAGTTATTGGATAAAATTTTCAACTAATGAAATATTCTAAACAAAAAGTGAAACTGACAAACACTAATGCCATGCGGTCACCTTCTAATTTTCTCCTGTCCCTCTCAAAATACACAGCTCACATTCACACTTGGCATATTGCCAATCTCAAAGACCTTCAATTAATGGAATAATCTAGTAACCCCCTCTCCAGAACTGGATTAATTTGAAATTATGACCCTTTGGACAGTAATAATAATCTCAATTATTTATTCGTAATTATTACAAATATTTTTAAAAGTACCACATTTTCACAAATATTTTTAAAAACTATCATATTTGTAAAAAAAAAAAAAATGCTAGTATATACGTATAGTTATTAAATTTTGAAGTCTGTGTCTATTTGATCTCTAAACTTTCATAAATTTCTAATAAAACTTTAAACTTTCAATTTTGTGCTCAATATGTCTCCGAAAAATTTAATTGATCTAATTGATAGAAATTTGAATTTTGTGTCATTGAATCTGAAATTAAGATGATTCATTATGCAAAACATGAATGTTCCACAAATAGTCCTGGCAATCACAGAAACAACAAATAAAGTACCAACAACTAAATAAACAAATAACATATAGAGCTTTGTAACACAGTTCAATGATATATCACCTACATCTAGAGGGTAGTTGTTGGGATTTATGCCTTAAAGCATCGTAGTTAATTAGTTATTGATATTAATTGATTATTTTATGTATGCAATAATTAGTATCTGTTATGAAAAAAATTCAAGGTTCTGTCACGAGACTTGAAACAGTATGTATTAGACATACAAGTGGATCATGTTTCAAATAATAACCTAAAGAGTTTATAGTATATGGATTAAGGTTGGGTGCCTTATATTCTGGTAACATTATAGGTACGACCCACTTTATAATTGTTACAAGATGTTGTAAGTGTTACAAACAATTTGATCCAAATCGTTCATGTAAAGACATGCGAATGGAGGTATCCTATCAATGAGTTTGTATAAGACTGGATCGTGATATGTTTAATCTCTTTGTAACACTGTTGACTGAAGAGATTAACACTATTGACTGAAGAGATTAATCTTTCATAGGATAATCATATAACTCGGTCTCAATCCTGAGTGAGTTAAAAACTTCTGTCTATTGGGGTGAGAGTGGTTCGAGTCGCCGACTCAATAAACCTACCATTTTGGGACTTATCCGAGTAGGGAGCTGGGAACATAACTAGTGAAGATGAAATTCACTCTTTCCCATCTTTAGGGTAAGTAGAGGAGTAGTTCCCTTTGTTGGGATTGGTATCCTAATTCTCCCAAAGTATCGTAGTTTGTAATATATACACATTGTTATGAATAAAATAAGAGTTATTTTATTTGGCATTTACTCATATCCAATAAACAAAGCTCCATGGTTATTGTATGTAAACTTAAGCATATATATGAGATATGCAAGTGGATCATGCCTTAAGTGATAACTATATAGGCCTGTAGTATAAAGATTAAGTAGGGATACTTGATCCTGGTGACACTATGGATACGACCCGCTTTGTAGAAGTTTGCAAGTATTGTGAACTACTTCAGATGGTAGATGCTGACCATTCATGTGAAGACATGCCAGAGGGGTGTCCTGTACAAAGAGTTTGTATAAGACTGGACCACGAGATGATTCGTCTCTATATATAACGCCGTTGATACTGGAGACTTACATCTCACCTAAACGACCATAGGTGACATGACCTCAATCCTGAGTGTTTTGGGAACTTCTACCTTTGAAGCCGGTCCTTTGATTAGTATGGGTGAGAGTGGCCAGATTACCAACTCAACATGCCTACCTTTTTGGGGACTTGTCTGATTTAGAAGCAGTTACGTAAGATAGAATTCACTCCTTCCCCGAAGTAGGGGTAAGTAGATAGATTTCTCCCTTAAGGTCTGATTCTGGGGCTTGAACATAGTGGTCACAACTTCTCTTTGGAAGAGATGACTCCGTCATAGTAGGACTATGACTTTTGTTCATTAGAGGGATTAGTGGTACTTAAGAAGTTAGATGTAACTATGGGGGCATAACGGTTATTGGCCCAGCTGTACTTATGAGCAATCTGTGAAGGGTTATCGCGTTGTCGATTGGTTGATATGGACACATAATATATCTGTCGGTCTTCAGTGGAGTGTCTGGCAGTTAACGGATGGTGGATCCCGTGACTAAAGAGTTTACTCAGTTATTCACGTACCGTTGGAGCTTCGAGCTACAGGTCTATAAGGTCCCCTTGGTAGCTCAATGGATTCAAGTTGAGAATCAATTCTTTGATTTGATTTGAAATGTTCAAATTGGCAGAGGTAATTCGATTATATATGATATGATCGATGTGATGTATGAGATGCATCAAGTGGAGGGTTAATATAAATGAGATTTACATTAAGTACCATGAAATAGAAAAAGAAATATGGTTTATATGTTTCATGAGATGAAATATTAAAACTATAGGTTATAAATATACTACGGTAAGTTGGTTATCATATATATTTATAATATTGGATAATTATCTCTTTATCTCTAATAACCAATTGAGTGGGAGGTTATTGGTGGTTTCATAGTAACCATGAGATAAAAAGAAAAATGTTTTCTTAAATTTAGTAGATTTGAGAAAGTTGCTATTCTTGGCAAGTTACTCATGGAAAGGTTGTCAAGTGAATGAGATTCACAAAACAATAGTTTCGAGAGACTATACGATCGTGGAGTGATACTACACGATAGTTCACTCAGCTGACCGATAGTTAAACGATTGTGGAGCTTCTTCTAAACGATTGGGCATCGTCTATGTGATAGACTTTTAATCTCCCACTTGCTTAATTGTTTACACAATTTTTCCTCTGGTCTCGTCCTCTAACCAAATCCATACAGAGCCCACACCTCTGGATTCTCACACCGAGAATACCAAGATAGTCATTGTGGTAGTGTCGTACTCAACTCGACATAGTTTGAGGTTTTTGGAGGCCGTTCGCTGTGTTTGTGATCTTGGAGATCACTGAGTTTATGTTCGTTGTGATCGTGCTGTGGTGCGATCAAAGTGTTCAAGTGTTCCTGATTGCTGTCTTGCTATTTGAACGAGCGTTCGAGATCGAGGGTGTTTGAAGATGAGTATTCAAAGGTATGCAGAGTTCTATCTCTTGATCTTATGTAAAGCATGCTATAATTTCGTTTTGTGCATAGCCTTGTTTCCATTTCTTGACAGTAATTGTGTATGTTCAAATACGTATGGAATTTGGAACGATCATTCCGCTGCTCATGAAAATCCTCATGTCCGATTTGCTTCATCCTTAAGTGTTGATTCTGGGTCTTAAACAAAGTGTACTTGTCCTCTCATTGACCCCAGAGGGGGTTGGTTTAGAACCATAAATAGATTGTTAATTAGAGAGATCAATGGTACTTAAGGAGCAAGAGGTAATTACAAAGGTAAAACAGTAATTTAACCCAATTGTAATTATGAATTGCTATGAAGGATCGACTTACTGTAATGGTTAAACTCACGGACACAGAAATATTCTATAATGCAAAGAGTGCAAGTGTGGGTCTTTAATTAGTGGAGCGGCCTACAGTTAGTAAATGTTCATTAACATTATTAAAGAGTTTAACTAGTTAATATCGAATCATTGGAGCTTCTAATCTATAGGTCTATTAGGTCCCCTGCTAGCTCACAACGGGTAAACAAGGACCAATAGTATTGGAAGAATTTGAATGGTTCAAATTATATATAAGAATAATATTAATTGTATATGAGACAATTAATATAATGAATATAAGTACGATATAAAATAAAGTTATATTTGAATAAGATCCAAAATTTAACTTTATAATAAAAGGAGATTTAATATATTTGAATATGATTAAAATATTAAAATAGTATGAATAGATTTATCTTAAAATTATAGGTTAATAAATTAATGTGAATGAGATTCATATTAAGCTATAGATTATAAGAGAAATATATGTATTGAATAAGATTAAAATATTTAAATTAAATATTAGATATTTAACTTTCTAAAGAAATTAATTTAGTTTAATTAAATTAAATCATGTCAATCTAATTAAAGAAAATTAGTTTGTGGCTATCCCAATAATTAGAGAGGTTTTTCTCTTCAAACGGAAAGTGATTGTAGAGAAGCTTTTATATATAGAAGGAGAACTTTTTCCCTTTAACTTCCATTTGAGCTCTCTTAATATTTTGCAGTGAAAAGAGTTTTCTTTGAAAAGATCTCCACCTGAACATAATTCTCTTTGTTTTTTCAAAAATCTAGTTCTCACAAATCGGTCCTTGACAAAAGAATAGTTGGAAAAATTCGATGGTGGCATCACATTATTGTTCATGGAATATCAGTTCGTTGAGGAATTATGAAAACCTAGAGAAGTTTGAAGAATGATTCTTCAAAGGTATGTTTCTTCTTCCCTCTAAATTCATGCTTCACTTATTACATATTTATGTATGGTTTTTCTTTTGTGTGGTAATTTTAAAACAAAATCGAAGCAAATCGATCACTCGCTTCCATTATAGGATTTGATCCATTCAATTAGTATCAGATTCAAATCATGCTTTTAATTTTCTTTTAAATTTTACAAAAGATTGAATGCTGGGTAGATTATTGTATTTTGAATGTGGGTTTTGCAAAATAGATGTTTACAAATATTGGCACTTAGATTTATGTATTATTATTGATTCGATCAATGTAAGAGTGCATCATTTTGGGCATTTGTTCTATAAATCAAGTATGTAAGTCTGAGTCATTCTTGATGAAGTATTTTCTGCAAAAAAGGTTAGAAACAAAGGTGAAAGACGAATTTTGGAGTGCAAACCCGAGAGGTTTCTGTGTAAAGTTCTGTTGTTTGCATTCGTTTGTGTGTCATTAAAAGCTTCTGACTGTCATTCGTTTCAAGGCAGTTTATTGTGTTTTAAATTAAATTACATTAATTTAATTTACTTTTTTCTTAGGGTGTTAGTATTTGGTCAATTATTTCTATAATATAGTTTTGATATGCATGAGATATATGTTTAATTATATTAATTACTTTTTGCATAAAGTATATGTCATATAGATTAAAATTCTATCATAGGTTAAGCATGTCATGCATAATATTTAAATATAAGTGTTATACTATATGATAGTATATTTTGTATTTTTCACTAATTTTAATATAAGAGTAATATAATTAATAAAAAGGCATGATCATGCATCATATTTAAATATAAGTTATATTTTAAGTTTAGGTTAATTACTAAAATATGTATCTGCATTATTTTTCTATATAATTTGCATGATTATAATATAAGTGTTATATTATATGTTTTAATGTATGATTAAAAGCATACATATTTTTCATTAATATTAATATAAGAGTTATATTATGTATGCTAATGAAAAAGATATGCATGGAATATTATTTTTATTAATTAGAATACAATGGTTATATTTGGTTAATAATAATATCATGATATGCATATAATAAGTCTCAATTCATTAATATAGGTATAAAAGTCATATTTTATGTTTAATGAATGAAAAACTTAGAATAAAATTGCATGTTATCCTAATGAGATTAGGGTAAGATCAATTAGTTTGTTTTGAATTGTTTAAAATTTGATTAATTAAACTTCAGTTTTACTTCTAATGAGACTAGATTTAAAATAAATCTTTTATTTTATTTTAATAGGATTAAAATGAGGAAATAAAAAAATTAATAATAAAATATTGTCTATAAAGGAATCTTGACTAGGAAGGTTCTATCTAGGGTTGTGGTGTTTAAACTGACAGTAAGGGAACACCCCTACTTGGGTACAGGCATAGGGGTTAATTTAGTTAATATTTTATTAAGCATGCAATAATGTACAAATTTATTAAAATGTTTAATGAATTAAAAACATTATAGTATAATTATCCAATATAAATGTTATATTGGGAAAATAAACACACCTAGATAGATTACTTAGCCTAATTTACCTAAGTAATGAATCCTCAACTTTAAAATACTTAGTGGGAGGAAAAGATATATATGATATATTATTTTTCTCTCATACTCTTCATGATAGTTCACATCATGAGATTCATGCTCGGCTTCATGGTGCCCTGGGAGTGTCCCCCTTAGGAAGGTGTTTGCATGGATCAATATCAAGGTGAATGGAGAAAGTATTTATAGTAAGTGGGAGAAGGACGTGTGTCAACATATCCTACGGTCTCCTTCATTGGTGGACAACTTGAGACTTCATCCTCGGCCTTGTGTAGCCCTAGGCGCAACCTCTCTTAGGAAGGCATTATGCATGGGGTCAATATGGTTGTTATAGGTTTTGCACAAATATTGTCTTTCCCTAAGGCAGGCTTGTTAGAGCAAAACTATAAGATCTAAAATGAAAGGTTACACTTACAAGAAAACATTAAGTAAGCTAATGGTTTCTTGACCAAAAATGGTAACTAAATGATATAGGAATAAGAGTTATTGTGATGTAGTATTTGATTGGGATTGTCTCAGTTTAGTGAAGGAATAATAATTCACCCTGAGGTGGCTCTTGTTCTAAATAATTGAAATATTATGGCTATAGAAATTTTAAATTAATATGAATAAGATTCATATTAAAATTATTGGGTTCATTTTAATTTTTATGCTGAATCAGAATGGATAATTAATTACATATTATCAAATAACATATTTTATATATTTCAAAGTTAAGTTTATTTCTCTCACATGTTTTCATCTTTTATTACCGATATAAGTCAAATAAATAGATAAAAATGCTACTTGAAAATATATCATTGACACTAAATGGCAGTATAATTTCAATTTACCTTTGAGTTGGAAAATGTTCTCAAAATACTATTGTCAGTTCATGAATAGTTCATGAATTATATGATTAATGAATCATAATTGGAGAGATATCTTAAATTTATCATCTAATTGGCATATGATGTGTCTAGAAGATAAAAAAGATGACAACAATATAGGTTATGTTGGAGTCAATGGAAGCTAAATGATCTCAAAAGTTAAGTATGATATTAGTCCAAGAAAATATAAATTCAGTAATTAAAGCCAATGAGAAAACTATTTTCAAATTAGCTTGAGAAGTCATACAATGAGAAATTCTAGAAATACCTTTAGAAATACCTCAAAAGGAAAAAAAAATAAAAAAAATAAGTAAATTTGATTTACTGGATTCTTGGTAAGGAATAATGATTTTACATAGATAGTTGAATATAGATTTACTATCAACGTTTTCCATCAGTATAGTTAGATTGTATTTCTTGGAAAATACTTAAAACATATAATAACTTCTGCATGTTGGAAATAGGAAGTCCATCTCAGTGAGAGATATTAAGATGTCATAACTTGTTTATGCTAAAAATGGTGTTTTTATCACCAAATGAGAAATTCAATTTCTCAAAACTTTATTACTACATGATTCGTCATAAGGTATGAATGGTTTAGTAATAAAGCATATTTTCAAAAGTTGTTTAAAAATATGTTCATCTTGAAAGTTAAAAGTTAACACGTCTAAACAAGATACTGAGAGATTAAATATTAATTAATCCATAATGAAAGCAATCTTTTCTCCTTAAGGATACTTGGTTTTAGCATTTAAAATTGATTATGATAAATTATAATGACTATTAAGGGTAATTCTCTACAGGTTAGAGTTATTGTACTTTACCTGTATAAAGATCATGACTTTTATACAAGAGACTCATTGAACCTTATTAGATAAGGATAAATGACCAAAGAACTTGTTCAGTTTACATATTCTAACCTGCGTGGTTTGAAAAATGTAAGAGTCGTCTTAACATCTTAAACTTGTCATCAATGATGAATGTATGAGATATAATATATTCCCTAGTTTATTATATTGTACTTTATATTGTATTTTGTACTGTACACCTCGCTCGCTTTAGGACAAGTGGAAGATTATTGGATTTAGTGTCCTAAATCTCGTGGATCTCGTAGTTTGTAATTTGTAAATACAAATTATTTATTTAATAACATAAGAAGTATTTTATTCGACGTTTAAATTGCATTAACTCGATCTAATAAACTAAGAACTATGGTTATTTGATGAAGCTTGAACTGTATGTGTAGACGTACAAGTTGATCATGTTCAAGTAATAATCTATAAAGTCTGCAGTATATAGATAAGGTTGGGTATCTTATCTCGGTGTCACTGTAGATACAACCTACTTTGTAATTGTTACAAAAGTTGTAAGTGTTAAGGACAATATGATCCATATCGTTTATGTGAAGACATGTGAATGGAGGTATCTTGTATAAAGAATTTATATAAGACTGGACTGCGAAATGATTGGTTTATAACACCGTTACTTGAAGAGACTAATACTTCACAATGATGACCATAGGTGACTTGATCTTAATCTTGAGTGAGTTGATGAACCTCTGTCTATGAAGGCAATCCTTTGATCTATATGGGTGAGAGTGGCCAGTTTAGCCGACTTAATAAGCCTACCATTTGGGGATTTTTTTGAGTAGGAAACTGAGAATATAGCTACACAGATAGGGAGTTGTTTTTACGGAACGTGAAGGAAAAAAATCTTCTTTCATTCTCTCATCTTCTTTGTACTCGCTCCCTCTACCAGAAACAAAAGTTGGAGCCCACAGATCCATCTTTCCTAAGTTTCCTGAGAATAATAAGGTGGTCAAGTGGTGATGTTCATCCTTGGTATATAAGTGTTTTTGGAAGAATTTCACTATTCGATTAAGAAGCGCTGATGTCCGATCGGAGAGGAAATTTCGTGAAAAAGTTTTTCTACAAGGGTTAGTATTCCTTCTTCCTTTTCCTCTTGTTAGAAAGCATGCTTATAATTTTATTTAATTTGTTTGTTCTACTGAATGTACTTCTGTATATTCTTCTCTATTTTTAGTTTTTTCAAAATGAAATTTATTGGCACATAGCAATCATTTGCTTCCACTGAGGAATTCAATTACTGCAGAATATTTTGTATATAAATATCCTCATTTAATGCAACTTAGGTTTCATTCTTTTTAAATTGTTCAAAAGAAAATAGACTAAATTTTAAACCAATTAGGTATGTCTATCAAGACAGTATGATCAGATCATAATAGTTTGTACAGGAATCTACCATACTGCATCTAATTGAAAAAGATGGGATTAGATCCCAACTCAAGCATTAGACACAATTTGGGTGAAATTCTCAAGTAATAGGAAAAATTTGACCTTGTTAGACTTGGCCAAATAAATTATCAGTACTTTATTAGACATAACCGCATCATTTAAAAGTTACGCACTGTTACCAAGCTCTGCTGAGGACATGTAATAGAGATTATATTTTGAACATTATTTCTTCCTAAACTTTTTGAGAAGCAATTTTGGATTATAGAAGTGTTGTAAACCTAGTTTACAACATTTCAAGATTTGGGTATTTTAATGTACTTGTATCGAAACAAACCCAATAAGTACATAAATATTCAAGAGTTACAAAATGATCTTTTGTTCAATTTCAAATAAAATAATGTCTATGTGTGGAAAATAGTATTTTATTAGGAATGACTAAAAAAAGGCTACAAACCTGTAAAAAGGTTAAATAGTATTGATGAATTGATTCCAAGTAAACCCACTTGATTGTTAACAAGTATTGTTAACCATTTAATTATATTTGAGAGTCAGTTGAATTCTAATTGTCGACTAGATAAGTCTTCATTGCATTGGGAAAGTTATGAACTTTTACAAAGACTTACTTGAAGTCAATATGTCATGTTAGATGATAAGATGAAGACTTATTAACGTCAAAAGTAGTGGAAGAATTATGAGATGACTCAACATGTACAAAGACTTACTTGAAGTCAATATTGTTATGTTAGGTGATAAAATGAAGACTTATTAACCTCAAAAGTAGGTGGAGAGTTACAAGATAACTTAACCTTTACAATGACTTAATGGAAGTCATAGTTGTCGTTTTAGAAGTTAAGAATTGAAGTGTGTTGATAAGAAGGCAGTGTATCAAATTCATGAATCACAAGATAAAGTCTGTATACTTCATCTCAGTCTGGATTTTTGGGTTTTCTTGATGAGACAAAATTGATCCACAAAAGAGACTTAAAAGTGTAGAATATGAAGATACAAAACTTCAAAGTAAAATTCTTCACAAAGGTGAAAACCATCGCCACGACTGGTGAGAAAAATTAGACTCTAAGTCAATTTTGTCACTTCTTGTTTTAATAAAGTCTTTATGCACTATTTGATTCATTGTTGCATGTGAGATGTGTAAAAATGAATTAATTCTTTTATGAAAAGAAGTTCAATGCACCTACACAAATTTAAAATAAAAAAAAATAAAAAACTTTCAAAGATTGAATTACAAAAGATTTGCAAAATAGTTCATGTTCATATGAGAAATGAGTTACACAATTAGAATCTTTGAATATAAAGAATTTAGTAAAAGTAACAGAACCCATGACTTTGAATAAATAATAATGAACTTTTAGTGATAAGAAAATTACTACGTTTCTAAATTGGCAATTTCTCATATTTTATATTGATATCTTATTATTCATCGTGAATAAAGTAAAATTTCAATATAAAAGTTTGACTACCTAACCAATTTTAAATGGAGGATTGGAAATGGTATTATATATTAGATGTCCAAATAGAGTTTTTAATGACATAATGTTAAACTTGTCTCAAGCATCTTACATTTCCAAAAATTGTTTGTTAAATGTACGATGTAATAACTTCAAATAGAATGATAGTGTATCGTTCTAAAGTGAAGTTGATAAAGTCTAAGGAAAAGTTTCTCAACAAATTGTTGAGGATATATGATTAATTATCTTCTTTAAGTAGGAGACAATTAATAAATGAGACTAAATTAACATTTAATATACAATTGGTTAGTTATAGTGATTAAATCAGTGGTATGGACATTGAGTATAAAAAAATTAAAATTTTCTCAAAAGTGTATATGAAGTTTAAGATTTAATCTTTGACAACATACATTAGATCTTACAAAGATTTAGAGAAATCCATGTTAATATTTATTCTGGTTGGTGTAGTATGGACTACTACTTATTTATTTTTCCTTGTGAAACAATAATTTATGTAGTCATAATATATCCTTAAATCTGAAAATTGTTTCAGATATGAATTAGTCTATCACATTTTATGGGATAGTAGTGATGTAAAGACCGAAATTGAAGATATTGGGAGACACCAAGGGTAAAGGCAAATTGAGAGAAAGCGTCAACGGTAGTGACCAATACGATTTTATGACATATATTTTGAGATGTATATATATAGACGCTCAAGGCTAAAGTGTGTGAGGGTTACCTAGAATGTCCAAGACTACGAGACATATCACTTATGCACTAGGGCAAGTGGGAAAATATATTGGGTATAAAGTATTCTCTACGATACATGTCTCACTCGCAGGCTTATCGGCATTAGTGCAAGTGAAAAATTCTTGGGATTTATGTCCTAAAGCCTCGTAGTTAACTCCTAATTTCTAAAATCAACTTCAGCAACTTGGGTATCAGCGATGACAACATCATCACCGAGCACATTGATTGGGACACATCAACTAAAGTGGCTTTTGAACGAGTTATTTGATATAATAATTGATTATTTTATATATGTAGTAATTAGTTATCTGTTACGGAAAAAATCCAAGGTAATCCAAGGTAATGTCATGAGACTTGAAATAATATGTAATGAACATACAGGTGGATCATGTTTCAAATAATAATCTAAAAGGTATATAGTATATGGATTAAGGTTGGGTGTATTATCCTTGTAATAATATACATACAATCTGCTTCGTAATTGTTACAAATATTGTAAGTATTACAAATGATTTGATCTAAATTGTTCATGTAAAGACATACAAGTGGGGATATCATATACAGTAAGTTTGTATAAGACTAAATCATGATATATTTATTCTCTCTTTATAACACCATCGACTTAAGAGATTAATATTTCATAAGATAATCATGTAACTCGGTCTCAACCCTGAGTGAGTTGACTCCTGTCTATGGGGGCAGTCCTTTGATTTATATGGGTGAGAATGACTCGAGTCATCGACTCAATCATTGGTATTTAAGAAGTGGTAATTATAGGGGTAAAATTGTAATTTGATTCAACTATAATTATGAATTGCTTGTGAAGAAACGACTTATTGTAATGGTTAAATCTATGGACGTAAAAATATTCAACAGTGCGAAGAATGTAGTTGTGGGTCTTTAGTGGAGTAACCTACAGTTAATGAATGTTCATTAACATAATTAAAGAGTTTAATTATTTAATGTCGAATCATTGGAACTTCTAATCTATAGGTCCAATAGGTCTCTCTGTGTAAGCCTTAATCCCTACTATTTACTTTTTAGTTAAGTTAAAGTTTCAATATCTCATTTGGGGATTAATCAACCTAAATATCGTAAATGAATTTTAGGATTGGAGTAAGGGAATTTTATCCTAAGTATTATGTGTAGTTGAAATGGTAAAGGGGTAGCTAAACAATTTGGTAAGTCAAGATTTAAAATATGGAGAATTAAGATAAAAAGGAAGTGTTAGTTTAATATTAGATTTGAAACAAAAATTTGCCTAAGTGTTGGTAATGGGAAGGAGTACCAAGAGGTTTAGTAATTAGAAATTGGAATTTCAATTAACTAAAAAGGAAAATTTGTAGGAATTTTATAGAAATTAAATTAAGAAAATTTTATGAATTAATTTGACTAAATTTTAACGAAATTTAAAATAGAGAGATTTAAGTATTTAAAATAGAGAAAATTAAGGAAAAATTTACAAACAAAGGTTAGTGGGATAATGGTGAAAGCTCATCATTGAAAGTTTAAGAGGTGCAGTCCGTAGTTTTTTTAACCCGATTAGAGGGGTTCGGAATTTTCATTTCCTTCGTGTCATTCTCGATTTTCTTCGACCAAAATATAGAGGAACAAGTTATGAAGTAGTTCAAGGCTACCAGATTAATTGGAGTACGAGAAGCTAATGTTTTTTTTTATAAAAATCTGAAGGTTGCTCGGAAAACTGCAAGAATAAGGGTACTTTGAGTTCCTTAGGTTGACTTTGAAGGATCCAAGAAATTTTAAAGTTTCAAATTTTCAAGTTAGTTAGCTAAGACATAAGTTTTATGAAAGAAATTTGAGATAATTTGGTTAAAAAATGATGAAAGTAGGACTAAAATAATGTGGGTGTGTTGTTATCGAGGAACAGGGGAACTGCCAGTTGAAGGTTGAAAAAGGGGGCTGGCCACCTATACGTGTCTACCCTGCCACTCTCGCCACCCACGCACATGCATGCCGCACCTCAGTCGCCTGCCTCACACTCATCAGCCCTGTCTCCAACAC
The DNA here is from genome assembly GCF_009727055.1 of Benincasa hispida. NCBI lineage: Eukaryota > Viridiplantae > Streptophyta > Magnoliopsida > Cucurbitales > Cucurbitaceae > Benincasa > Benincasa hispida. The sequence continues at coordinate 32,416,996 of NC_052357.1, forward strand.
TCACCTGTTTAGTCGGCGTGGTTTGCCGCCAATCCCATGCCCAACCGTGCCTAAGCCGGCGTTTTTTAAGCACATATGCCTTAGTTTGAGTTATTTTAAGCTTGTAAGTTATTTTTAGGGTCATTTGTATGTTTTTGGTATTTTTCGGCCTTGAAATATATAAATTTAGATCTTAAGTTAATTTTAGGATATTTTTAAATAATTTAGTATTAAATGTGCTAAACCCCTAAATTAAGAATTTTCTGGAGTTAAAAGGGATTCAAAGGTGTTTCAATTGAAGTTATAGATTATTTATAGAATATTTGTGTTGAATAATTGGTTAGGAAGTAATCTTGGACTTGTGATATGATTTTCAGGTCAAACAAATATAGGTGAAGAGTATAAGTCTGAGGGGACAAATCAGTGGCTGTGAGTGACAAAATGTTTTTAAAATGAGTTCTTGAATGTTATCAAAACATAATTTTCTTTGATATGAAATGTTTTTTGTATACTATGATGAGAATGGTTTATTTACCTTAAGATTCATGATTTACCTCTTCAAAGGATATGACTTAAGTATGTTTATGAGACTTGAACTTTACCAGCATGATTTGAACCAATATATCTTTAAAGAAAACTATTTGTGATTCATGCCTATGAGATGTTTACAATATTTGGATGTTTAAGCAAAGTTTTATGAACTCTTGAAGCATGTACCCTAATATAAAGACTCCTCATACTCATGGAGATGAAGGTATCCGAGAAATCCAGAGAATGGTTATGTTATAGGTCTTTGGGATCTGCCTTGGTACATACATAGGCTTTGGATCGTGTGCATAGGTGCTTAGCCTTTCATAGGCATTTTTGTGTGCACGTATGAGAGTTATCAATGCTGATTGTATTAAGATTACTCTACATCAGCTAAGGATATAATGATTAAGTATTTTTTAGCTTATTCTACCTCAACTAAGGATTTGGATGTAAGTTTTATGAAAGTTTTATGAATGTTTTATGAATTATGAAATTTACAAGTTTTATGTATATTTTATGAACTATGAAATTTACAAGCATGTCATTCCATGTTTCAAGGTTTTTCTGATATTCCAAGTTTGATATTATGAAACTGATTTCTGATGTTGTTGGTTAATTTTCAAGCATATTTATTAAAGGGAATGGAATTCCCATAGCAGAAGCGGTTGATCGTCTCGTGTCTTAGAATTTCTTTTTGTAAGACATTAGAACAATGAAGACGGAAACAAAGGATAAACATACATAAGCCTAAGCATATTTTTCTATAGAAAATTATAGAGAGGAAAGGGAATGGAGTACATACCCTTGAAGACCTATTTTTTCACAAATTCCTCTCTGATAGCAAGAACACGAAAAAGATCTCCTTCTCACGATCATGACTCCACTGTAAAACTCGAATACAGCAACGAGGACACTACCACAAAAATTACCTTTTTATTCTCAAGGTGAGAATCACAATAGAGTTTTATGGGCTTGCTATTCAATTTTTGTGAAAGGGAGATTGTGTTCTTGAAAGAGAATTACATAAGAAGGAGATGAAGTTGGAGAGTTTTCTGCAAATTCAATTTTCACGTATGAACCATTCAGTAAATCCTTGTCAATTAACCTATATGGGAGATCAGTGTGGGAGTTATCAAATAACTCCTCGCATCCATCGTGAAATAACGTCCAATGGAGTTATTTCTATTATAATTTTAATTTAATTATATTACATTAATTAATTAAATATAATCATATCTTATATCTCATATAATATATAACCTATAGTTTATTATATCACATAATATAACCTCTAGCTTATGTTCTCTCATATAACCTATAATATTAATATGAATCATATTTATATTAATTTTAACACAATTTTTATAGGCCCGAGACGTACATCGTTAATAAGCCTCAAACTTGTTCAAAAGAAAATTTATACACCGAACTACTCCTATTACTACTAAAACGTAGCAACAATAGTAAGTACGAGGTCGAACCACAGAGAAACGAATAATTAATTCTTTTTAAAGTAAAATTGACTTTGGAAAGCCAGTAAAAACATAATTTGGTTTTCGGTTGAAGTTTGAAAAATGCAAGAAAGATAAATTGCAAGGGATAAATGAAACAGTAATGGGCTCATCTAGTTCTCGGATCAAGTAGCCATTCAATGTAATTTAAATCATCGATTTTTGCCAACTTATCGTGTCATCGAATTATACATGCATAGATATCCAATTGATACGAACTAACTAATCTCTACAAAGGTCGATAATTAATTAATTCGAAACCAATCAAGCGTCCTAATTAATAATAAGACTGGAAAGACCGTAGTCTAACTAACCTACATGATCCTAGATTCAATTGGGTTCTTAGAGGCCATAAAGAACTAGAAATACACGCATTAAGCTTTAGGATTCAACTATGTCGATTAATTGTCACCCATATTCAATTAACCAAATATTCTTCAAATCTTAATTAAACATGTAATGAAAAGGTTCGAAGTCAGCTTATAAACCTAAGCATACACATTTAGTCGATGCTACCGAGGTAAACTCAAAGCATGAACGATCTACTAGGACACGTACGGGCTTGAGATTAACTAGCGATAAAAATTGCAATCATGATAGGGGTATCAATCCAACACACAAATGGAATTTGAAATCAAGCAAGATTCAAAGAAAACATAATTCTGAATTAAAACATAAAATTAGGCAGGAAACTCAATAATTTACATTAATGCTCGATCCAAGAACTAGATACAAAGATTACCTCATCAATTCATAGACAAACCAACGAGATTAGATCCAATACATGTTCATAATCCAAAACCAAACTAAAAACTATCCTAATAATACTTAAAATAAAGAGAAAAAGGAAGAAAATAGGGCCTCTCCTCAGCCTCCATCAAAATTCAGCCTATCCCTATCAATTTTCAACTCTCCTCTAACATAAATCGGAAGAATTACATTTATAGAAAAAGGGGCAGTGTTGCAACGCTTCACAACGTTGTGTGAAGTGTTGCAACGCTGTTGTGGCTAGTCTTAAGCATCAGGCACAGAAGTCCAACGCTAGGCTAATCCTCACTTGTGCGCCTACGAGGGTTTCTCTGCCTTCAACATCATAGCGTTGCAACATTGTTGGTGAGAGTTGCAACGTGGTCTATTCTATCTTACAACGTTAGGCGAGCGTCAAGCTAATGAAAATCATAAGCGTCACGATGCTGAAGTATTGACATTTTGGCCTTTTTGATTCCTTTGAAGCCCGAATGCTCAAATCACCTCTAAATTGCTTGAAATTAACTTCGTTCAACTCCAAATCGCCAATTCTACCTCTCAGGTTCTCGATACCTACTAAAATATGAAAATAAATACATAAAATCCAATAATGAGCTCGAATTAAGCTAAAAATAATGGCTCTTTTTAAGAGCTATCAATCATATTCAGATTAATTTAACCTACAGTTTTTATGTGAATCACATTCATATAATTAATATTTGAATCATATTTAAATATTTATTTTTCTCATTAAACTTTATATTATAATGTATCGACATACATCATATTAATTGTATCTCATACAATTAATTTTCTTTAATTAAGTTGAACAATTCAAGTCAATCCAAAATTAATTTGATTCTCACTAATCCTTATTGAGTTAATAAGGGGACCTTATAGACCTATAGATTAGAAACTTCAATGATTTGAGATTAATTAGTTAGACTCTTTAATTAAATTATTCCACATTGATTAACTACTAGTCAATCTACTAAAGGCTGACAACTGCACTCTTCGAATGGTAGATATATTTCCGTGTCCATTGGATATAACCAATCATTAGTGGGTTGACCTTTCACAAATTACTCGTAAGTATAATTTGGTCAAAATGATCATTTTACCCCTGTAGTTACATCTAACTCCTTAAGTATCACTCATCCCTCTAACGAACAATTAGTCAAAGTCCCATTATAACCTGTCCCCTCTCTAGCCAGTGAGAGGTGAGACGCCTCATTATTTAAGACTCGAAATCTGCCTTTAAGGGAAAAATTTATCTACTTACTCTTACAATGGGAAGAAGTGAATTTCTTTTTGTGTAACTGTATTCTCAGCTCCCCACTTGGACGAATCCCCAAAATGGTAGGCATATTGAGTTGGCGAATCTGGCCACTCTCACTCATGTAGATCAAAGGATCGCCCTCATAGACAGAAGTTTACAACTCAATCAGGATTGAAGTTAAGTCACCTATGATCATCTTGGTGAAATATAAGTCTCTTCAAGTAATGTTGTTATAAAGAAAGACTAATCATTTTGTGGCCCGATCTTATACATACTCTTTGTATAGGATACCTCCACTCACATGTCTCTACATAAATTATCAGGATCATATCATTTTTACTGCTTTACAACAATCGTAACAATTATAAAGTGGGTCCTATCCATAGTGTCACTAGGATAAGATTCCTAGCCTTATCCATCTACTACAGACTCTTCAGGTTATTACTTAACATAGTCCACCTATTTGTCTCTAAATACATGTTTAAGCTTCATCAAAGAACCTTGGATCTTAGTTTATTGGTTTTGGGTTAATGCAACTAAATGTCAAATAAAATAACAACTTATTATTAAATAAATAATCTGTTTGTACAAATAAATTTACAAATTACGAAATCATGAGATTTAGGGCATCAACCCCAACAATCTCACACTTGTCTTAAAGCTAGTAGGCTGTACAAATACAAAGTACAAAACATAGTACAGTAAATAAAACAATAAACTAGAGCATATAATACCCGGTCAGTAAAATCTCGCATTTGCTCTAGACTAGATGATGCATGTCTCATAGACCCAGACTCTCCTGGTGACCCTCAAACATTTTATTCGTGAGAGCCTTTGTAAATGGATCAGCAACATTATGCTCCGAAGAAATCTTCGTGACAATCACGTCCCCTCGATTCACAATCTCTCGAATAAGTTGATATTTGCACTTTATATGCTTCCTTTTCTTGTGGTTTCTAAGCATCCTGGAATTAGCCACGACACCACTATCAACACAATAAAGGCCAATGGGCTTTGTCATGTCTAGAACTACTTTCAAATCAGTCAAAAATTTCTTGAGCCATACAGCCTCCTTGGCAGCTTCATAAGTTACTACATACTAAACCTCCATGGTAGAGTCAGCAATGCAACCTTACTTTGTGCTACTCTAGGCTATAGCTCTTCCATTAAAAATGAACACTGATCCTGAAGTGGATTTCTTATAATCCCTATCAATTTGAAAATCAAAGTCCGTGTATCCTCTAAAGATCAAATCCTTAGCTTCATACACAAGCATCTAATCCATCGTTCTCCAAAGATACTTGAGGATAGTTTAATGGTTGTCCAATGATTCAATCCTGAATTGAATTAATATCTACTGGCAATCCCCCTGCATAGCAAATGTCAGATCTAATATATAACATTGCATATATCAAGCTACCAATAACCGACACATAAGGTGTCTTATGACACTATTCCTTAGACAACACAATTCCATGCGTGAAAGGTAATAAACCCCTCTTGGAATTGTGCAATAAATATTTGACAAACATCTTATCAATATAAGATGCCTAAGACAAAGCTAGCGTTTTGTTTTTACGATCCCTGATGATTTGAATCCCTCGAATAAACTGTGCCTCTTCCAAATATTTCATTAGGAATTGGGCTGCTAACCATTTTTAAATATTTGTCAGTAGACCTACATTATTGCCAATGAGTAAGATATCGTTCACATACAACACTAGAAAAGTTAGTGAACTGTTGATGATTTTCTTGTAGACACAAGGCTCATCAACATTCTAATCAAAACCATATAATTTGATCGTAGTATCAAATCTTATATTCTAAAATTGAGATCCTTGTTTCAATCCATAAATTGATCAATTAAGTTTGCAAACCATTTGCTCTTGACCTTTTTTAATGAATTCCTCTCATTGTTGCATATAGATGGTCTCCTCAAAATAACCATTCAGAAAGGTAGTCTTAACGTCCATTTTGAAGGGAAACCATCGAAGGTTTCACAACAGAAGCAGGGAACATTCCCATTTTAGCTTTCACAAAATTCATAAATATTACAGATTAGAAAAATATACATTAAGAAACATAAATTACAACATACTTTAGAGGGAATTAGGGAAGAAGCAGTACTTACCTTCGAAGCCAAATAATCTTCACGTATTCCCTCTCGATCCAGATCATAATCCTCTTCAAACCAACACACCACCACTTAAGAACCTTTAGTATTCTCTTGGGATGAGAATTTGGTAGGATTGGTAGGGCTCCGCACAATTTTTGGAAGAGGGATGAGAGGATGAGATGATTTTGCTTAGAGAGAACTCTTCTCTGTAATCCAGATGAAGAAGATGAAGAATTTGTTCAACCCTTTGAATTGCCCATACTACACATCCAGAGATAATTAAATTAAAAAAATAAATAAAATAAAATTTAATTAATTTTTTTAATATATATGTATATATAATAACTACTTTATTATATATACTATATGTTATATCAAATATAACACATAACCTATAGTTTTATATTGTACAAATACAATATAACTTATAGTTTCTTTCAACTATGTATGGCATCTAATATAAATCACAATTATACTAAAATTTAATTATATGAATCTCATCCATATAATTAATATTCGAATCATATTCAAATATTTAATTCCTCTCAACTATTTATGGTATTTAACATAAATCATATTTATATTAAATTTAATTATGTGATCTCATTCATATAATTATATTTGAATCATATTCAAATTCCTTTCAACTTACTTTATATTAAAATGTATCTAATACATTATATTAATTATATCATATATAATTAATTCCCTTAATTAATTTGAACAATTCAAATTAATCCAATATTAATTCTCAATTTAGTCCCTGTTGAGCTATAGAATGGACCTTATGGACTTGTAGATTGAAGCTCCAATGCTACTTAGATAATAATTAAACTCTTTAATTCAATTACCCAACATCCATTAACTGTCGGTTATTCCATTAAAGACCGACAGTTGCACTCTTTGAACTGCATATATATTTATGTGTCCATTTGATATAACCAGTCAATAGTGCGATGACCCTACACAAATTGCTCGTAAGTACAGTTGGACTAAAATTATCATTTTGCCCCTGTAGTTACATCTAACTTCTTAAGTACCACCGATTCCTCTAATTAACAATAAGCCATAATCCAACTATGACCAAGTCCCTCTCGGGCCAAGAGAGGTGTGGCCACATTTTTCAAGCCTCAGAATCAGCCCATAAGGGAGTAATTTATCTACTTACCCGACATTGGGGAATGAGTAAATTTCGTCTTGTGTAGCTATGTTTCCAGCTCCCCAATCAAACGAATCCCCAAAATGGTAGGCATATTGAGTTGGCAATCTAACCACTCTCACCCATACAAATAAAATGACCACCTTCATGAGCAGGAGTTCACAATTCACTCAAGATTCAAGTCACATGCAATGGATTGATAAGACTATTGTGGTTTATCTGGTCGAAGCCAAGCTAATTTCTAAGAAATATCTTCTCTTGTTTTATGAGATCCAAATCTAAGGTCTTTCAAACTTAGATTAAATTTACTTAGAACAATCTCTCAATTGACTCAAACAAGTCATATAAGCATGCATAAGACAAGTTGATTGTCTGATTCTCTTATTGTTTAGTCGTGTTAGCTGCACATTTCTCAACCCATTTGACAATTTATTTACGCATGATATTGATGGAAAAGATGGATAAAAGATAAGATGAACATGTATTCATATTGCGAAGTTTGAATTTGTCAATAAAGAAAGTACAACGCAAATACACAATGGAAAAGAAAGGAGTATAGAATCAATTCGTGGTCTATAATTCCTTGCTCCCTACAGCTCATTTGACGATTGCTTCACTTAGAACATTAAACAATGGTATCCTTCTTCCTCTCTCACAGGAATCTTAAGCTCTCACTAGGGAATTTCTATAGAAATACAAGAAGGTTTTTTAGTAGAGTTTCCTCTTAGAGTTTTCTCATCTCCCACTATTGTTGTTTTTACATGAAAATTGTATGGGTATTTATAGGCATTCGATGATGCTTTTCTTTTTCTTTTTTTTTTTATCTTATTTTTCTCGTGATTGCATTCATGGGGTGTATTAAATTCCATATCCTATCGCTCCATCTACAACGTGTCAGGCGTGTTGGGATTAGTGTCCTAATTCTGCAGAGTCTTGTAGTTTGAAATATACACATTGTTATGAATAAAATAAAAGTTATTTCATTCTAGTATTTACTCATATCCAATAAACAAAGCTCCATGGTTATCGTATGTAAACTTAAGCATATATGAGATATATAAGTGGATCATGCCTTAAGTGATGACCTAAATAGGTATGTAGTATAAGAATTTAGGTGGGATACCTGATCATGTGACACTACGGATATGGCCCACTTTTTAGAGATTTGCAAGTGTTGTGAACTACTACAAATGATAGATCCTGACCATTCATGTGGAGACATGCGAGCGGGGGTGTCCTATACAAAGAATATGTATAAGACCAAACCACGAGATGATTCGTCTCTGTATATAACGCTATTGATATTGGAGACTTACATCTCACCTAAACGACCATAGGTGACATGACCTCAATCCTGAGTGTTTGGGAACTCCTGCCTTTGAGGGTGGTCCTTTGATTAGTATGGGTAAGAGTGGCCAGATTGCGAACTCAACATGCCTAATTTTTTAGGGACTTGTCTAATTTCGGAATTGGGAACTTAGTTACACCAAGATGGAACTCACTCCTTCCCTGAAGCAGAGGTAAGTAGATAGATTGCTCCCTTATGGGCTGATTCTAGGGCTTGAACATAGTGACCACAGCTTCTCTTTAGAAGAGATGACTCAGTCATAATAGGACTATGACTTATGTTCATTCGAGGAATCAGTAGTACTTAAGGAGTTAGATGTAACTACAGGGGCATAACAGTTATTGGCCGAGTTGTACTTATGAGCGATCTATGAAGGGTTATCGCACTGTTGATTGGTTAAGATGAGCACATAATATATCTGTAGTAAGAAGAGTTCAATTGTAGGTCTTTAGTGGAGTGCCTAGTTGTTAACGAATGGTGGATCCTGTGATTAAAGAGTTTAGTCAATTATTCACGTATCGTTGGAGCTTCGAGCTACAAGTCCATAAGGTCCCCTTGGTAGCTCAATGAATTCAAGTTGAGGATTAGTTCTTGGTGTTGATTTAAAATGTTCAAATTAAGAAGAGGTAATTCGATTATATATGATATGATCAGTATGATGTATGAGATACATCTAGTGGAGGGTTAATGTAAATGAGATTTATATTAAGAAGCATAGAATAGAAAAAGAGCTATGGTTTATATGTTTCATGAGATGAAATATTAAAATTATAGGTTATAAATATAGTATGGTAAGTTGGTTATCATTTATATTTATAATAATATTAATTATTGGATAATCATCTATTTTTCTCTAATAACCAATTGAGTGGGAGGTTATTGGTGGTTTCATGGTAACCGTGAGATAAAAGGAAAAATGTTTTCCTAATTAGTAAGTTATGCAAATGTTGCTTTGAGATTTCTATTCTCGGAAAGTTCTCACGAAAAGGTTGTCAAATAAATGAGATTTACTAAACGACAGATTGGAGAGACTAGACGATCATGGAGAGTTTCTATACAATAGACTCTTAGCTGGCCGATGAGCGAAATGATCTCATAGCTTTTGTTAAACGATTGGGAATCGTCCTATACGATAGCCTTTGACATCTCCCACTTGCTCAATCGTTTACACGATTGTTCTTCTCTGGTCTCTGTCTCTAGCCAGGTCCACATAGAGCCCACACTTTTGGATTCTCACACCGAGAATACCAAGGTAACCTTTTTGATGGTGTCATACTCAACTCGACACTAGTCAAGGTTCTGTGAAGGCCGTTCGTGGTGTTCGCGGTGTTAAAGTTCGTTGTGATCATGTAGAGTATAGTTCGTGGTGTACAAGCATTCGAGTGTTGCAGTGTTGCTGGTTGTTCATATTCGTGATCTGTTGAAGATAAGTCTTCAAAAGTATGTAAGTTCTTTCCCTTGATCTTTTGAAAAGCATGCTGTAATTTCGATTTATGCATAATCGTATATTTTCATTTTTTTTACAGTAATTGTTATTGTTCAAATACGATTGAAATTTGGAAGATCCTTCTGTTACTCATGGAAATCCTCATGTCTGATTTCCTTCAATTGATACCAAAGTCAGGTTGTACTAATATTCCAAATTTCACTTCTGTTTTGAACTTCTTTTACAGTCGTGGTGGGTTTTTTGCATTTGTGTTTATTTGTTAATTGCATTTGTGGATGGCGTTGATGGATGTTTACGGGTTTAGTTGCCTCTATTTTAAAGCTTTCTTTACATTACAAAGTGTTAATTTGTAAAGGCCCCTGTGTTTTGGGGCATAATTAACATGTTATCGAGTCTGTAATTCAAAGTGTTTGAGTTAGTCGAGTCGTTCGTGATGAAGTTTCGAAGCATGGAGATGCGGTTCTTAGCAAAGAAGAAGACCAAGAGTTGGTCGTGTCGTGTAACCTCAGGTAAACGATCATTGGGATTTAATTAAACGGTCGCGTAGATTTTTCTATATGATCGTGTAGTATTTATTGAACGATCGTCTAGCTAATGCTAAACGATGGGATAAATCGTTTACTCTATCGCATAGCGTTGGTTGCCTAATCGTATAGACGCTAGAGGTAGACGATCGTAATGGGAGCATATGATGCTTATCATTTAGAAAAAGGCGTGCGCTAGATGATCATATAGTTAGCATGCCTCATCGCATAGTTACTACCTACACGATCAAGCAGTATACGATACGAAGGCGCTCTCTCAGTGATCATTTAGACGATCATGCTTCAATTCATCGTTGTCGTTTAGACGATCGTATAAGGCTTGCATTTTGCATGGCGCGCTAGACGATTGCGTACCTCATGCTTCATCGCATAGTAAAATATACATGATTGTTTAGCTCTGGAAGCATAGGTAAACGATTGAACAAAGCGTTTGTTCTTTCATATAGATGATCGCGGGGAGTTTGGTACACGATCAGCAGAGAAACGCAGACTTTGACCGGACAAAAAGGTTACAGAGCCAAGGAAACCTTAGAGCTTGTACATTCTGATCTTTGTGGTCCGATGAGTGTTAGGGCTCGAGGTGGGCATGGATATTTCATCTCTTTCATAAATGATTATTCAAGGTACATATATCTCTACCTAATGTAACGTAAGTCTGAAGCCCTTGACAAGTTCAAGGAGTATAAAGCTGAAGTTGAAAACTTATTAGGTAAGACGATAAAAACACTACGATCTGATCGTGGTGAAAAGTATATGGACCTCCAATTTCAGAACTATATGATAGAACATTGGATTAAATCCCAGCTCTCAGCCCCAGGTACACCTCAGCAGAATGGTGTATCGGAAAGGAGAAACAGAATCTTGTTAAACATGGTTCGGTCTATGATGAGTTATGCTCATCTTCCAAACTTGTTTTGGGCTTTTGCAGTGGAGACTGCATACTATATCCTAAACAACATTCCCTCGAAAAGTGTTTCTGAAACACCTTTTAAGTGGTGAAGAGGTCGTAAAAGTAGTTTACACCACTTTAGGATTTGGGGATGTCCAGCACATGTGTTAAAGACTAACCCAAAGAAGTTAGAACCGCGTTTGAAGGTTTGCTTCATTATAGGCTACCCCAAGGAAACGAGAGGTGGATACTTCTATGATACGAGTGAAAACAAAGTGTTTGTTTCTACAAATGCTATATTTTTGGAAGAAGACCACATAAGAGATCATTAGCCATGAAGTAAGCTCATTTTACGTGAGATTTCTAGTGAGACTGAGACTACTGAGGTTTAACAAAAGTTATTGAACAAGTCGATATATCAACAAGAGTTGTTGATGTCGGTGCATCTAGTCAACTAGCTCAAGAGTTGAGACTGCCTCGATGTAGTGGGAGGGTTATGAATCCACTGGATTGCTACATGGGTTTGACTCAAGCCCAAAACATCATTTCTAATGCTAAGGTCAAGGATCTGTTGTCTTTTAAGAAAGCAATGGAGGATGTTGACAAAGATGAATGGATTAAATCCATGAACCAGGAGATGGAGTCTATATACTTCATTAACGTCTGGGAGCTCATAGATCCACCTGATGGGGAAAAACCTATTGGGTGTAAGTGGATCTATAAGCAAAAGAGAGGTGTATATGGAAAGGTGCAAACCTTTAATGCTCGACTCGTGGCAAAGGATTATACTCAGGTCGAGGGAGTTGACTATAAGGAAACTTTCTCACATGTTATCATGTTCAAGTCTATCTGGATACTCCTGGCCATAACCACATTTTATGACTATGAGATATGACAAATGGACATGAAGATTTCCTTTCTTAATGGTAATCTTGAGGAGACCATTTATATGACTCAACCAGAGGGGTTCGTAGTTCCAGATCAAGAGAAAAGAGTTTACAAACTTAATAGGTCCATTTATGGGCTGAAACAAGCATCTAGATCATGGAACATTAGATTTGACATTGCGGTCAAGTCATTTGGCTTTGATCAGAATGTTGATGAGCCTTGTGTTTACAAAAAGATCATCAACAGCTCAGTAGATTTCCTGGTACTGTATGTGGATGATATCCTACTCATTGGGAATGATGTAGGGTATCTGACTAACATTAAGAAGTGGCTAGCGGCCCAGTTCCAAATGAAAGATTTGGGTGAGGCACATTATGTTCTTGGGATTTAGATCATTCAGGATCGTTAGAACAAACGGTTAGCCCTGTCTCAAGCATCATACAATGATCAAATGTTGATAAGGTACAGGAAGCAGGATTCCAAGAAGGGTTTATTACCCTTTAGGCATGGAATCGTCCTGTCTAAGGATCAATGTCCTAAGACAGCTCAAGAGGTTGAGGAAATTAGATGAAATCCCTATGCTTCTGCTGTAGGAAGCTTGATGTATGCAATGTTATGTATCAGACCCGATATTTGCTATGCTGTATAGATTGTAAATCGATATCAGTCTAATCCAGGATTTGATCATTGGACAACGGTCAAGACGATCCTCAAGTATCTTTGGAGAACGAAAGACTACATGCTCGTATATGGAAATAAGGATCTAATCCTTAGAGGATACACAGACTCTGACTTTCAGACTAACAGAGATTCTCGTAAATCAACGTCGGAGTCATTGTTCACTTTGAATGGAGGGGATGTAGTCTGGCGAAGCATCAATCAAAGATGCATCGCAGACTTCGCTATTGAAGTCAAATACGTAGCAGCTTGTAAAGCAACTAAGGAGGTTGTTTGGCTGAGAAAATTCCTTATAGATTTGGAAGTTGTTCCAAATACGGATTTTTCTACCACTCTCTATGATGATAACAGTGAGGCTGTGACAAATTTGAAGGAGACTCGGAGTCATCGTCAGGGCAAGCATATAGAGCGGAAATACCACTTGATCAGAGAGATTTTGCATCGCAGTGGTATGATAGTCACGAAGATCCCATCGGAGCACAACGTTGTTGATCCCTTTATAAAGACTCTCACGGCTAAAGTTTCGAGGGTCAACTAGAGGGTCTGGGTCTGCGGGACATGCGACATCTTTTCTAGAGCAACTGGGAGATGATATTGGGGTATGCCCTAGTTTATTATATATTGTACATGTATTTATCTTGTATTGTACATTAGTCTCCCAAGGCATTAGGACAAGTGGGAGATTGTCGGGATTGGTGTACTAATTCTCCAAAGTCCTGTAGTTTTTAATATACACATTGTTATGAATAAAATAACAATTATTTCATTCTGGCATTTACTCATATACAATAAACAAAGCTTCATAGTTATCGTATGTAAACTTAAGCATGTATATGAGATATACAAGTGAACCATACTTTAAGTGATAACATAAATAGGTCTATAGTATAAGGATTAAGGTAGAATACCTGATCCAGGTGACACTACGGATACGGCTCGCTTTGTAAAGGTTTGCAAGTGTTGTGAACTACTACAGATGGCAGATCCTTACCATTCATGTGGAGACATGCAAACGGAGGTGTCCTATATGAAGAGTTTGTATAAGACCGGACCACGAGATGATTCGTCTCTATATATAATGTCGTTGATACAGGAGACTTACCGTTGGGGTTGATGCCCTAAAGTCTCGTGTTCTGTAGTTTGTAAATAGTTTGTACGAACGCTTGTGTTGTTAATATATGATATTTACTTCACATCTTGTATTTTTTGCTCAATTATTTGTTTTATTTACTTTACCACAAACCAATAAACATAAAATCCCTAGTTATTTATATGTGACTCAAGCATGTATGTGGTGACATACAAATGGATCATGTCTTGAGTGATAACCAAAATAGTATGTAGTATATGGATATAGGAGGGAAACCTTATCCTGGTAACGCTATGGATGCGGCCCGCTTTATGGAATGGTCACAAATGTTGTGACTTGTCACAGATGGTCTAATCCTGATCATTCGTGTTGGGGACATGCGAGCGAGGGCGTCCTATACAAAGAGTTTGTATAAGACCTGACCAACATAAGTGTCAACGTCTTGTATATAACACCATTCATAGAGACTTCACTTCACTAGGATGACCATAGGTAAGATTATGTCAATCCTGAGTGAGTTGGGAACTTCTGCCATTGAGGCGGTCCTTTGATTTGTATGGGTACAAGTGGCCAGTTCACCAATTTAAACCTATCATTTTGGGATTCGTCTGATTTGGGAGCTGGGAACTCAGCTACACAAGATGAAATTCACTCTTTCCCCGAGGCAGGAGTAAGTAGATAGATAGATCCCTTAAAGGCTGATTCTAGGGTTTGAACAGTGTGCGCCACACACCTTCTCTTGGCCCGAGAGATGTTCACATATAGTTGGACTATGTTGTATTGTTCATTAGAGGAATCAGTGGTACTTAAGAAGTGAGATGTAACTACATGAGCATAACGGCAATTTGGCCCAACTGTACTTACGAACATCTATGAAGGGTCATCGTACTCATGATTGGTTATATCTGATGGACACAAGAATTATATCTATGGTAAGAAGAGTTCAGTTGTTGGTCTTTAGTGGAATGTCTGGCAGTTAACGGATGGTGGATTTCGTGGCTAAAGAGTTTAGTCGCTATTCACAGATCATTGAAGCTTCGAGCCACAGGTTCGTTAGGTCCCCTAAGTAGCTTGGATAAAGTCGAGAACCAATGTTTGGGTTCATTTGAAATGTTCAAATTGACAAGAGGAAGTTCGATTATTATATGATATAATTGGACTGGTTAATTATATGTGATATAATTGGCTAAATGTATGAGATACATTATTTTGGAGGAAATTAGATATAAATTTGATTTATGTCAAGTAGAGGAGAAAATACTATAGTAGATATGTGATATCAAACTATAGAATAATAATATAATATGATTATATTATTAATTAATTTGTTGGTTAATTATATGATAATTAATCCAAAATTCACGTTCAGACGTGGGTTAGTGGGGAACGTCGGTTATTGTAACCGATGAGTTAAAATGAAAATTGTTTTCATTTTTGAAATCGTTCAATCGATCGCCCCAAGATAATTCGCAAGCGCACGTCGGATAATTAGAAAACGATCGCTTAAAGAAAATCGAGAGCCTATGCGATAGCACTCTCCACCTAAACGATCATCTACCTCGCGCCTAAAAGATTCGCACGCTATTTCCTACACGATTGGATAGCTGCTCTAAATGATCGTATAGTGTGCCAATTTTACTAAACGATCGTGTACCTTTTCCTAAACGATCATTCAGTAAATTC
The DNA here is from genome assembly GCF_009727055.1 of Benincasa hispida. Lineage (NCBI taxonomy): Eukaryota > Viridiplantae > Streptophyta > Magnoliopsida > Cucurbitales > Cucurbitaceae > Benincasa > Benincasa hispida. Next base: position 32,432,886 of record NC_052357.1, read on the forward strand.
TACACGATCGTGTAGCTTCTCTACGATAAGCATTTCTGCTATGTGATAGCATCTTTTTCCCTCCCACTTACTTATCGCCTACATGATTTGTGTTTCCTCGTCCTCTGTTAAATTCACCAAAGACCACCCTTTGGGTTTTCACTTCGAGAATACCCGGGGCTCTTTAGTGGTGGTGTCGTCCCCACGACGTTCGTGTTCGTGCGGTAGTCCGTGCTGCTGTCGTTGACGGTGTTGCTGGCCATGGGTAGATCGCTTGGAGGGTTCCGCTACTTTGAGTGCCAAATATTGAAGATTGTCTTCAACTAGTATGGTACTCTTTCCCTTGTAATTATCTTTTTCATAGCATGCCGATAATTAGTATTTGTTTATATAACTATTCGTATGAATGTATAATGTTGTATTTCGGTCACTATGAGATCGGAGCGATCCGAATGTGCTCATGGAACTCTTAGATAAGAGATCCTTCATTTATATCTCACCTAAATGACCATAGGTGACATGACCTTAATTCTGAGTGTTGTGGGAACTCTTGCCTTTCAAGGCGGTCCTTTGATTAGTATAGGGGAGAGTGGCCAGATTGCCAACTCAACATGCCTACTTTTTTGGGGACTTGTCTAATTTAGGAGTTGGGAACTCAGTTACATAAGATGGAACTCACTCCTTACCTGAAGCAGGGGTAAGTAGATAGATTGCTCCCTTAAGGGCTGATTCTGGGGCTTGAACATTGTGACCATAGCTTCTCTTTAGAAGAGAGGACTCAGTCATAGTAGGACTATGACTTATGTTCATTAGATGAATCAGTGGTACTTAAGGAGTTAGATGTAACTACAAGGTCATAACAATTATTGGCCGAGCTGTACTTACAAGGGATCTGTGAAGGATTATTGCACTATTTATTGGTTAAGATAGACACATAATATATCTGGAGTAAAGAGAGTTCAATTGTCAGTCTTTAGTGGCGTGCCTAGCAGTTAACAGATGATGGATCCCATGACTAAAGAGTTTAATCAGTTATTCAAGTACCGTTGGAGCTTCGAGCTACAGGTCCATAAGGTCCCCTTGGTAGCTCAATGGATTCAAGTTGAGGATTAGTTCTTGGTGTTGATTTGAAATGTTCAAATTGACAAGAGGTAATTCGATTATATATGATATGATCGGTATAATATATGAGATACATCTAGTTGAGGGTTAATGTAAATGAGAAGAACTATGGAATAGAAAAGGAGTTATGGTTTATATGTTTCGTGAGATGAAATATTAAAACTATAGGTTCTAAATATAGTATGGTAAGTTGGTTCTGTGGAGGTCATTCGTGGTGTTCATGGTGTTCAAGGTCATTGTGATCGTGCAGTGTAGAGTTCGTGGTGTACGAGCGTTCGAGTGTTGCAGTGTTACTGGTTGTTCGAGCGTTCATGATCGAGGGTGTTGAAGATGAGTCTTCAAAGATATGTGAATTATTTCCCTTGATCTTTAGAAAAGCATGCTGTAATTTTGATTTATGCATAACCGTATGTTTCCGTTTCTTGACTGTAATTGTTATTGTTCAAATATAATTGAAATTTGGAACGATCCTTTCGCTGCTCATGGAAATCCTCATGTCCAATTTCCTTCAAGGGGTTCATGGAATCTTCGTAAAGTTATCTTGCCGACTACCACCACAGTCTGTGATTTGACTCCCAGTGCCCATGTCATGTCAAGCCTCATCGCTTATAGCAATGCGATCATCTGCTTTTCTGGCAGTTCTTGCTCGATCGCATCAGTGGGTACATGGCTTATGCAATCTTGTGTTCATCTGGTTGTGCTAAAGGATATTCTACACAATGATAGCAACATCAGTCCGAAATTTAGACATGTTAGATATTGAGAGTGTATGATTTCATATTCCATATTTTGTATAAATTCTTTGGTAAAAAATGTCACAACTTTATGCCTTTCTCTTATTTTTCACATGGAGGAAATATAATAACTTGTATTTCTTACAAGTTATCACACCCTAAATTTAAAACAATGTTTGTCCTCAAGCATATACTTATGATTTCTTCGTACTTTGATCACCTTCATTGGTTGCCTAGACCTCTCAAAGTGCCTAACCCAATTTGCTAGACCAAAACCTTCTAAAGTTTTATTCCTTTTTCTTCTATATTTATTTCTAACCTTGAGAAACTGCAGGCTTAATCTTCAAAAATCCTCTACTCATTTCTAAAACAATTTCATATTTTAGAATGGAGGTTTTGAAAAAAAAAAAAATTTTAAAAAAATCTCTCGTTTTTTTTTTCTTTTGCAGTGATCTAGCGCTCAACCAAGTGTTTGATCTTCGTTTTGGCTTGCCCTCACAGATGTCATGCAAACATCAAACTACGAGCCAATCACTCTTTTTAGACTAACTCATGCCTTTTTTTTTTTTTTGCCATGGCAGTGAAGTTGCGATCATTTATGCTTTGCGTTGATCACGATTCTTGCCTTCGTTTTAGCTTACCCCCACAGGTGTCATGCAAACATCCAACTACGAGTAAGTTTCGATCTCAACGCTCTTTTTTTCTTTTTTAAGATAAAAGATGAAAGAACTTAAGGAGATTAACTAATTTAGAGAGCAGCAAGGTTTTCATTGCTGAAGAAAAGAAATATGTGATGGTATTAGAAAGATTTTGTAAAAAAAGTTTGTCGATAAGCCTGGACGCTTACTAAATCCTAAAAATAATTTCAAAAGAAAAATAATTCTAAAATTCAATATTAATTCTAGTCTAGGCGTTAATGTTAGAGCATGATTTCATCACTTAGGTCATCTTCGGAAGCAGGTGATGTTGGGTTTTCAAGCAATGGGGGGGCGAATATTGAGGTCAACGCTTACCTAGAGGGAATTAGGGTCCGGTAGGGATGGTGGAGATTTTTCTGATTGGGGCAAGGAGAGCGCTTTTTCGTTAACCTCTGGGGCAATAATCACCTTCTTCTCTAGCGTTGAGAGGCTTCTGGGGCAGTCTGGGTCTAAGGTTGCCGCTTCGCTTGCGGCTTAGGTTGAACTTCTTCTGTTGATAGCTTCATTAAACGACAGAGAGAGTTACTTGTCAATGTGCTTTTCACCGCCACAACTTCTTCCTCTTCAAACCATCCTTGGGCCACACATAGCTTCATGATGAGAGAAGGGAAGAATAGTTCCCTCCTTGGCCTAGAGAAAAATGACCAAATTTGGTCCCCGATCAAGTGACCAACATTGATGAGGATTAATCGCATGATGCAGAAGATGGCCATTACTCATTCTCTTGAGACTGAATGATCATGCGTTGTGGGGAGTAACTTTCTCTTGATAAAGTATAACCACACACTAGCTTCAGGCATTAGGGTGTGTGGTAACAACGTCTTGACCCCTTTTGGCGAGACTGTCCATTTCATCCCAGGAAGTGCTACCACCTTCAATGCTTCTCTTTGCTCTTCAAACATTGGCCTTTCAATATTCTATTTCCTTCGGTGTTAGAGATGTCTTCCAAGTTGTATAAGTGACTAATTTTCTTGACGCTAAATCCAATGGTTGGCTCCCTGATAACTTGTAGAAATACAAGTTATTTATATTGTTTTATTTAGATATTGCGACAAAAAGAGAGGAAAGTTGCGTCGATAGTATAAGAATTGGCTGAGAAATATGCAAGTTATAAGATTTCGTGAACGCATCCACTAACCCCATTGTGATGGCGAAATAGAATATTCTAGTCTCTGTTTTGCAGGAAATAGGTCACCGTATGCGTTAATGGCTCGAAGACAAAATGTATAACACATCTACATCGCATGCGCCAATTGATCAAGAATGAAGAAATGATCAACGCAATGATGGCGCATGCGACCATCAATCATGGACTCTAGAGATCACCGCATTTCAACCGCATGCAGTAATAAAAAAAAAACAACACCGCATGCGACGATCGATTGAAGATGTGAAGAGCAACGCATTCGCGGATGATTCTGACAAGTGTACAGCTTTTTGTTGTACGATTCTGACAAATTGATCATGGAGCGGAAAGGAATTTTCCATTACGCCATGGCAGGAATTATCAGAATTACACAATCGGACCACTAATACGAAGAGCCAAGGTCTTGTCTATAAATAGCTTCCTTGAATTCATTGCAGAAGAGGCTGGTCTAAAGAGACTTTACAGAGAAAATCCGGGAGAATGATGAGTCAAAGCTGAAAAGTGAGTCTTCGAGTAAGGAATTCTTCCGATTCTCGAAGCTAAAGCTCTGTACAAAAGGTCACCTCCTACCGAGAAAGCAAGCCGCAAGCCTAAGAGGGAAGCTTTCCTCTCCAGTTCATCCATACGCCGGCAAGCACAACGTCTCCGATCAGGATCTGTGTCAAGACATTGACACTCTTTCTGTATTTGTTTCTATTTCCTTTAATTCATCTCCTGTGTTCATATTATTAAATCTTTCATTCACAAATCATGTATCAAACGCTTATCTTTCGAATCAAATCTCATTATCGTCATCATTATCATCTCTCTGTCCCCTTCCATACATTTATCATCCATTTTCTCCATCATGTATTCTTAATCCCCTGGGTAAAAAGGAAGAATTAAGTGAGTGAGTTAATCTGTGTTAAGGTAATCAACTAAGTTTAGCTAAAGCATGCTCGAACGCATCTTCACTTGTGAGAGCAGAAGTGAAGATGTTATTCTGCCTATCGAGAGAGGGTTGGAAGAATGCGTTAACTAAAGCGAGAAGTATTTCTAGAGATGGAAAACATCTTGCGTTCATCACATTCATCTCTGTTTCACCATAGACGTATGGAAGCGCGGCCGATCATTGAAAGGTGTACGCCAAGGGAAAGCGGAACCTTAGTTTCGTCCTTAACGTGATTGACGAACTTGCGATGTTCTTTCTCTCTACTCATTCTCTTTCCGCTTCATTCATAAGACTTATCATCGTATTCATTAGATTCTTTTGTACAACTTCACAGCCAGTCCTCACCCCTGTATCATAGCAGTTTAGAAATTTATTTTATCAACGTATTTTACTTTCAATGCAATTTATATTTCAGTCAAAACCAAATTCTTTATTCTTTATGATAACCGGTCGCATATACCACATTAGTATCGCATCTAATGACAACAATCCCCGTGTTCGACCTCAGGTCATTCTTAGAAACTTGCATTGGAATTATACTTGGTTCCAGTGCAAGGAAACTTGTGAGACACACTACATCATCGCATACTACGAAATATATCACTATCAACGCATACACTTAGAACGTAGTATCGCAAAGCACTTGAGCGCATAAAGCATCACACTTTCATTCATAAGCCATGCATTAGAGTTAGATAAAGAAAAGAATATTAAATTTTAGTCAACAAGTTTTAGGCAACATGAGCTTGTATGATTCATTCATCCATCAGTAGTATGCATAAGCGATACAAAACATATACATCATAACATTTCTGTTCGTATCCTTACAAGTTTATGGCGCCCAATGTCAACTCTATATTGCCCAATGTGAGGCTTTCTCTCGTAAAATATGGTCGCTACAAAGGGTTTGATCATTTTAGCCTTTACGCAAAAATCTCTCCAGCCCAATGCAATTTTTACTGATGAAGGGCGGTAGAGGGGACCTCTCCGAGAAGAAACCCATCTCGATCAGGATTGATGGTCGCTTCTTGGGAATTCTTTCCTTCTTTACTATGAGTGCCTTGCCCTTCTCCTCCTTCCTCGTCATCGCTTGTTTTTGTGTTTTTTCTTTTTTAGAAGCACCACCTACTACTCCTTTTTTTTTTCTCTTCCTTTGGTTTTTTAACTTCCTTCCTTTTTCTCGCATCCACATTCTTTATCGCTTTCTTTCCTTTCTTTTCGACGCGATGAGCCCTTTCCTTCCTGACTCTTTCTTCTTCTTCACCTTCCTCGTGCAGCTCTTTCTCAAGTTCCATCGCAGCTCGATCTGTGTTATCCAATGATTTCTCTGGATGCAATGAAACTTCGATGCACTTGAGCTCCTTGTTGCAAATTTTGCGATGGAGCTTTGTTTTGCTATTAAGCCTTCTGCCTCCTTCCTTATACCGTAAGGCCTTCCCTTACCCTTTTGGTCTTCTTCTGAAATTCTTTTGCCAACGACTCAGAAAATGAGGCAGAGGCACTTGCCTCGATGCTTCTTTTCCTTCCTCCTTTTCCACTCATTTTCATAGTTGGCTCCTCTACAACAATGACAGCCACTTCATCTCTGTAGTGTGAAGAGTGCAGTTGTCGGTCTTTAGTAGAGTGTTCGACAATAAACAAATGTTGAATAATGTAACTAAAAATTTAATTAAAAATTCATGTACCGTTGGAGCTTTAAGCTACAAGTCCATGAAGTCCCCTTGATAGCTCAAAAGAATTTAGTTGAGAATCAGTTTTTGGATTAATTTGAATTGTTCAAATTAATAGAGGAATTTAATTATATATGATATAATTAAATTATTTTAATTATATGTGATAATTGTCATAATGTATTTGATACTAGCTTAATGGGAGGAAATAAATATTTGAATGAGATTCAAATATATTTTCTATGAATTGGATTCATAGTTATTAAATTTAATATAAATATTATTTATATTAAATGCCATATATTAGAGAAAAAAATTATTGTTTATATTGTATGTGATACAATATTAAAACTAAAGATTATAGGTTATATTTGATATAATATATAATTTAATATAAATATAATTTGATAAGTTAGTTATCATATTTATTTATATTATATTATTATTTGAATAATAAGAAAGGGAGTTACAACTCTCTTTCTCTTCTTTTCTCTCTACCCACTTTAGTGGAGGTGGTTATCTTTATGGCAAGAGAAATAAAAGAAAATTAGTTTTTTCTTCTTCCTCTACGTTTTTTTTAATGTTGTTGTTGAATGATTGAGATAAAGTTTTTATGGAAAAGTTCGGTGTCTTTGTCTTGTGTAAAGATTCAAAAGTGAGGTATCTTGAAACCTATTTTCGTGTAAAAGTATGTTGTAATTTAATTTTAAATACATATCTATTTTTATGTTTACGGTAAATTTTGTATTCAATAATTAATGGAATTTGGTCTATCCTCTTCCGCTCAAGGTTCTCCTCATACGAATTCCTTAAATTGGTATCAGAGCTAGGTTGTTGGTTTCTGATTCCAAATTCCATTCTTGTAGTGAATCGTTTACAGTACTGGTGGGTTTTATAATATGCATTCCGTTTATGTGATAAATGTTTGTGGATGGCTTTGTTGATGGATGTTTCGGGATAGAAATCTCAGTTTAAAGCTTTCTTTAAATTTACAAAGATAGTTTGTAAAGGGCCCCTGCGTTTTTGGGCAATATTATTGCAATCGAGTCTGTAAATTTTATTAGTTTTGAGTCTCTTATGATGTTCCAGAGGCTTCAAAGAACGGTTGCAGTTCGTAATTTTGATGGAGAAGACAAAACAGAGATTCTAGATCATGTAGCTAGAGCTAAACGATTGGGTAGCTTTTGTTATGTGATCGTGTAGAATTTGCTACACAATCGTATAGCATTTTCCAAACAATCGCATAGTTAATGCTACGCAATCGTGTAGAGTTTGCTACATGATCCTGTGGCATTTGCTACAAGATCGCATAGGCGCTCGCTTGTTGAACGATCACGCGGTACTAGATACTTGACGCACGCTTGCGTGCTACACGATTGCATAGACTATCATGCTCATCACATAGTCATTAGCTATGCGATCGCATAGTGTTGCATACTCGACGCATGGTGCGTTTACTACACGATCAGCTGTAAGGTGTTCTTTGAGGAGCGGTTCGGTTCGAGCGATTCAAGACCCGATTCACCGGTTCCGAACTGGTTGACTCAAATTTTGTAATAGTTAGCCTTTTTTTTTGTTTTTTAGAAAGGTTCTATCCCGGTCCATCAATTTTTAGTATAAATATACATGTGATGTATGTTTTATATTATATGTCATAATGTATACCATATAGTTTTAAAACCCAACATAGGTATTGCATTTATTTTCATGCATCATTTTATATTATAAATGTTATAATATATGAATATGCATGATTTAAATTACAAAAAGCATATTCATACATCATATTATATAAGAGCTATAGTATATGTATGCATGCATTATAGCATATACATACATCATTTATATTATAAGTGTTATAATATAAGGTTAATTAGTTGTATGGAATGTATGCTATAACATGGTTCGTTACTTAGTTATATAAATGTTATATATTAGTAATGGATGAATATTGCATGAAGCATGACATTACCTTAGCTTAAACTAAATATTATAATTAACTAATGTATGTCTATCATACAATGGTAGGTTTTAATTTGTTTCATTTACTTTATAAGAGTTATAAATAAATGAAATTTGAAATTAAAACCAATAACCAAGAATTTCATGCAAACTTAGGCAAAATCATTTTTTAAAATAGTTTTAAAATATGATTGAAATAGACCTAAGTTCACAAATTTCTAATGAGATTAGTAATTAGATTAATCTTTTAAATCGGTTTAACAGGATTAAATTGATTTCAATAAAAGATTAAATTCGTTGCAAATATATCTATAAGGGACTTTTTGTCTAAGGCGGGTTCTGGTTAGACTGTGGTATTTAAGTTGACATAAACGAAACACTCCTACTTGGAACCTACCTGGAAAGGTGAATTAGATAGATTTGGTACAAGCATACAATTGTTGATTGATATTTGTTAAAGTGTTTAATGAATGTTAATCAAAATTATTTAACTTTTCAAAGTAAGTGTTACTTTTGGGAAAACTTAAATAATCACTTAGTAAAAATAATTAGTCGTATTTGTCCTAAGTAAATTAAACCCTAGGTTGTTAAAATACTCAGTGGAAAGAATAGATGTATATGATACATCATTTTTCCACTCACGTTTCTCTTTTAATACTCCCACTGTGAGACTCATGCTTGGCCTTGAGGTGCCTTGGGAACGTCCCCCTTCATATGGTGTTTTCATGGATCAATTTCAAGGTGAATAGAGAGAGTATTTATTGTAAGTAGGAGAGGGATGTGTGTCAACATGTCCTAGGGTCTCGTTCATTAGTTTGCACTGTGAGACCTTCTTGCACAACCTCGAGGTGCCCTGGGAGCGTCCCTCTTCAGGTGGTTTGTGCATTAGGTCCTGTCTCTTATACACATCTAGATGTGTATAAGAGACAGATATCAAGGCAAACTCTAGAAATGGATAGGGTTGCTTTAGTTTTGCCCCAATCGGGTTTTCCCTTCGGCTGACTCATTGGGGTGGAACTCTAAGATCTAAAATGAAGGATCACACTTACGGAAAATTATTAAGCAAGTTAATTATTTCTTGACCAAATAAATGATGACTAATCATTATAGGCATAAGAGTTATTTTGATGTAATGATTAGTTGAGAGTGCCTCAATTCAGTGAAGGGAGAAACTGACTACCCTTCGTTGGCTTTTGTCCTAAATCACTTAAACATCATTGCAAAATTAGATGTTAAATGGGGTTCATTTAGTTTTTGCTAAAACTGATTGGATTTTTTAAAGGTTATGCTAAAATCTAATGTAAATCAATATGCTTGTTTTTTCAGCAAATATGTGATTTTTTGTTAGTAGCCTTTTCTAGTTTGATCGATTTTAGTTATATGACATGGAAAAAATCTATTAAAACGTTTTTTTGTGGTAAACGACCTCGAAATTTTCATGAATGGGGATTTTCCTCGAGTCTCAACCTCTGATGCATCACAGAATGTTCGAATGCATATGAGGTGTGGATGAAGGCTAATTTGAGGGGCCGAGTTCACATTTTGGCAAGCATACCTGATGAATTGGCTAAAAGGTTTGAGAACATGGTCATTGCACATGACTCATGGAATCAATGCGAGAATTGTTTGAAAAGTTCTCACTATTCAAACAAAACGGAATTGATGACAATGAAACCAGTAGTGTTAGTTCCCAAATAATCACCAGTCCATATTGAATGTCAAGGAACTAACAGAGAAAGCAATTGTTGCCAACTTTAATGAAGTTCATCAACGAGGATTGTCCTCTGAGATGAAACTTGGAGTTTATAATATGGGTTCTGGTACTGATCCCACTACTCTCTAGAAAAGGAAGAACTCCAAAGAAAATAAATATGATTTATTTTTCTTAGAGACGAGCTTAGTAGAGAATGAGGATTTTACTTGGATAGATGATTCAGGAGCTACTAACCACTGTGTTCTTTCCATCAAGAATTTAGTTCCTGGAAACAGTTGGAAGTTGGAGAGATGACTCTTAGGGTCGGTACTGTGAGGTTGTTTCAGCTATTACTGTAGGCAAGCTTAAGTTATTTTTTGTCAAGAAACGATATATGTTATTACATAAAGTAATGTAGTTCCTCATATCAAGAGAAACCTAATGTTTATTTCCTGTCTGATTGAACAAAATTATTCCATATCATTCTCTGAAAATAAAGTGTTTATTTGTAAGAATGGAATGAAGTTAGATTTTTGTTTAATGGAAAATAACTTATATGTACTAAGGCCGTTAGCCTTAAAAGTTGTGCTCAATACAGAAATTTCAAAACAACAACAAATGTAAAAAGACCGAGAATTTCTTCTAAAGAAAATGCCCATATTTGGCATCTAAGGTTAGGTCACATCAATCTCAATAGAAGTGAGAAGTCGGTGAAAAGTGGACTTCTAAGTGGTTTAGAAAAAACACTTTACCAGTATGTGAGTCATGCCTTGAAAGCAAAATGACCAAACAACCTTTTACTAGAAAGGGTTATAGAGCCAAAAAAACCTTGGAGCTTATACATCCTGACCACTGTGGTCCGATGAAAGCAAGAGTACGAGGTGGGTATGAATATTTCATCTATTTCATAGATGATTATTCTAGATTTGGGTATCTATACCTAATGCAACATAAGTCTGAAGCTCTTGAAAAGTTTAAGGAATATAAGATTGAGGTTGAAAACTTGTTAGGTGAAAAGATAAAAACACTACGATCTAACGTGGTGGAGAGTAGATAGACTTAAGATTCCAAAACTATATGCTAGATCATGAAATCACGTCTCAACTCTCAGCCCCAAGTACACCTCAGCAGAATGGTGTATCGGAAAGGAGAAATAGAACCATGTTAGACATGATTCGATCTATGACGAGTTATACTCATCTTCCTGACTCATTTTAGGGATATGTAGTAGAGACTGCATTTTATATTTTGAACAACGTTTGCTCAAACGTTCACTCAAAGAGTGTTTTTGAAACACCTTTTGAGTTATGGAGAGGTCGTAAAGGTAGTTTATGTCACCTAAGGATTTGGGGATGTCTAGCTCATATGCTTATGGCAAACCCCAAAAAGTTGGAACCTCGTTCAAAAGTATGTCTATTTGTAGGTTACCTCAAGGAAACGAGTGGTGGATACTTCTATGATCCAATGAGAATAAAGTGTTTGTGTCGACAAACGCTACCTTCTTAGAAGAAGACCACATGAAGGATCATAAAACACGAAGTAAACTTGTTTTAAGTGAGATTTCTAATGAGACTGCTAAGACTTCAACAAGAGTTGTTGAATAGGCTATTAGATCAAAAAGGGTTGTTGATGTCAATTCATCTAGTCATCCATCTCAAGAGTTGAGATTGCCTGGACGTAGTAGGAGGGTTATGAACCCACCTGTACGCTACATGGGTTTAAAAAAAGCCCAAAACATTATACCTGATGATGGTGTTGAGGATCCATTGTCTTATAAGTAAGCAATGGAAGATGTTGATAAGGATGAATGGATTAAAGCCATGAATCAAGAAATGGAGTCCATGTACTTCAATTCTTTCTGAGAGCTTGTAGATCGACATGATGAGGTAAAACCTATAGGTTGTAAATGGATCTACAAGAGGAAAAGGTGTAGATGGAAAGGTACAGACCCTTAAAGCTAAATTTATGGCAAATGGTTATACCCAGGTTAAGAGAGTGGACTATAAAGAAACTTTCTCACCTGTTGTCATGTTAAAGTCTATCAGGATTCTCTTGTCCATAGCCACATATTATGACTATGAGATGAAAAATTGACGTCAAGACTGCCTTTTTCAATGGTAATCTTGAAGAGACTATCTACATGATTCAACCAAAAGGATTCATTGAACAAGATCAAGAGCAAAAGGTTTGCAAACTTAGTCGGTCCATTTATAAACTGAAACAAGCATCTAGATATTGAAATATAAGATTTGATATTGCGATCAAATCTTATGACTTTGATCAAAATGTTGATGAGCCTTGTGTTTCCAAGAAAATCATCAATAGCTCAATAGCTTTCCTCATGTTGTATGTGGATGATATCCTACTCATTGGGAATGACATCAGTTTACTGATTGATGTAAAGAAATGGCTAGCCGCCCAATTCCAAATGAAGGATTTGGGAGAGGTCAGTTTATTCTAGGAATCCAAATTATAAAGGATCGTAAGAACAAAAAGTTGGCCTTGTCCCAGGTCTCGTATATTGACAAGATGCTTGTCAGATATTCAATGCACAATTCCAAGAAGGGTCTATTACCTTTGAGGCATATAATTGTATTGTCCAAGGAACAATGTCTTAAGACTCCTCAAGAGGTTGAGAAAATGAGACGGATTCCTTATGCATCGACTATTGGTAATCTTATGTATGCAATGTTATGTACTAGTCCTAACATTTGCTATGCAGTAGAGATATTGTCAATCGATATCAGTCCAATCCAGAATTAGATCATTGAACGTCAGTCAAAACGATCCTCAAGTATTTTTGGAGAACAAGGGACTATATGCTCATGTAGGGAGATAAGGATTTGATCCTTATAGGATACATAGACTCTAACTTTCAGACTGATCGGGATTCTCGAAAATCCACATCAAGGTTAGTGTTTACTCTGAATGGAGGAGCTATAGTATGGTGAAGCATTAAGCAAGGATAAATCGTAGGCTCCACTATGGAAGCCGAATACGTAGCTGCTTGTGAAGCTACTAAAGAAGTTGTTTGGCTTAAGAAGTTTCTTACTGATTTGGAAGTTGTTCCAAATATATCTTTGCCTATCACACTTTATTGTGATAACAGTGGTGTTGTAGCAAACTCTAAAGAACCTAGAAGTCACTGAAGAGGCAAGCACATAGAACGAAATTATCATTTGATTCGGGAGATTATGCATCGAGATGATGTGATTGTCAAGGAGATTTCTTGGGAGCACAACGTCGATGATCCGTTTACAAAGGCTCTCACTGCTAAAGTGTTCAAGGGTCATCTAGAAAGTCTGGGTCTACGGGATATGTGACACATTATGTTAGGGCAAGTATGAGATGTTACTAGGGTATAGTTTATTGTATTTTTTTACCTTATTTGTATTGTACATTAGTCTGCCTAAGCTTTAGGACAAGTGAGAGATTGGTGGAATTGGTGTCCTAAATCTTCTTGTAATCTTGTAGTTTGTAAACTCTGTATAAACATATTGTTGTTAATAAAATATACTCAATCCAATAAACTAAGATTTGGGGTTATTTCATGTAATTTAAACAAGTATGAAAAGATATACAAGTGGATCTTGTTTAAATAATAACCTAAATGGTCTGTAGTCGATGGATAAGGTTAGGTATCTTATCCTGGTGACACTACGGATACAGCCCGTTTTGTAGGTGTTACAAGTGTTGTAAAGTGCTACAAATGATCCGATCCTAATCATTCATGTGGAGACATGTGAGTAGGGGTATCCTATACAAAGAGTTTGTATAAGACCGGACCATGAAATGATTAGTCTCTTTATATAACGTCGTTAATAATATAGACTTACATTTCACTAGGATGACCATAGGTGACATGACCTAAATCCTGAATGAGTTGTGAACTCTTGCTCATGAAGGCGGTCCTTTGATTTTTATGGGTGAAAATGGCCAGATTGCCAACTTAACAAGCTTACCATTTTGGGGATTCATCTAACTGGTGAGCTGGGAACACAACTACACAAGACGGAATTCACTCCTTCTTCGATGCAAGGGCAAGCAAATAAACTGCTCCCTTAAGGGCTAGTTTCGAGTCCTGAACATAGTGGTCACACCCTCTCCTGGCCCGAGAGGGACTTGGTCATAGTGAGATTATGACCTATTATCCATTAAAGGAATCAGTGGTACTTAAGGAGTTAGATGTGACTACAGTGGCAAAACAGTATTTTGGTCTAGTGTACTTACGAGCAATTTGTGAAGGGTCATCACACTGTTGATTGGTTATAACTAATGGACATAGAAATATATTTGTAGTGCGAAGAGTGCAGTTGTCGGTCTTTAGTGGGGTGTCCGACAATCAAGGATAGTGAATAATGTAATTAAAGAGTTTAATTAACTATTCATGTACCGTTGGAAATTTAATTATATATGATATAATTAAATTACTTGAATTATATGTGATATAATTATCATAATATATTTGATACTAGCTTAATGGGGGGAAATAAATTTTTAAATGAGATTCAAATATATTTTCTATGAATTGGATCTATAGTTATTAAATTTAATATAAATATGATTTATATCAAATATCATATAACAGAGAAAGGAAACTATAGTTTATATTGTATATGATACAATATTAAAACTAAAGGTTATATGTTATATTTGATATAACATATAATTTAATATAAATATAATTTGATCCTCAGTGTTTTGGGAACACTTGCCTTTGAGGGCAGTCCTTTGATTAGTATGGGTGAGAGTGACCAGATTTCCAACTCAACATGCCTACCTTTTTGGGGACTTGTCTGATCTGGGAGCTGGGAACTCAATCCACAAGATGGAATCCACTCCTTTCCCAAAGCTAGGATAAGTAGAGAGATTGCTCCCTTAAGGGTTGATTCCGGGGCTTGAACATAGTGGCCACAACTTCTCTTTGGAAGAGAAAACTCAGTCATAGTAGGACTATGACTTATTTTCATTAAAGAAATCAGTGGAGATGTAACTACAGGGGCATAACAGTTATTGGCTTAGCTGTTCTTACAAGTGATCTGTGAAGGGTTGTCGCACTACTGATTGGTTAAGATGGACACATAATATATATGTGGTAAGGAGAGTTCAATTGTCGGTCTTTAGTGGAGTGCCTGGCAGTTAACAGATGGTGGATCCCGTGACTAAAGAGTTTAGTCAATTATTCACGTACCGTTGGAGCTTCGAGCTACAGGTCTATAAGGTCCCCTTGGTAACTCAATGGATTCAGTTGAGGATCAGTTCTTGATGTTGATTTGAAATGTTCAAATTGACAAGAGGTAATTTGATTATATATGATATGATCGGTATGATGTATGAGATACATCTAATGAAGGATTAATGTAAATGAAATTTATATTAAGTGCCATGGAATAAAAAAAAGAACTATGGCTTATATGTTTTATGAGATGAAATATTAAAACTATAGGTTATAAATATAGTATGATAAGTTGGTTATCATTTATATTTATAATAATATTAATTATTGGATAATTAAATATTTTTTTCTAATAACCAATTGAGTGGAAGATTATTGGTAACCATGAGATAAAAGAAAGATTTTTTTCCTAATTTTAGAAAGTTTTTTATAAATGTTGAAATATTGTTTTTGAGATTTTTTCTCTCGGGATCTCACGGAACAGAAGTAGTCAAGTAAATAGGATTTACTAAGCGACAACTTGGAGTGAGCTAAACGATCGTGTAGCGTATGTAGGCGACAGACACGCAATTAAGCAATGAGCTAAACGATCGCTTAGCTTTTGCTAAACGATTGGGCATCGACCTATACGATAGGTTCAACTTTCTCACCACTTGCTCAATCGTTTACACGATTATTGTTTCCTCCATCTTTTACCTCAATCCAAGTCCACACGGAGTCACCCCTCTAGACTTTCACACCTAGAATACCAAGGTAGCCTTCTTTGTGGTGTCAAACTCAACTCGACACCATCGAGGTTCTATGGAGGCCATTCATGTTGTTGGGGTGTTCGTGACTGAGGCAATCGCTGAGTTCGAGTTTGCAGTGTTCGTGCTGTGTAGCGATCGTGTTGGAAAGCGTTCAGGTGTTGCTGTGTTCGAGCGTTCGTGATCAATGAGCTCGGCGATGAGTCTATAAATGTGTGTAGATTTCTCCTTGATTATGTTTATTTTTATGCTGTAATTTTTGTAATGAATGCATAACCGTATGTTTCATTTTATGACTGTAATTTGTAAAGTTCATATATGATTGTAATTTGGAATGATCTTTCTGCTGCTCATGGAAATCCTCGTGATCGATTTCCTTCACTGAGATCCTTGGTTATTGTTGTAACTTAAGCATGTATGTGATAACATACAGGTGGATCGTGTTTTAAGTGATAACCTAAATGATCTGTAGTAAATGGATAAAGGAAGAAAACCTTATCCTGTTGACACTGTGAGTGTGGCCTGCTTTGTAAATGTTACAAGTGTTGTAATGTATTATAGATGATTTTATCCTGACCATTCATGTATTAGACATACGAGCCAGGATGTTCTATACAAAAGAGTTTGTATAAGACCGGACCACGAAATGTTTAGTCTCATTTATAACGTTGTTCATGACAAAAACTTTCATTTCACTAGGATGACCGTAGGTAACATGACCTTAATCCTGAGTAAGTTGGGAACTTCTGCCTATTAGGGCAGTCCTTTGATTTGTATGAGTTTAAATGGCCAGATCGCTGACTCAAACCTACCACTTTGGGGATTCGTCTGATTGGGGAGCTGGGAACTCAGCTACACAAGACGAAATTCACTCCTTCCCCAATTTAGGGCTAAGTAGATAAATTGCTCCCTTAAGAGCTGATTTTGGGACTTGAACAATATGGCGCCACACCTTCTCTTGGCCCAAGAAGAATTTACTCATAGTTGGACTATGATGTATTGTTAATTAAAGGAATCAGTGGTATGTAAGGAGTTAGATGTAACTATAGAGGCAAAATGTTAAATTGGTCCGGCTGTACTTACGAGCGAGTTGTGAAATGTCAACTGTAATTTCTTTTTTTCATTTCTTTTCTAATGCATTCAACTACAAGTATATTCAACTACAAGTTACTACCTTTAGTTAAAACTCACTAATGTAATGTAAAAAGTGTGTTCTTTTTTTCATTTCTTTTCTAATGCATGCATTCATTTTAATCATTTGAAAATAACACTTGAAAAAGAGGGGAAAATTTTGTTAGAAATGAGCTGATGTACCACTTAAAAGTTTCAATTAGATCTTTATTTTAGTCAATGACACTCTAATACCCACCATTTAACATGTTTTTTCAAGAAGAATCAATGTTAATCAACAAAAGAAAAAACATTGTGTTAACACAAAAGAAACTTACAACATGCAACTGTCGGAGTTGGAGGAGCGTGCGGCGCCTGTTGGGGTTGATGCCCTAAATCTCGTAGAGTCCTATAGTTTGTAAATATTTTGTACAAACTCATCATTTATTTAATAAAATATATTATATTTTACTTTTTTTTTGTTGCATTAACCACAAATCAATAAACTAAAATCTAAGGTTATCCTGTAGCTTAAACATGTATGTAGAGACATACAAGTGGATCATGTTTAAGTGATAACCTAAAAGGTCTATAGTAGATGGATAAAGTTGGATACTTTATCCTAGTGACACTATAAGTATGGCCCACTTTGTAGGTGTTACAATTATTGTAAAGTGCTACAAATGATTTGATCTTGATTATTCATATATCGACATGTGAGCGGGGATATTCTATACAAAGGAGCTTGTATAAGACTAGACCACGAAATATCTAGTCTCATTATACAACGTCTCATAATAGAGACTTACGTTTCACTAGGATCACCATAGGTAACATGATCTGAATCCTGAGTGAATTGTGAACTCCTGCCTTCCTTTGATTTGTGTGGGTGAGAGTGGCCAAATCGTCGACTCAATAAGCCTATCATTTTGGGGATTCGTCTGATTAGGGAGTTGGGAACACAGCTACATAAAATGCAATTCACTCCTTTCCCGAGGTCTGGGTAAGTAGATAAATTGCTCCTTTAAAGGATGGTTCCGAGACTTAAACAATGTGGTGTCACACCTTCTCCTGGCCCGAGAGAGGTTTAGTCATAGTTGTACTATGATTTATTATTCATTAGAGGAATCAGTGGTACTTAATGAGTTAGATGTAACTACAGCGTAATATGGTAGTTTTGGCCTAGCTGTACTTACGAGCAATTTGTGAAAGGTCATCGTACTAGTGATTAGTTGTATCCAATGGATACAGAAATATATTTGTAGTGCGAAGAGAGCTATCTGTCAATCTTTAGTAGAGTACCCGACAGTTAACGGATGGTGAATAATTTAATTAAAGAGTTTGATTAATTATTCATGTATTGTGGAGCTTCAAACTACAGGTCCATGATGTCTCCTTGGTAGCTCAATACGATTAAATGAGAATCAATTTTTGTATTAATTTGAATTGTTTAAATTAAATGAGGGATTTAATCATATATGATATAGTTACGTTATTTTAATTATATGTGATATAATTAATATGTATTTGATACATTTGTGAGAGGAAATAAATATTTGAATATGACTCAAATATTAATTATATGAATTGGATTCATATTTGTTAAATTTAATATAAATGTGATTTATATTAAATGGCATATATGAAAGAAAAGAAACTATAGGTTATATTGTATATGATACAATGTTAAAACTGTAGGTTATATGTTATATTTGATATAACATATATTTTAATTTATATACCATATGATAAATTAGTTATCATATTTAAATATATATATTAAATGTTTTTTAAATAAATTAATTTTATTTATTAAAATTAATTTAATTAATTAAGAGAGGGAGTTACAACTCCCTCCCCTCTTTTCTCTCCATCCACGTAAGTCGGTGATTTTTGTTTTGATTGGTTATTATTTTGGGAGACGGTCTCCTGGATCAACACGATCATCCTACAAGAAAAGGGAATACAAAGAAAAACAGAGCTCTAAAGAAAATTTCTTCCCTTCTCTCCTTTCACAATCCTAACCCTCCCCTTCCAAAATAGTCAAAGTCCCACCACTCTCTCTGCCTGAGGACAACGAGGTCTCCGTCGTGGTAGTAGTGCCCATTACTGATCGAGGAATTCTTGAATACAAGTCTACAAAGGTAAGAGTTTAAACCCTATGTTTTTTTGTTTCTAAAAGCATGCTGAATTAATTTTGTAAATGCATAATTTCTTATTTTGTTTATGTAGAATTTGATTATGTGAAAAATGAGAACTGGGATGACTCGCTTCCGCTCAAAATTTTCTTCAGTGCCAATGACGAAGGAGTGTGCAACTTTCGGCGTTGGAAGAGTAATCGCCGAACCTCCAAGCTTGCAAAGGAAAAAGGTGAATGGGGGAGGTGGAAGAAAAGAACGGGGGGGAGGGGGGAGTGGGGGGTGGGAGAAAAATGGTGGAAAAGTAGAGTGAGAAAAAAATTGGGGAAAAGAAAGTGGAAATTAGGAAAAAGGGGGAACGAAAATTGGGAGAAAAAGGAAAAATAGATTTTTTTAAACTTTTGTCGCGTTGTGCGTTGAGATAAGTGTCTAGCTGCGTCGGCATAAATATGTATAAACAAATATAGGTCTTACTTCATTTTGGTCGACAAATTAAATTACATCGGGAGAAACCAGTCTATGTTGAAGAAAATTGATGCGTCGGGAAGAAAACATCAAAACGGATAAAAATTCATGTAGTGATAGTAAATTTTGTCCTTTTTGATTTCTACTTCATTTTAATTTATTTTTAAAAAAAATGAAGGAAAATAAGTGGATTTTGAAGTGGGTAAAAATGTGTAAAAAGCTTTTAATTGTGCATTTTTATAGCATATGTTCGTAATCTTGGGCTTTTCTTGTTGTTGCCAAACCAAACCCCAAATAAAACATGGAAAGGGAAACTTTTGTTCTTTCAAGAATCCGGTTCCCACGAATTGTTTCTTGACAAGAGAATAGTTGGAAAGATCCTTGGTAATTCATAGTGTTATTTGTGAAAGATCAATTCGTTAAAGAATTATGAAGACTTGGAGAAGTTTGAAGAGTGATTCTTCAATGTTGTATATTTCTTCTTTTCTGTGTTGTAATTTTAAAACAAAATCACTCGCTTTTGCTGTGGGATTCCGTCCCATCAAGTGTGCCGAGAAAGATAATTTCATTAATATGAAAAATCAAGCATTTACAATGTTGTACTTATCTATAAAGATATGACAATTACAATCATATACGTAGAGCCTAACTTATGTTGATCACCTACATTCTTCCTAAATGTAAGACTCCTTTTCAGCAGAACATAAGCACCTCCTAAGTATGTGAATATAAGTGATAAATCACTTAGGCTCCCCTTAAGTGTGAGACACCTTCTAATATAAAAAATCATGGATGTGTTCAAGTTATGCCAACTTAATTAGAATATCTTACAACATTTACTAAACTATCCGATGTCACCAATAATGATTAAATTTTTTTAGGTTAAAATATAAATTTGTCATTTATTTTTTTCAAGTTAAATTTCAATTTACTACCTATGATTTCCATAGTAAATTTTATCCTTTTGATTTTTACTTCATTTTAATCTTTTTTTAAATAAAGGAAAACAAGTGGGTAAAATTGTGTGGAAAGCTTTTAATTATGCATTTATAGCATATTTTCATAAACTTTGGGCTTTTCTTGTTTAGGCCGACCCCAAAGCCCAAATAAAATATGGAAGGAAAAAATTTAAAAAAAAATCGTTCCACAGCCATGATTTGAACTTGGATTTCATTAGATTGAGCGTTATCCTAGGTCACCACTACTATTTAAAATCTCAATTTTCATCTAGCCTTCTAACACATGATCCTATGAGACTTAAATGATTTTCTAATTGTTTTGTATTGATTTAAATATTTTTATCGTTTTGTACTTTAATTTACTCTAGCCAACAAGAATGTAGCTCAACTGACATAGTACTTGTACACCTCACACTTTAATTACAATACCTTTCAAAAAAAAAAAACTTTAATTTACTCTACAATGTGATCATAACGTTTATTAAAAGAAACTTTAATTATTGTTTAATTATAACTTTAATTATAAACTTTAATTTATAGTATTTAATACACTTTCAGATCCAAAAAGATAAATAAATAAATAATGATCATAACGTTTATCCTCCAATTATTGTTTAAATTAGATCTACAATGTGACCTCTCACTCTAACCAATTTATGTTAAATAAGGTTAATTTCACAAGTTAGTCCAAATTAAATTGATATGTTATTCGTCCATCAAACTTTGTAATTAAATTTTTAACCATCAATAATTAATTGCTCAACATGATACATATATTTACTTGTAATTAAACATGTAGAAAAGAAAATCGAGTTGTATACCCACATTTACTTAATTTAATGTCAATTTTTTTCTTTGAAAAATGATCCTGTTTCACATTAGCCATTCATCCACATACACAAAATATAAATAAAGAAGAGACCCAGAACAATTTGTTTTTCTTGGAAAATTAATAATTAACATGAATATCTTATTAATTTATTTATTTATTTATATCAAAATCGATGAATAATAATGAGAATTTAAGAATAATGAAAATGAAAAATAAAAATGATGAAAAAAAGAATGAAAATAGAGAGAAGATAAATGAGAGAGATATATAAAAAAAATGAAAAAAAAAAATGATGATGGATTATTAAAAGAAACAATTTATTTTTAAAAAATAGGGTAGAAGAAAGAGAATAGAATAAACAAGGGGAGGAGAGAGAAATATAAGTTGTAACTCGGGAAAAAAATTGGGTGAATCTCATACAAAATCCATCTTTGTACATAAAAAAAAAATGTCCAATCATAAGCTACAAGATATTTTTCTAAAACATTTTTCCTTTATTATTGAAAGAGATACATCGAGATTGGTATAGTTTATGCTGCACCCAAATATTTCTATGTAATGAACGTGAGTTGTAGTAGAGTTATTGAATTTTAATGAATGTGGGTTGTATATATATTGAATTGAGGATTACAAACCAACCCTTAAACCAACAAATCAAATATGAGATTGAAATTGAAACTCATTACAACACCTCCAATACCTTTTTAATGTAAATAGGTCAATAACGACATATTAGACACAAAATGTGAATCCAAAACTTATTACGACATTTTAAAATTTAAATATCTATGAAATACAAGGTTAAAATGTAATTAGAGAATAAACTTATAGTTTAAGTTACCTAAAATTATAAAAATCTTTTAGAGTATGTGGAAGAAGAAAACCTACCCCAAAGTAGATCTATTATATTTCAAAGTTAAGAATAAAAAAATTGTTAATCAGACATTTTGTTGCATTTCAATGCAAAGAGCCGCCGAAACTAATGATTGTCACATTCATGTTGGAAGTATTAGCTTTATTTCCTATTTTAAAATTATGTTTTTATTTTATTTCTTAAGCAATTTACTTTTTTTAATTTTCTCTTTCATTTTAATGAAAGAACATTTATAAAGTTTTTTTCCTCTAAAAAAATAAAGTATTGACAAGGTCATTTAATTAAGCATTTAAGTATCACCACGCAATCAAATATAAAATCAGTAACGTGTCATCTTGTGTAATATTATATATATTTATAGCCGGTTAATATTTTAATATAAAAAATAATGAATGCTACGAGAATTTAAAACTAAAAAGAAAAAGGAAAAGAAAATGAAATCCATATGTGTGTGTGTTTTTAACCCATTACAATTAATGATATTGGTAAACAAATCTCGTAGGGTTTCTTTGACACCTAAATATTATTGGAGCAGACGAATTATTTTGTGAGATTAGTCGAGGTGTGCGTAAGTTAGTCCGGACACTCACAGATATAAAAATATATATATATTAATAAACAAACAAAAATAATGATTGAGGGACATTTTTGGCTCAACTTTGATGGATTGAGTTTGGGGGTGTGTTAAAATAATGGAAAGAAGATTATTTTAACCATTGTTTTACTAAAGTGAAATGATTTAGAAAATTGAAATTGGTAGCATAATTAAAGTGTCGTTTGAAAATTTAACAAAAATAAAAAATCATAAGTAACACGTTTTCTTTGCATGTGAGACATTTTTCTGTTAATTTTAAAATGTCCTCAACGATATTTTGTATTAGACCTCGTAATTAAAATTTAACTTTCCTATATTATAGCCTATAAAATCGTCCCTATTTATTTGGATGTTGTTATAGAATCAATGTTTTTCTAATTCCTATATGATCCTTATTGTTCCCATTTTTTCTTTCTTTTTATATTTTTTTCACATTCTTTCAAATCTTATAACATCCTTATTATTCCGTTTAATCCTTTCTTTTATACATTTATCTTGCTTCTTCTTCTCGAATATCTCAAATTATCGAAATATCAGTGCGATAAAATGCTTCCAATTCGCTTTCTTTCCCTGAATTCTTATGAATATGCGATAATTCTCCCAATCCACTTTGTAAATTTTGAATGTTTTGAATAAAGCGTGAATCTTCAACCAAAATATTTCAGGTTGAAATTCCTTCATCCCAATATTGAACTAAAAACAAAAAATAATAATAAATAAAAATTATTGTTGTGCAAGTTTGTAAAATATAATATTTTAAATAAGTTTCTTTTTTTTCTGAAAGGTACTGTAATTAAAGTGTAGGGTGGAGAATCAAACCTCAGACCTCGAGGTCGATAGTATAAGTACTATGCCAAATGAACTACACTCTTGTTGGCTATTTTAAATAAGTTTCTTAACTTTCAAGCTTTTTTTTTTTACTATAAGTACATATAAGAGAATCAAACCTCAGACCTCGAGGTCGATAGTATAGGTCGATAGTATAAGTACTATGCCAAAAAAAAATAGAACATATAAGAAATTGTTACAGTTTTTTTTTTTTTTAAGTTAATGGGACCTATCAAGCTTTTAAAAGAAAAAAAGAAAAAAAATACAATGCAGTTAATAAGTGCACCGAAATATCTTAACTAACTTCACACATAGCTAACACTCATTACATTCCACCATGAAACAATAAGTACATAGAATTAGTTAAAAGGCTACAGAATAGTCAAGAAGCAAAAAGCAGAAAATTACATAAAGGCAACAAGATTTAAGGAGATAGATGAAGGGTTGTAATCTTCACTATCAGAAAAATCACATTTTTTTATGTTTGCAATTTTAAATACTTAACGTTTTTATGAAAAAAAAGTCTAGAAATAGGTGATTTTAAAGAAAAAAACGTCAATAATTGATTTTAAAAAACAGGAGTTAGTGCATTTTTCCTGAAAAATATAATACTTGACGCTTTAAAAATGTCAAGTTCAACTAATGGATTCTTGACGTTTTAAAAACAAAATTGTAGAATATACAGGGTAGCGTTGCAACGCTACGTATTTTGACAGAAAAACAAACGAAAAATGTGCACGCCTCATGCACGCTGTGTTGCAACACTCTCAATAGCATCACAACACTACGGATTTTGACGAAAAAGTTGTGCACCTCTTGAATAACGTTGCAAATAGATTTAAAAGAAATTCCATCAGTTGATTTTCAGTCTATCCTTTACTACGCTTTTTAGTCCATTTTTTGCACAATACACTCGAAATCTTCTTGGTTTTTCACTTTCCTTTGATGCATCTTTGTTATTCCATCAATTTTGAAGAGATTCTTCATTGACGTAAGTAGATTTGAGGCATGAACTTTCAAAGTTATGGCTTAATCTTGATTTTTTTGTTTAGATTGAGTTTAAGTCTTGATTTTCTTAGTTTGATTAGACTTAATTTTGATTTTCTTGTTTAGATTAGGCTTAATCTTGTTTAGATTAGGCTTAATCTTGTTTAAATTAGGTTTAACTCTTGATTTTCTTGGTTTGAGGCATGAAAAGCGACGGGCTAAGCGGGTATTCACTTCTCCCTATGCCGAACCACTAACTTTCTATGCATGAAGTTTTAAACTTAGGGCTTGATTTTCTTGGTTTGAGGCATGAACTTTCAAAGTTAGGATTTAATTATTTTGGTTTGAGGCTTGAACTTTCAAAGTTAGGGTTTAATCTCTCATGTATATTCTTGAATCTCATATAAACTCTTGTTTCGTATTATTCTTGAATGAGATTGAATTTTAGAGAACTTGCCAAAGTTGGGATTGCCACTTTGGCAAAGTTAGGGCTTTAATTTTAGAGAACTTGCAAGAACTTCCACTTTTCTTTAATTAAATGTTTGCCAAAGTTAGATATGTCAATGTATCTAATTTGTTAGGGCTTTATGAACTAAGTAATGTTTTGCCAAACTTGGGTTCAATTTTTAGTTATTGAAATTAATATATATTTAACACATAGCATGTGCACACCTTGGGTTCAATTTTTTGAGGTTCAATTACACCTTGGGTTCAATTTTTTAGATGTGTTTGTCTTTGTTCTCTGATATGCCTTGAGGTTCTTGAGGGTTGGAATGTTGTAGAGCTAGAAATGACAAGTTATATATATTGAGAACTTGTTTGTTTTTCACAACTTGTTTTTTTGAAGTTGATCATTGTTTATCATCTTTTCTTACTAGATTTATAATCATGGATAAATCATAGATGCACAAGAGTAGGTTATCCAAAGATTATGAATTGGGTGTGGAAAACTTCATAAATTTTGGATTTTCTAATACAAATAGCTCCTATATTCGTCGTCCTTGTTTGAAATGTGGGAATTGTGAAAAGCATAATAGCAAGAATATTAGAGATCATTTATATGTCAATGGGATTGATGAATGTTATAAAATTTGGTTTTGGCATAGGGAAAAACTTCTTAACTCATCATTTTGTGGAGAATCTTCTAAGTTTGACATCTCATATGTATGAAGAGACTGATGTTTGAAGTTTAAAAGAAATTGTTGAAGTTGCTCACAAGAAATATTCAAGAGATCCGAATGGATTTGAAAAGTTGCTTAATGATGCTAAAAAACCATTATACGAAGGATGCAAAAAATACACCAAGTTGTCTACATTAGTCAAATTGTATAATTTAAAAGTTAGATATGAATGGAGTGATACTAGTGTTTCATAACTACTCAAAACCTTAAAGGAAATTTTGCCCACTAATAATGAGCTCCCAAATTCAATGTATGAAGCAAAGAAAATGTCAACATTGTAGATTTTGGATATACCAAATGAATATATCAAATGCGAATATATACCAAATGTGATATATACCAAACGTCAACATTTATTTGATTAATGAATGTATGTCATATATATACGAAATGTGGTTCTTTGATCAAAATACAGGAGCAATTATAGGTAAAAACGTCAACATTGTAGATTTTTCTAAAAAAAATCACAAGCAAATTTCTTGACTTTTTTAAATGTCAAGTTCACAAAATTTCTTGACATTCTTTCTTGTCAAGAATGCCCCATATTCTTGACATTTCAAAAATGTAAAGTGTCGGTGTTTCTTGACCTTTTTTAATGTCAAGTTTACAAAATTTCTTGACTTTTTTTTCTTGTCAAGAATGTGCATATTCTTGACATTTCAAACATACAAGTGTCTGTATTTCTTAACGTTTTTTAAATGTCAAGTGTCACTTTTCTTGATATTTTTAAAACGTCAAGAAAATCGACATTCTTGACATTGGCTCCCTTGACGTTTTTAAAAACTTCAAGAAAATTCATTCTTGACATTTAAAAAATATCAAGAAACACTATTTTTGTAGTAGTGCTTTAAACATATTTGATGGATATATCTAACAACAAATCGGGGAGCAAATTACAATCCAAAAATTTACTTGTTAAATTTAAGTTGAATCCACATAGGCTTGTGCAAAGAGTAATGAGGTCAATATTAGTATTGATTGAGGTTGTTAATAGATTATGCAACCTAATCCAAAAAGGAGTTTGCCACTCTGCAATAAATAAATAGATTATCCATATTTTCACCATTATATTTACAAAGAGGGCACCAATTTAATTCTAGAGATATTTGGTAATCTTTTGCTGAAACACCTGCGTCGTGTTTAGACTTTTGTGGAGAATGGTCCATAGGAAGAACTTGCATTTCTTTGGAATAGTTAATCGCTACAAGCCCTAAAAAACATGTGAACTCAAATATGGTATGTCTCTGGCTCAGGTTGGCTGGGACCTAACAAGCATTTTTAAAAATCTATCCACCTATTATACTCAAAATTGAATGGTCATGACCATGTCTTATATTAAACATAAAATTTTAAATTACATATATATATATATTAAACTACAAATTTCGAGACTTATGTCTATTTTATCTCTATACTTTTAAGATAACAAATATGTTATGTAAATTTTTCAATTTTTTGAAACTCACGCATTGATAATGTTGAAAGTTAAGATTTTATTAGACATGAAATATAAATTTGTATCTAATAAATCGGTTAACTTTTTAAAATTTCAAATTAACACACTTGAAGAAATAAATAAGGGTTATTTAGATTGGGGATTATTTTGAAAGTTAATTGGGAAAATGGATGCTTTCCAACTTATTTAGGGAAAAAGAGGAGTTTTTTTTGTCCCCATCCGAATGTGTCTCTTTTTATTATTTTTTCCCCATGTACGCCGCATTAAAATAAAAATTAAACCGGTCAGAATGCGTCAATTGAACATGATCGTTTAGTAAATTACTATGCGATTGTTTTGTAAATTATACACGATCGCTTAGTAATTTATACACTATCGCTTAGTAATTTATACACGATTGCTTCGATTTTTATGTACAACACCAATTATATTCTGTACAACACTAATTATTCTGTACAAATTTATACTATACAATATGTAATTTTAACACTAAATATATTCTGTACAACACCAATTGTAATGTACAATATGTAATCTTAGCACAAATTTATCTAAACGATCGCTTAGTTATTTATTTGCTTAGTTAAATATACAACACCAATTTTATTATACAAATTTAGCACAAATTTATCTAAACGAAAACTAAATGATCATGTAACAGTTAGCTAAACGATCGCTTAGTATTATCTAAACAATCGCTTAACAAAACCTAAACGATCGCTTAGTATTATCTAAACGATCGCATAACAAAACCTAAGTGATCGCTTAGTATTAGCCAAACGATCGCTTTATAAATTAGTACACGATCACGTAATGGATATCTAAACGATCGCGTAATAGTTAGTTAATAAAAACTATAGTGGATAGTTAAACGATCGCTTAGTATTCTCTACACGATCGCTTAGTAATATCTATCCAATCACTTAGTAATATCTATTCGATCGCTTAGTAATATCTAAATGCTCGCTTCGTGAAATTTTCCAAAAAATAAAATAAAATAATAAAATATTTTTGCTATTATTTTTTCATTCTTTCAACAACCCGAAACCAACTCTTTCATTACGTATGTTTTTTTACAGTTAATAATATTTCATTTGTTTAACTCTAAATCATTCTTACCTAAAATCAACTATCTCACTAATCTCGTTTTTTATTTTGATAGTAATATTACTAGTTTTTTAACAGTATAAACAATAATGTTATTTTGAGATTAAGAAATTGCTATGATTGATTTGATATACTCAATATTAATTTTTAATTTCAAATTATTTTTTTTGTTAATAATATCTCAGTATGCATTTTCGTAATTGAATTTCATTAATAAATTTAATCATATGTACAATGTTCTTTATTCACAACTGAAAGAAGATCAATAAATACAATGACAATTAATAAAGAATACACATTTCATTGTATAAATACAATCAATTAAATACAATGACAATTAATAAAGAATAAATAAGTAAAAGAAGTTACAATCAATTAAATACAATGAGAATTAAAAATAAATAACTAAGTCGCATCACGAGCTCGATTAGGACAATTCCGTCTATTATGTCCTTCTTGTCCGCAAATTGTGCACCGTGTCTTGTAATGTTCCGTCCAATCCATCTCGTTTTGCATGCGAGAAGTACACGGTCTGTCAACCTTCCTAACTGGTGATTCGTCTGGATAAATAATTGGGAAGTTAGGATCAGGCCAACATTTTTTATCAGGGATGGGCTCGAACTGGGGTGAATAACATGTCAAATAAGTGGAAATTTTGTAATAGTCTTCAATGTAGTAAAAGTAGTCTACCCCAATGGTCTTACACGCAACCATAGCATGAGAACAAGGGATTCCAAAACTCTGCCACTTATTGCATATGCATGTTCTTTCACTTAACTTTACTCGGTGTGTGTTTCCACCCTTTAGTGTTATTGGGTTGATTGAAGGGGTGACTTCACACAACCCTGTTCGATGGTCAAATATGTTGACAGAATGTTTGATCGCACGTTGTTCCCAACGACTTATTTTATGTTCCACATACCTATGACAAATATGAAAATTACTTAGAATACCTCGATAGTCAGTATAAAAACGTGGGTAACTAAGATGTGAATAATTTACCTCGTGAAACACTCTCCCGATTCAAGAGCAGTTTCTATTTCTACACGAGAGCAGCAAAATAAGCAATAGTTCGATAGAATGTTGCTTGGACTAGTGTAGTGATCGGTAGCTTTCTAGCTCCTTTCAGAACAGCATTTGTATTTTCAACCACATTCGTGGTTAGCCATCCTTAACGTTGACCACCATCATGTGACTGTGTCCACCGCTGTTTGAAGTTCAGCCATACAGTCATTAAACTTCTGAACTTGAAATTTTGATCCTGCACTATACACCAAACTCTTCAATAAACTATTTTTGAACTTGTCGTTAAAATTACACACCACATGTCGCAAGCAGAATCTGTGGTGTACTCCAATTCAATCGTTGCTAGGGTTTCTGACTGCAAATATAATGTCTTTGTATCTATCTGAAATTAGACACATTCCCTCCCTTCTATGCACCACATGATCCCATAAATTCCTAGAAAACTAGCCCTACGAGTTAGCACTTTCCTCTGATACAATGGTGTATACAACCAGATAGACGTGACCATTTGCATCTACTGAGGTAGCTATTAACAATTTCCTTCATACTTCCCATACAAATGGGTTCCGTCAATTTGAAGTAGATGCCTGCAATGCTTGAAACCCTCGATAACAGGTCCAAACGACAAAAACACGCTACTGAACATTATAAGCCTTTCATCACAATCCACCTCATTTAGCCTCCAATGGACGACTGTACCAAGGTTTATGATTTGCAAGATATTCATCCATTTGGACAGTAAATTGTACGATTCGATCTAATCTCTGAATATCTTCACAATTGTCTTTCTTCTTCCGTCCCACACTTTCTAGTAACTGACGGAATAACCATACTGTTTCAAGATAATATCTTGTAATGTTTTGATGTCAACTAACGGATTTTTTTTCACTATGATGCTTACCTTAGATGCAATTAGATCTGAGTCCAATTGATTGTAATCCTAACTCAGACTTGCTTACACACAAGAATGTGGGCCATTGTACTGGGTAATTTCAAATTTACCGTGTTTTTTACGGCAAACAACACGAAGTCTCCACATGCACCCATTGCCATATCTCTTACACCTGACATCCCATATTGTTTTCTTCGACTCAATAACTTCAAAATTTTGATGTTGAATGATTGAATTGGTTTTCGCTGCATTTTTTAAATCCAATTTGGAATTGAATATCATCCCCTTAAGCAATGAATCAGACCCCGTATTATTGTCTTCCCTCGTCATCGAATCGGGTTCAATGATCATCTCATTCAGGTCTATCTCAGTAAATGTTTCAAGGACTTCATGTACGCCATAAAATTGACCAGGTAGTTGATCCAGATCGATATCATCATCGTCTATTTCAACTTCTTCGTCTTTTGTTGCAATAGTTAGATCACACTACTCATCCTCTACATCATAGCTTTCCAACTCAACAACAGTTTCAACTTCTTCTCTCGTTGATGCTGGACTTGGGACACTGGGTTGGGATGTATACAGTTCAACTCTATTTGGAGGGTATGGAACGTTGCTCATCATGAACCGTACATCAATCTCACTTCGTAATGAGATGGGGATATAGAAAATAGATCCCGCTACATAACTACCATATCTAAATATTACCTCTACCCCATCATCTCTATTTATGGATAATGCATCACATAATCCATCGACTAATGTATTGAAGTCAATTTGATGATGCATGTTTATACGAAGAGATGGTTGCCTATCATATTCTATCTCGTTTGGCCCATTAACAATGTTTCCGTGCATATAACATAAAAATTCCACAACGTCCATCGTAGTTTGGCAAATGCAATCTGATATTTATCATAATATTTGTAAGTATATATTAGGCCAACTATATTAATGTGTCATTACTATTTTTTCTTAATATGTACAAATAAATGAATGATTTTTTTTAATAAACAAACAAAATATTAAGACATGCATCATCATTTGACCATAAATCAATGATAAATATTCTTTTATATTGACATGAATCTTTGTTCTTTAATCATCATAAAATTTACAATATTAAGGTGAATAATCCAAAATAAATTGACTAGATAAACAGTAAACATAACAACAATAAGAACAACACAATATTACTAACAATAATATAAACATTAACATTCAAACATTCAATATTCAATAATGAATACATCATTCCAAATAATGGTAAATAACTATATACATACCTTTTGAATGACTTGATTGTAGAGTTTTCTCATAAATAATAGTCACTGTAAAAAGAAAAAAAAAACAATACAAAATGGATATTTTTTTTTACTATGTAATTTTTTTTTTTTACTAAAATAATATACATTAGAAACATATTAATAATTTTACATTAATACCCATTAGGAACATATTATATTATTTTTATTAATGACTTTTTTATATGTTTCTAAACTCTTAACTATTAACTTTTTTTATATGTTTTTTTTTTCTTTTCTCCACAAAATAAAATAATATAACTATTCTTTTCTCCACATACTCTTAATTTTACATTAAAAACTAAGATGCACCTGATTCAATCCCAAGACACATATACTGACTTTGCGAATGAATGTTGGGCTGGGTCACCTTGAATGGCGTGAGCCGCATGCGGGGAGACCCGCACGTACGGTTTTTAGGGGGATCTGGTCGAAAGACCGCTAATAAATTTTAAAATTTTGGCAAAATGAAAAAGATTTAAATATAACTTTTATATAACTTTTACATTTAAAAAGATTTATTTTTTCCATTAAGAACGTATTTAAATACCTATTTTTAGATTCCGTTAAAATTTTCTTTTAACGTGAATTAAGGATAATTTTTTATTTTTAAAAATTTGTGTTAGATTATTTTTACTAAAAGTATGGAAAAAAAACATTATTTTTACTATATGAAACTTTTTTTTTATTATGACTTTTTTATGTGTTTAAACATAAATAATTGAACGTTTTAGTTTAAATCCAATACCGCTATTAACTTTAAATTTTTTCTTTCATTCGTTTTAGTTTTTTTTTTTCTTTTCTCCACAAAATAAAGTAATATCACTATTCTTTTCTCCACATATTCTTAATTTTACATTAAAAACTACAATTAAATTTTAAAATTTTTGTAAAATGAAAAAAAAATAAATATAAATTTTACATTTAAAAAGATTTTTTTTCCATCAAGAACATATTTAAATACCTATTTTTAGAATTCATTAAAATTTTCTTTCAACCTATTTTTAGATTTATTTTTTTCCATTAAGAACGTTAAATTTTTTTTATTAATGATTTTTTTATATGTTTAAACATAAATAATTTGAGACTATGATGTAATATTTTAGAAATCATAGTTGAAAATTCTAAACTATATTTTTAAAATAATTATCATAATTTGATATGCAAAATAAGGAGACATACTCAATTTAATAGCTAAATATCAATCAAATACCAACCAGAAAAGTAACAACAGAGAATATATCAACTTATTAAATATATCAACATACTTACCGTTTCTTTAAATCGTTTTAGTTAATCACATGTAATTCTCCCTTATGATAACCAACTATAAAAAATATATAACTTCTTAAAAGAAAAATATTGCACACTACTAAAAAAAACTTTGCACCTTACCAAATATTCCAATTTACTAAAAAAAACTTTAAATAATATCCACGGTAAACAAAATAAACATTAAAAAAATCAGTAAAAATTATAAATAAAAAAAAAAAAAACTTAATTCAAAGTTAAATAACAAAAGTATATCAACTTACCGAATAAAATATTACATTAAAACAAATGAAGGTAGAAAATGATCAGTATTTGAAAATAAATGAAGAATGTGGAAGAAATGAAGGAAATTTTGTTTTAGGTGAAGATGAAAAGAGGGTTTCAGTGATGAAGGGAAGATGAAACTGATGAAGGAAGATGAAATTTGTGAAAGGAGAAGATGAAATTTGTGAAAGGAGAAGATGAAAATGGTGGAATGAAGGAAAAAAGTGAGATTTTTTATGCTAAAACGTAGGGGAAACGACAAATTTGGTCAGTCACACGTGACAACTCACTCTGACGCGCATGCTGAGAATGCGTCTGTTCAATAGACGCATTCTGACCGATTTAATTTATTCTTTTAAATGTGGCATACTGGAAAAAAATAATAAAATATTCCTGAATGCGTTACTTCAAGAGACGCATTCGGATGGGACAAAAAAAACTCCCATTTTTTCTTAAATAAGTTCAAAATCTACCATCTTTTCCAATTAAATTTCAAAACAACCCCAATCTAAATAACCCAATAAAGGAAGCACAATCCTCAAAATTATTGACTAATTAAATTTGTAATTTAGGTTAATAAAATGGAAAAAAATAAGACAAAATTGGGGTAGTTGGAGAAAATATAGTCCATTTAATTTTTCATGAAACAAATAAAGAATGGTTACATCTGTCATCTGTCGTGTCCATTGCTGGATGTGAACGAGTTGACAAAATAAGAATTATTATTATTATTATGTTTTTGTGATTAGATAATTAATCGTTATTAATAATACTAGAATGGATAATTAATTATTATTATTACTACTAGAATGTGTGTAAAAATATAATAATATATTTAGTCAACCACGCTAAGATCGTGGCAATAATTCAGTCAAATAAAATAGACTTTGAGAAGTACATGTCAGAATCCAGACAAACCATGGTTTGAAATTACTTGTTTCTTTTTATTCAAGCTATTATATTTTTATTTTTTTATTATATTATAATGCATAGCGTAGATTTGTTTTTATTTTATTTTAGACAAAAAATAATGATTAGGGTAGTCTATGTACATTCTCTTATTTTAGATACAAAAGTAATTCTTTTTTTTTTAGAATTTTTCTTGTCATATGACAATAATAATAAGGGCTGTTATGAAAGAATTAAGAACACCCTTCAAAATGGTCACGCTTTAACCTAATTCTATTTTAAATATATGAATTTCTAATAGTTTTTTAATTAATATTACTTATTTAGATATTATATATCAATACGTTTAAAATTACAATTATATGAAGGTTAAATTACAAGTTTGGTTTTTAAATTTTGTAAATGGTAATTAATCAATTCTAAGCTTCCAATTTTAACTCTAGTAAGTCTTTTAAAATGTCTAATAAATTAACTAACTTTCAAATTTATATATAATTGCTCATAAATAATAAAAAAATATATTTTTATTTTCAAGTATTTTATAAATTAAAAATTAAAAAACAAAACGAAAAATTTTTCTTCAAATATTTTCCAAAACCTTCCCTCCATTTCTTTTTCATTCGAACAATTTGTGCGCACCCTGGCCCTATTTGCACAATCTTGTTCTTCTAAACTAAGTAATAGTGAGTGAAAGGTAACTCGTGTATGATATGTTATTAGTGAGACATGCTTTATGTAGTTTTGAATTAGTAAAAAGTCAAAGGTAATGATCAAATCGAGTGAGTTACCTAGTCCTGAAAACGAACATGAGACTAACTAAGAGTAGGCCCAAGAAAGTTCCAATAGATAGAGGAAAAAGGAATTTGACCTAAAAGAGCCCACTTGGCCCTCCTCCGAGGCTGAGGCCAAGATGGGCCCTTACAGCCCAAGGCATGCCTCGACCTTGGAAGCCGAGGTCGAGGCCCTTCAACCTCTCCAGTGAGGCCAATTCGGATTGACACTCTTGTGTTTGGAACATCCGCATCGGCGTGGCCCAAACTCAAGTGTCCATTTTCAAAATAGGAGAAAAGAATAGGTCTCCTTGTCCAAAAGAGATAAGGAAGACCACTAAAACTCAGCTATATAGGACATGACAACCCTATGGAGGATTAGCTCTACTCCCCCATACACACTACTTGCCCTCACCTTTGAGCAAATATTGACTTAAGCATCAAAGTATCTATGGCAATTACCACACCAGTATGTTATCTTTTGATTGTTTTGTAGTTAACCTCTTCTCCAACATTACAAATTTATCATTGACAGCACTTGAAAATCAGGTGAGTTTGCTTTGTAAGTATTTAACTTCATGATTCTACAATAAAACCCTAATATTGTACAAAACAATAAATGGCAAGATCTTTGAACTAAATGATTTTCACAATAACATTAATTAAAGTAACATGTCTTGATCCATAATAATGGTATTCTAAGGAACTGTGTTTCTCTCTCTTGGCCTTCCTTTATAACTTAATTAGGTTTCTTGATGAAGAGAAAAGAACTACATTATAAGGTAGAGATAACCGGTCCCTAGAGTTTTATCTTTATATAGATACCTCCCATCAAGGTGTTTAATTAGGAAATTATCTTTTGCTTAATTGACCCAATAAAATAATAGATAAAAAAGATAAAACAGAAAATAATGCACGTGAAAAAGATTAATGATAATATTAAATTTAAAATAAATTTAACACGCATAGTCAGATGCATAATTTTTCTTATCCAATCTCTAAATCATGTACTATACAAATGTTTTTCTACCTAAATTTGTATATCTTCTTTAATTTCTTATGATAGCATTGAAAATGTCTTATCTTGCTCTGCTTAATTCAAGGTCGTTGTTGTGTTTGATGTGTTTATTCAGTGTTTTTACAGGTTTCGAATACCTAGGAGGTAGAATCGACCATTACAGACCGTTTGGGGTTAATTTGGAGCAAATAGGAGCAAATAAGAGCATTCAGGCTTCAAATGATGTAAAATTACCAAAATACCCCTCAAGAGTATTACAACCCTCCACCTTACGTTGTGCTTTA
Organism: Benincasa hispida; assembly: GCF_009727055.1. NCBI lineage: Eukaryota > Viridiplantae > Streptophyta > Magnoliopsida > Cucurbitales > Cucurbitaceae > Benincasa > Benincasa hispida. The sequence continues at coordinate 32,469,015 of NC_052357.1, forward strand.
CGCTTGAAGGCTGAGAGTAACTTTGTATGGAGCGTAGCAACTCTGCCTTGGAGTGTAGCTACACTCCAGATATTCACGAACACGAAGCGTCGCAAAGCTTGAGGGCGCTAAGATATGAGCGTTGCAATGCTCTCCTTAATGTTGCGTGCACTGTTTATAAAAGGAATTCTTCATTTTAGGGTGGAAAAATACACTCTATTCAACCTCCAACCGAATTTTTTTCACTTGTATTTTTCTTCCTTTTTCTCCATAATTTGCTCACTTCACCTTTCCACCTCCATAGGAAGATAGTTCTAGCTCTTTTCTAGTTAGAGAATTTGGAACAATGTAAATTTTGGGAGTTTTATTTGAATGAAATTTTAATATCTTGATTATGGGTTTCTCTCCATCTAAATTTCTTTATTAATTGCTTCTTCTCTTAATTGTCTAACAAACTACACTACAAGAAAAAGGAGTTCTCCTGACGCCTAAATAGGTTGTCGGGAGAGACGGTCTCTCCCAACGACATAAATGCTCGTCGGAAGTTCTCGGGCAACTCCCGATGCCGTAAAGGATCATCGGGAGTTCCCTGGGGAACTCTTGACGTCCGTTGAGAGAGGGGTCTGGTTTAAACCATACCCTTCTTCTTTCCCACTCCCCCATTTTTTTCCCCATTTTCCCAAAACCCTAACCCATCCCCCCCCCCCCCCACCGGCGCCGCCAACCATTTTTCCTCCTCTTCCTCTCAAATTTTTCCCTCCTTCTCCCATTTTCCTCATTTTTCTTCACCATTTTCCCCCTCTCCCCATTTTCCCATCCTTTTATACCTCGCCTCCCATTTTCTCCATTTTTCCATCCCATTTTTCTCATTTCTCTTTTTACAATATAAAAGTGTTTTCCACCAACTCCTTTCCTCCCTCTCCCATTTTTCTCCACCGCCACTGCCGTCCTCCCTTCGGTCAACAGCTGCAATCAACTGCCCGTCGTCGTCGTCGTCTCCTCGCCGGTAATCTTCTCATTTTTATTTTATCTTGTATATTTATTTAATCTTATTTAAATTTTTTTGTATAAATCATGCCCATTAAAATGTATTTCAATATTGTATTCGCTTTTGTTAATTCTCTGAAATTGTTGTACAAATCATGCCCATTAAAATGTGTTTCAATATTGTATTCGCTTTTGTTAATTCTCTGAAATTGTTGTACAAATCATGTCCATTAAAATCATGCCCATTAATATCTTCTCTGAATTTTTTTTTGTACAAATCATGCCCATTAATATCTCGTCAATTTTGCAGAATATATTTGTTTTACAATTCTCTGAAATTTTTTAGAATAATTTTATAACGAACATGTCATAATTCGTTAGAGATAAACATTATAAAATTCTAATGATATGATGTTGGTTTATTTAGAGCCTAAGCATGCATGATTTAACATTTCGAAGATGATGAATAGATGAAAGCCCTATATTAATCTAAAAAATATAAAATAAAACTTTAAACCTCCAATTTGGTACTTTTATAACGAAGAATAGAGAGAAATTACCGTTTGACTACATAGGTGGATCGAAGTCATTCCTGCAAATTCAGGTAGAGTTGCAGGCAAAGGAGGGTCGAGAAATAGGACGTGTTAACCTATTTAGGGAAACACACTTTAAAAGTGGCAAGTTTGTGAATGAGACAGCTGAAAATGCACATGTAACATTTTTTGCTTTACTATCGTGTTTTTTTTTCACTTTTAACTTTAGTCGCTCATTCTTACCCATTTAATTATTATGTCTAGCATCAAATGTTGGAATTACAATCCAGCCCCACTCTAGAAGGTTTTCAACCACTAACAGAGGATGAAATCTGTGAGACGGTTTTGGGTAGACGACTCGGATATTCAAAAGGCCTAGGTTGGGGCCCTAAGCCTAAGTCAAGAAGGAGTAGCATCTCATCAAGCTCGTCATCTACTCAAGGAACGGAGGCGGGAATGGAGGAATTTAGAGTCAATTTCCAACAGTCTTAGTCAATGATTAAGAAACTTGAAGACGTTTAGAAAAAAAATGCAAGAGGATCATGCAAGACAAATGGAAGAAATGAAAAAAAAAATGATTGAAGACATGATACGATCACATAGAGGAGACCCATCAAATTAGGTATGATTACTACATTATTTAGTTGTCTAATATGTTGCTATTCTGCAGTTATGGTAGCAAAGTAGTTATGTCTTAAGTAGCTTTATGATAATTAAAGAATTGTTGGCTATCCTGCAGTTATGGTAGCCAAACAACTGGATTTTGATATGTTTTTTGTTAGCTATCTTGTGTATTTATGAATGTTTACGAAGTTTAATGTGTTGTGAGGGGGGGTGAGTTGAGATTGGGTTAAACCATTTTGGGGACAAATTTGAGTTTTATGTGTGTTGGTCATTGTTTACTCGTTTTGTATGTTTTTTTATGTTCGGGAGGTTCCATGAGGCTCTATGTTTGTCGTGGGGGGTGGGTATAGTTTCATTACACCCGTCTTGTCCTTGAACTTGGCTATCTTGTGTATTTATGAATGTTTACGAAGTTTAATATGTTGTGGTAGGGGGGTTAAGATAAACCATTTTGGGGAAGAATTTGAGTTTTACGTGTGTTGGTCATTGTTTACTCATTTTGTGTGTTTTTTATGTTCGGGAGGTTCCATGTTTGTCGTATGGGTGGGTAGAGTTTCATTATACCCGTCTTGTCCTTGAACTTGGCTATTTTATGTATTTATGAATATTTATGAATGTTTACGAAGTTTAATGTGTTGTGGTGGGGGTTGAGATAAACCATTTTGGGGACGAATTTGAGTTTTATGTGTGTTGGTCATTGTTTACTCGTTTTGTGTGTTTTTTATGTTCGGGAGGTTCCATGTTTGTCGTGGGGGGTGGGTAGAGTTTCATTACACCCGTCTTGTTCTTAAAATTGGCTATCTTGTGTATTTATGAATGTTTACGAAGCTTAATGTGTTGTGGTGGGGAGGGGGTTGAGATAAACCATTTTTGGGACAAATTTGAGTTTTATGTATGTTGGTCATTCTTGAAGCGTTTTGTGTGTTTTTTATGTTAGGGAGGTTACATGTTTGTCGTGGGGGTGGGTAGAGTTTTATTACATCCGTCTTGTCCTTGAACTTGGCTATCTTGTGTATTTATGAATGTTTACGAAGTTTAATGTGTTGTGGGGGGGAGAGGATTGAGATAAACCATTTTGAGGACAAATTTGAGTTTTATGTGTGTTGGTCATTCTTGAGGCGTTTTATGTGTTTTTGGTGTTCAGGAGGTTACATGTTTGTCGTGGGGGGTGGGTAGAGTTTCATTACATCCGTCTTGTCCTTGAACTTGGCTATCTTGTGTATTTATGAATGTTTATGAAGTTTAATGTGTTGTGGTGGGGAGGGGGGTTGAGATAAACCATTTTGGGGACAAATTTGAGTTTTATGTGTGTTGGTCATTCTTGAGGTGTCTTGTGTGTTTTTGATGTTCGGGAGGTTACATGTTTGTCATGGGGGATGGGTAGAGTTTCATTATCACCCGTATTGAAGTTTGAATGTGTTGTGGATGTTTATCGATATAACATTTCAATGTTTTTGTTTTATTGTATAATGTTGTTCGGAGATGAGCTGGGACAATTGTTGAAGATGTTGTTTTCAAGATGTGTTCTAGATGTTGTTTTGATTTTATTTCTTTTATGTATTTGTGATATGAATGTTTATGAAATTCTAGTATCGACTTCGTTTGGATATTGTAATTTTTTATTTACTTGTTATAATATGGACTTCATTTTCGTTTTTTAATTATATGAATCTTTATTTGGTTTAATATGTTTTACAGGTTTTTAGATCAGATTTTAAAAAATTACAAATGATATATTAAATTTTAATACTCCCTACGCATATAGGATCTCCCGACGCACTTTAAAATGGTGTTGGGAGTTATAGTGGAACTCTCAACGCACAAACGGCGTCGGGGGTTATGGGGGAACTCTCGATGCTCGAACGGTGTCGGGAGTTATGGAGGAACTCCCAATGCCGTATATTAGGCGTCGGCAGTTCTAGGAACTCCCGACGCCCTACATGTGCGTCGGGAGTTCCCCTATAACTCCCGACGTCGTTTAAAAGTGCGTCGAGAGATCCTCTCCTGACAGGTTTCTCTAGACCAAACTCCCGACGATCATTTATTCGTCAGGAGAGGCTTTCCCGACGAATTTTTCACACTTTTTCGATGAAATGTGGTGTCAGGAGAAGTTAGATTTCTTGTAGTGCTACTTGAGATTTGTGATTGAATGCTTAGAAATGACTTTCAGTATATGATATGAAATTGTTGGTTAATCTATAAGAAGCAATAGGTTATTTAGGCTTGCAATTTATTCCATGCTTCCCTATAATTCAACCCCAATTTGCCACTTGTGCTACTAGTTAGTATAGTAGTTAGGTCGTGAGATTATATATATTATTTGATTAGTTGAGATTTGCAAGCAGTGGCAAATTTCTCTCGATCATCTTTAAGTTGGAGATCAATCATTTGTAGGCTAAAGCAAAATATATGTGTGTGTGGGTGGGCCTAATTGTGGCTAAGTATACATAGTTAAGTAGAATATATTTCTTTTTCAAATTTATGGCTAAGTTTTGAATTTGTATGTTAATGATGTTTTAGAGTTATAGGATTAATTGCGTGACAATATTTGTTTTATTCTTTTTCTTATGCAACTTAAAACCATTCTTGTGACACAAAAAAGTAGGCATATGACAATATATGCTTACTATCATGCACAAAAACATTAACAAACCTGTTAATATTTACTATTAATAACATGTTAAACCATGCATATTAATGAATGTCATATCCACTAAAAAAAATGCTCGAATTAACACCTAGAATAAGCTTTTAAGATGTGTTTAGGCATATAATATTTTTAAAATAAAATGTTTTTGACTTGGAGTATTTAAATTATAGGAAATACATCGGTTTCTTCAACCATATTTATATATAAGAATACTTATCTCAAAGCTGCCATATTAAACTCTTTTCCTCAAAATGAAGCAAAAATGATTGAATGAATATCTTGGTTTTGTAATTTCTTGAAGGGAAAGAATGTTATTGCTTAATTAAGCCAACCAAGTCATTTTGACGCCGGCTGATGAGTTGAATATACTTCAAGCAAATTTGCTTCATTTAAGCTCAAATTATTTTACTTCTTTTCTTTCATTAGGTGAGAATCCAAGATTTTCATAAAATTTGTATTTGGAGTATCGCGTCTATTTTACAGCAATATAAGATGTCTGAAGATCTTAGGATGTCATTATGGAAGGCATCTCGAGAGTTTTGAATACCCTCTTAGAATATGAGTTTTCTAGATTCTCGTATTTAGGATTTCTCTTTTTACCTTTTTTCTACCCTTCTTTAATATATATATCACTCTCCTTTATTATTTTTATTTTATAATTAAAAGAAATACTGTCAACTATGTATTTTAGCTTTTTCTAAAATATGTATGTTTCACATTCTTTGTTCTTTTATTTTTTTAAGAAAGATATTCAAATTTAAATTTAAATTGACATTTATTTTATTAAAAAATATATTAAATTAATATATATTATTGGGTTGAGAAAAATAAATTATAAAATTATAAAATTATATTAATTTAAAAATAAATATGTTATATAAATTCAAGAGATAGTTACAAATATAGCGATTAAGTCCAAAATATTAGCATATATAGCACAATATAAAAATTACAAATATAACAAAATTTAAATCTAGTTCTTAGAGTCTAGCTATCATTGATAGACCATATCGTTAATAGGAGTAAAATCTATATATCAATGATATATTTTGCTATACATGCAATTCTTTTAAAATATTATTTTACATTTAATGATTAACCCTAAAAGTGTTACACATTGAAATTTTCCTAAGTTTTCAAGTTATATCAAATTAATTATAAGTTAATGAATAGCCGTAATGACTTGGAACATTATATAAATTTAAGACATTCCCAAATGGAAATCCTACAAAACAAAAAGAGTCATCCAAGTATTTCCAAATATATATCTTCAAAAATATTTCCATAAAACAAACATGATTATCTAAAGATATGAAATATCTATAATAATTTTGGACATTTAAATATTTTGATTAACTATATCCCAAAAAACAAACTGGTTCACAAATCTTCTCTCTTTTAAGTCACTGTATGATAATTTTCATATCATTTTTAAAACATTTATATTTATGTCTCTAAATTTTAGTTTGGACGTGTTCATATATTTCTCAGCTTAAATTTTAATTTGTAATAATTTGGTCAATGTACTTTTAAATTTGTAATAGTCTTTAAACTTTAGTACATAACCAGATTTGCTTTCATACTTTAAATTTTTAATTTCAAATTCTATTAATGAGAAAACCTCATCAGCATTAATTGTTGGCTTTTGTTTCTAACTACTTAGACTTTATGGTTATAAATATATATGGGTCTCTAATGAATTTAGTGATCACGTATGTAAAAAAATCTAGTTAAATCTTAACAATATTTTTTATAGACACTAAATTTTCATAAAATAAAAAAAAATAATAAAAAAAAAAGATACAAAAGCTAAATTGTTAAGAAATTATGAAAGTAGAAACATTAAATTGTTAGAGACTTAAATTGAGAGATGTAAATTTTTTTTCCATCAAAGTTTATGCACCAAAGGTGATTTTTATTTGAGGACAAAAAAAAGTTCATGAACTTATGATAGCTTTAGAAATAGAATTTATTGATAGTGTATTAGTTGGTTTACCAAACACGCAACAAAAGCCACCAAACATTTATTACCAATTTAGTTTGTGGATAAATGTTTGTCAAAAAATAAATAAACAATAACAGTTTGTGAACAAAGAAAGGACAGCTAAAACAATTTAATCGGCCTGTCACGAGGGAACAACCTCAGCTGAAAATCATATCAGACTGTCCTCTCCAATGACATGTCTGTATGTATTAGGTATTAAATAATTTAAAAACTCTATAATTTTTACGGGTTGTAAATAATTGAATAATAATTTTTTAAAAAAATCATTATCTTCTTTAATACAATAATTACGGGACGTACGATTGAACCTCCGACCTTTTAAATCAGAATACATGTCAATATGATTGAGCTAAACTTACCTTAACAAAGTACATAATCTTTTTATACTTAAAAATGTCAATATCTTAAATTTAATCTTTTTATACTTAAAAATATCAATATTTAACTTTATGTGGATTGATATAAAAGTATAAAATAAGTCATTCAAAACAATATCGAAATTAATAATTAACCAACAAAACCTCTGTTATTTATATTAGAAAACATTTATTTTTATGTACATAAGTTTTTATAATATAATAAAATAGAAATATTGATTTACCTTTATTTTTCGATATAAAAAAATTCTACTATTGTTCTCCTCCAATTAAGCCTCATCTGTATTATACCTTAATTTGATTAAATATATTTATTCTTAAAATTTTAATGACTTATTTTTAGAATCAAATAATTGAAATAACTTACTTTAAAAAAAGTGAACTGATTCGAGTTAAGTGATAACTCACCTAAGTTTATAAGGAAAATTATTTTAAATGACAAAAATTGTTGAAAATATTTGTAAATAATAGCAACTATTTATCTGCGATAAACTGAGATAAATTACTATCTGTATCTATCTAAGTTTATAAGGAAAATTATTTTAAATGACAAATTGTTGAAAATATTTATAAATAATAGCAATCATTTATCTGCGATAATTTAAGATAAATTATTATCTGCGTCTATTTATCAGATAGACACATATAGATAGACACATATAGTAGTCTATTACAAATAGACAATAAAATATTTTTATTTTTGTAAATATCTCGATTCATTTTTCTATATTTGAAAATAATTCATATATATATATATATATATAAACTTTTTATACCATACAATTTTTTATATCATAGAAAATACACGATACCATCATGTGCGTGAAAAGCAAAGATCATGAAACAGAGATAACTAATTTCATTTATATACGATTAGATTATATTTGATTGATATGTTGTTCTTAATATGAATGTCAATAATGAAAAATGCCTAGGGAGAAAACAAAAGAATTATAAATGAATTAAGAAAACAAATAAAAATAACAATTTGAATTAAATAAAGAAATAAATCTATTTTATATTTATTATATATATATACATATTTACTTAACTAGATAATTCTAATAGAATATAATAAGAGAAAATATTCTAATAGTAATAAATTATGTTTAATTAATAACTAGAGAAAAGAACTAAAAGAAAATTATGAACTTGAATTGGATTGACACTGAGAGGTAATAAATATAGAAAGTCATAGAAGATGTAAGCCAAAGAAGAAATTAAGGAAGAAGTAGAAAAAATATATCAAATTTGTTCAAAATATATATATATATATATATATATATAGAAAATTATTTGAAAGTCCACACATCATTTTTCTTTTACTATTTTCACGATGTTGAAAAATTGATTGGTAAAAAATACATAAGAAATGCATTTTAAAGTAAACTTAAACATTGCCCAAATTAAAATATGGTAGCATCTATTATAATATTAGATATTTAAATCCTCATCTCAACTTCTTTGATGAAGAAATCTTCATCTCGACATGTTATCGATCTAAACAAGTTTTAAAATATGGGAGAGATCGCACCATATTGTATAAATAATATAAAGTATAATAATTTAAATTTTATTGAAATTAGATCGAGAATTATTAAATTAATAAACCAACATTAATGGATGTGAAATTGAACAATATTAATGACCCATTAACAAAGACAACTCAAAGTCAATGAAAACATTTAATACCAAAATTTATTTTTGTTATCATGAACTGTCATTTTCATTAAATATTATTTATAGCTTCAAGTTAAAAGCATTGACGAAGAAAAATAAATAAATAAGGAAAATTTGGTTGATTAAATAAGGCTAAATAAATATGAATTTTGTCATTAATTTCAAATATATTTCTATTTTATTTCAAAAGTTAAGAAATATTCTTGAAATGAAAATTTCTTAAAATTTAAAATTGTAACATAAAACGATGACTTAAAACTAGAAATATTTATGGGACGAGACAGGGATAAAGATGACTTCTTCGTCTCCATCCCCATTTCATTCTCCATCTCCGCAAAATTTTCTATTAATTTTTGTAAGGATAGGGCTCCATCAAGAATTTAGTCCTTATTTATTTTTATTTTAAAATAAATGTATTAAAATATATGAATTCTATTGGAAGTTTTTTTCTTTTTAAATACTTGAGTTTTTTACACAAGAAAAAAAACACTTTAAAAGGGTAATTGTACATAGAGAATCCTCATATAAAGAAAAAAAATTTGAACCTCCCAGTATAAATAGAATAATTAATTAATTCAATTAATTATTTAATTGTCGATTGAAATAGTCTAAATGTTCCACTTTCTGTTGAAACATGTGAAATTATTTAAGTCATTAAACAATAAAATTAAAAAATAAAAAATTATAGTGGGAATAGAGACCAATAATATATTCCTCATCTTTGTCTCTGAAAATAAAGGTTATCTAACACACGACAAAACTTGTTACACCCAATGTTACCGCAATTCCAAGAACATCAAAGATAAACTCAGAAAAGTAAAGCTAGAAAAGAACACAGAGTTTGGTAACCCAGTTTGGTGCAATACCACCTACGTCTCAGGGAGAATGTGCTTGTGAAAAGATATTTTCACTTACAGAAAGTAACACTCGAATAACCCAATTAAGGGTATAATCACTTAGACCCCCTCTAAGTGTGAGACTCTCTCTCAATGAAACTTAAGCTCCCTCTAAGCGTGAGATTTCTTCACCTTCAACGTACTTAGCCCCCTCCCTAAGTATAAAAATATTAGTGAATGTTCATTAGGCTTCCCCTAAGTGTGAGACAGACTCTCAACTTCTTATCTTTCCACCTTCAAAATGAGTCATTCCACTTGATGAACTTAGACTCATCCTAAGTTTGAGAATTTTTTCTCAAATTGTAGTAGAAAAATTCCACACGATCTAGAGAAACACTCAAGATTTACAATAGCAAAAGCTTCACAATTACATGGATTGACACACTTGTGTTTTCGATACCAACACAAGACAACAACTCAAATATTTTTCAAAGCGACCAATACTAATATGAGAACCACATCCTCTTAAATATGCACAGTAGAAAGGAGGAAACAACCCTAAAACAAAACCCTGCACAACCCAGAAAAGGAATAAAATCGAGGGAATAAACACCCAAAAATTTTCAGAAAAAGAAAAAAGTATTATATGAAATCAGCAATCTATAGGACATCAGACTGTCTAGAACTACAAATACATAGACATCTTGAAGGACGGTGTTAAGGTACAAGCTGTCAAATATCACATGATACAATTGCCATAACATCTTTGAAAAAATTTGCCAACATCAAATTTCTAACAATATTCCATTTAACTCACAAAGATTTGCTCTCTCTCACTTCTCTCATTTTCCACTAAATCGGGGATTCTTCATCTCGTCAGGAACACATCCCCATGAGACACCTATAACACAACATGTATAAGATAAAAGGGCAAAGGTCGGGAGTATTTTATAATATATATAATTTAGGAATTAAATGGTAAGAAAAGACAAAAGGAGAGCATGTGAAATGTAGAATGTGAAAGCACGATCCTATCTATCTAATTAGTTTGCTTCAAATTTTCAAAGCCATCGCTTAGGGTTTTATTATTAAAATAATAGCAAGTGGCCATTTTCCTTCACATTCTAAAAATGCTAATAAAAGCCCCCCCTCTTCCACTCTTTTTTTTTTTCTCCGTAGAGCCTTAAGCTTCGGACACCGATATTCTCGTGTGAGCGACCGTACCAGACCGCAGCCTTGCTTGTAATGGAAGACGTTGCAGCGATGCCGGCGGCGGTTGAACCCATTGCCGGAGATACAAAGTCACGTGAGAAGCACCTGACCACAGTTTCGTCTTCTGATAGCGATGAAATGTACTCAGACGGATCACCTAAAGGTATTTTTTCACCCTTTCTACTCTTAAAAACATATTCCAACCATTTTACTTTTTAATCACTAACATATTCATGTTCCAATTGAAATATTCCCGTTTTATTATTGGTTCGTTGTATTGTACTATTGTTTTTTGGTTTTTTTTTTTGTGTTTTTTGTTTTATTTCATGTTTATATGTTCAGTATATATTTATATAACAAATATTCTTAAATTTTGTCATCTGTTTCAACAATATTCTTATATTTTCAAAAGTTATAATATTACTAATGAATTTTTATAGATATTAAACATTTCAAACCACTTTTTTGGAATTTAGAAATTTGTGACGATGACCTAACACAATGTGACGATCTAAATTTTCTATTAAATCACTGGCAGATCATTTCATATTTCGATTTCCAAAAATTTAAAGAATTTATATGCCAATAATATTTGTTTTTTTAATAAAAAAAATTATTGAAATTTATAAAAGTTGATACTATTATTTGTTTGGACTATTTAATTTTTAAATAAATGAGAAAGTTTAAAGTATTTTTTATAATTCAATCTTATTGGATTTTTTTAATCTCTTTTTCGTCTACTTTTACGATTATTATTCGATTTTCAACCTCGACTTCCATATTTTTTCCCTATTTTGGTAATCATTAACTTTCATTTTTGGGTTTTTCGGCTTCCTTTTTTATTTTATTTCTTGTATTATTATTATTATTATTATTATTATTATTATTATTATTATTATTATTTGTGGTTTCTAAACTATGTATATAAGATAATACAATACAACTATTTGCAACTTGTTAAGTAGAATCTAATATTAGATAGTTAGCAAATATTAGGTGAAAAGATAATAATAACATTGACTAGTTTAATTATATTTTAATAAGATATCATAATTTGTTGTTTTAAAAGTTGAAATACTACAATAGAAACTTTGGAGGTCCATATATCATAGTTGGTTTATGTAAAATAAATCCTTAAGCTTTCTATGTGACACAAAGTCCAAAAATTTCTATTGTGTTTAAAAATATATATTTCTAAGCTTTAAAAGGTATTTATTAAGCTTCTTAAACTTTCAATTTTATGTCTAAGAAGTCTTTAAATAGATCATTAAACTATTGAATAAAATTTTTAAAATGTAAATAGTAATCTATCAAACATAATATTGAAAGTCGCATGTTCTAACTAGCTAGATACAAAATTCAATTTTAGGTTATTAATTAATTTTAAAAAATGTTAAAAGATCTATTAAATACAGACACGAATATGAAAGTTTTGAAATTGAATTCGTAACTACATCTTAGAGACTTATGGTCCATTTGGATTGACTTGAGAAAAGTATGTTTTTCAAAAAAAACTCATTTTTATTTAAATATTTTAGACAAAAATCGTTGAAAATACACTTCAAAAGTTTTTTCAGTAATTGTCAAACATTCTAATTTTTTTTCAAAACAATTTATTTTTTAAATGAAACACTTAAAAATGTATTCTAAACATATCCTTAGAAGGGTTAAGTTTCGTATTGATGAGTTATAAAATTGTAAGATAGAAAATAAAAGTATTGCAAGCTAAACAATCAAAATAAAATAAGTAGAAAAAAATTGAGGGAAAATATTGGTTAAACATAAAAGGAAAGTTTTCCTTGTTTCAAAGTGATGGTTACATATATAAAATGATATTATTTTGGTCATTCAATTCCCTCCACTAAAAAATTCCATCTAATGTAGAGGAAAAATCTCTCTCTCAAAATAAAGTCTCTCTTTCTTTCTCTCTTTCTCTCTCCACCATGCTAAGATACAATCTTTCACTTTCTCTCTCTTTTATTTTTTATTTTTATTTTTTGTAAAGTATGAGAATAGTACTTCTTTGAGATAGGGATGAGTGTGCTAGAGCATACATTAATTCAATATCTTTATTTTTAAAATGTTGTAATTTTTAGTTTTTATATAAATATAACAAATTTGACTTTTATCATTGAATTTCATATTGTATTTTGAATTACAAATCAATTTTATATTTCAAAAATATATTTTTACATATCTTTCTACCTCCCATTTAATTATCCTATCATAGTTTACAGTTATATGACAACATTACCTATTCGTTTTTTAAATTATTTTTTATTTAATTTTTGTGTGTGATTGAATTTATTGAGTAGTGTCCAAAAATGGGTGTATTAGTATTTATCTTTAGATATAGATGAGTTATACTTGTGAGATATTTTATTTTATATATATTAATAATTTCTGTTTTTGTGGATCAGAAATTCTAAAATCAGGTGGCAAAGCAATTGCTCCAACTGGAGAAGCTGATATCATTTACATCCCTCATGTGATCGACAAGACTCTAATTTTAAATCGTAATAATAACGACAAAAATCATGATAATTTAACACCACCTTCCACCGTGTCGCTTCTCGACATCGGTGGGGGCAATAGCGTTACTGAGATTATATATCGAAAACCCTTCGAAGATGAACGAGAACTATACTTACAAACTCTCTACGAGTTACCTAATTCTCACAACTTCTATTGCCCCAACTGCAAAAATTGCATTACAAAAGTGATCATTCTCCGTGACACTCCATCGTCGCCATCGCGGTCTCCTCGGCCACTGTCGGATTCGAAGGATGGAGCATATGAGGCGCTACCGTCATCGACTAATATACCGACCGAGACACGGCCACGGAGCCCCGGACTGGATGTCATCGGAGAGGTTGGTGTGGATGATGGTGAGATCCATTCCAGCGAAGAGGGTGGTGGAAGGATCATATGCAGCAATTGCTTTAGTTTTCTTCTTCCAATTGGTGAGCTCTTACATATTCTTATTAGTTGACTTCTAACTTTTTAATTCTTTTTAAATTTTCTAATTTTCTAATATCATATTATTATTATTTGAAGACTACTTTTTTGTCAATGTCTTTACAACCCAAGCCAGGTTGTCAAAAATTGAAAACAATAGTTTTTGTAAGTTTAGTTTAGATTTAGCATATTATATATTCCTTTTTAAAATGAAGATAGTGTTGACCAATACTGTTGAATTATTAATTGTTTCAAAATAAAAATTCTAAAAATTAAATCCTTTGTCACAAATAATAATCTATTTCTTTTATGAAAATTTTGTATATTTTAAAAGTGCTTCTAAAAGGTGGAGAGAAAATAGAGAATAATGTGGTAAAAGGCTTTATTTTGAGCTTTCAAAACGAAAGGAATAACTTTTTTTTTAATTAAAACAAAAGATTTAAAAGTTAGCTAAAAACACCATTAAAAAGTAAAACTTAAATAAAATAAATTATTATCCAATGAACATAATAATATATTTACTGTTTCACCCTAATTAACATAAGAAAAGAAGTTCTTCAAAACTTTTTTTTCTTTTGTTAAAAAAATGAAATGAAATATATATTTAATTATCTCTACATTGGTTATGTTTCTGACAATTTTTTCTGATTATTAAGGTGCTTGGATCTCTTCTCAATTAGGATTTGGTCAGAAAAAGCCAGCAATTCCAACTCCAACTGATATAGGTAATTATAAGGTTATTATCAGTGACATTGTTAGACACTGATAGAAGCTATCAGTGTTTATCAACATCTATCATTCATAGCTCCAAAATTTTGTTATATTTTGTAATATTTTCAACAGTTTTACTATTTGAAATAATTTTCCTAATTTTTGGCAACTATTTTCTTATTATTTATGACTTTAAAATTTAATCTATAATATTTAGGTCTCACTTTGTAACCATTTTATTTTTTGTTTTTAATTATTTTTTAAAATTAAGCCTATAGATACTACATTCATCTTTAAATTTCTTGATATGTTATCTACTTTTTACCAATAATTTAAAAAATCAAGTCAAAATTTAAAAACTAAAAACATAGCTTTTAAAAAGTTATCTTTTTAATTTGACTCAGAATTCATTTGAGAAGGATGCAATTCATTAAAAAAAAAAAAAAAAAAAAGGAGGAGGAGGAGAAAATAAGCTTAATTTTTTAAAATCAAAATAAAAACAAAATGATCATCGAGTAGGAACTTAAAAATAGACCGAAAAAATGTTAAGAAAAAAAGAAGCACAATTAATTGAAACTTTGAAATTGCATCAACAATAGGAGGAACTGCCCCTACAAGCCATGCTGGTTCTCCTACCATTATTTCTCGTGAACCAGTCATTGAAGTTGAAGGTGGCGACTCAATCGCCATTACGATTCCTCCGGTCAGCACCGAACAAGCGTCGGGCCGAAGAGGAGGCAGAAGTTTGGAGATAATGAAGAGCATTGTGTATGGAGGTTTAACTGAAGTCATCACAAGTTTGGGCATTGTAACCTCTGCAGCAAGTGCAAGTACTCCAACAGGTAATTAATATTTTTAAAAAAAATTTAGACCTCGTTTGATAATTTTTTTAAAAAACAAAATTAAAGATTACCTACATTATTTCTACATATAAGTTTTTTTATTTTGTCATCTATTTTCTAAAAATGTTTGCAATCAAACAAAGGTTTAAAAACTAAAGTGTGTTTGTTATCCCTTTGCTTTTTATTTTTTAGTTTTTAAAATCAATTATGGGCCCTTTCCTACACTATTTTCAAGAACGGAAACTAAAAAATAATAATTTTCACCAACTTTTTTTTTTTATTTTAGAATTTGATTAAGAATTCAAGCGTTTCTTAAAAAATGTATAAACTCTCTAATTAAATAGGATTTAAATAAAATAGTATCACAATTTTTTCTCTTTTTGAAATTCGACGAAGAATTGAAATTGTTTTTTAATATATATATATTGTGAGGTAAAAAATAAAATAAAATCATTGGGACCTTAGCAAGATGTTTATATATTATCTGTGAAAATATTATCACCTAATTATATAAATATGGTATGTAATTTGAATTTGCAGAGAATATTGTAGCTTTGGCATTGGCAAACTTGATTACGGGTCTTATTGTCATCACAAACAATGTAAGTAATTTCACTTTAAATATATGAAACTCATGCATTTGTTTAATTCTTCTTTTACTAATGCATATTTTCCTTTCATTAATCTTTTTACTATATAGTATTATATGCTTATTATTAATTCTCTTCTCTATCTAACCCAACATATGTGTGTTAATTCTCCTATCTAACGCATGCGTGTGCGTGTTTCATGAATTAATTCTATTAATTCTATTTTAGTCTCTAAATTTTTTAAATAAAAGAAGTATTTTGGGTCATTACATTTATTTTGATTTCATCAAATTAATAATATCTAACACAAGGTTAAAACAAAGCATTTGGTTAATAAGCAATTTTTAGTTGAAAAGGTGTAATATAACAAATGACAATAATGGTTGTTTTTAAAAAGTTTTGTGACTAAAATAGTTACTTTTTTAAATTTAGAAATCAAAATGGAATAAATATTATTATTAAAATAAAATAGTAATACCATTTAAACTTAAAAACCTCATTAAAACACAAACCCTAAATTCAATAATTGGGTTAATTATTTCACAGCTCTCTGGACTCAAGTCAAACCAACTCAAGAAAGAATCAAATGAAGGAGTTGATCAAGCAGAAGTAGATCCATATGAAGAAACCTTAGGGGACAGACACCATTACCTTCTTCACTTCACAACTGCCATCCTATCATTCTTGGTCTTCGGACTTCTGCCTCCGCTCGTTTATGGTTTCTCGTTCCGTGACACCGACGACGGCGATCTCAAGCTCGCGGCCGTAGCAGTCTCCTCTCTTCTATGCATTGCCTTACTCGCGATCGCAAAAGCTTATGTTCAAAAGGCAAACAATTGGCAAGAGTATGCCAAAACCCTAGTTTATTACATTACTCTAGGGTTTGGGGCCTCAGGTTTGTCCTACTTAGCAGGCAAGGAGTTCAATATGCTTCTTGAGCAACTTGGCTGGTTTAAGAAAGACCCAAATGCCCCCACTTTGTTACTTCCTAATATGGACTTGGCAAAGCCTACATGGGGATCCATATGAAGGATGTACTTGCAGAAGTTTTTAGGTGTGTTTGTTTTTGTGTTTGTTTTTGTTGAGTGAAGAGATTTCTCTATTGAGTGTTTTGAGGTTTCAAATGGGTAATTATTAGAAAAATAAGGGTTTATATGTATTGTGTAGTAAGTACTTTGGGGCTTTTTGTTCTTGCTAAATTTTTTGGCTTCACACTCTTTACTTGTTTATATTCTTTAGTTTTATTGCTTAAGATAAGGGATTAACTACTTATTTATACTAAATAAATATAAAATCAAGAGACAATATAATTTACCCTAACAAAATAATAAATCCAAATTTAGGATGTGAAAATTTAAAAGGTAAAGAGAGAAAGTTATAAATCAAGAAATCATATAACTATCATGGCCTAAAAGGCTAAGGGGTCATGAGTTCAATCCATGGTGACCACCTATCAATTGTAGTAGGATAAGACGGGTTGTCTTTTGAGATTAAATTTTGAGAAAAAATGATTAGTGAAAAATTATTACATATACATTAGGGAGAAAGAAAGTTGAGAGAGGAAAAAAAATGAGAAATTAACAAATATTTTAGAGAAAAAAAATTGGGGAGAAAAGAATATAAACATTTTACAGAGAACATAAAATCAGAAATAAAGAATGTAAAACTTCGGAGAAAAAAAAGTAGAGACTAGAGAATAAGTAGGAAAAAGTAGAGATAAATAGAAAAATGGACGAAATTAACCCCTTTAGAAGTTTGTTTCGACAAAATGACCATTTTGGCCTTCATCATAAACGTATATTTTATAGATGTCCTAAATTTTACATTATTTTATTGAAGACGTTTAAACATAAGTTTGGACAATTCAAACCTTTTCAATTATTTTAATATATCTGATTTTCTTTGTAGCCATTTTTTTTATAAAAAAAAATTGTCGTGTAAATATACATTTCCATTTTAATATATTTAATATGGGATTAATGAGATTTTTTTTTTCGAAATGACATTTATAATATTCGATGGACTGCATTTCTTGAAGAATCTTCAATTTCGGTAGACTGCATTTATTGTATAATTGTGGTTTACAAATCTTCATTCTTTTGTTTTTTATGTATACGAGGCTTATTTCAAATATATATAATGGCATTTCAAATATATATCAGATTATTCTAAATATGTTTATAAGAAGTATAGATTTAAGGTTGTTATATAATACATACTCTAAATTTTAATTTTAGTATCATTTCTATAGAGTTATATACTCAACATACTTTGTTATATATGTATATGTATATTTAGTTATTTTGCAAATATATTCTTCATATAATATTTTACGAATTAGACTATAAACTAAGTACATCATCAAATTATTTTAAAAACAAACCAAATTCAAAGAGTTCAAATTCTTAAGCTACTTTGAAAAGTGCTAGTTATATTATTTTCCCTCTACAATACAAATATTTGATTGTATATTTGATATATATTGTAGGAAAAACCGTATGAATATACAACACAGGGTTGAATATCAATATTTAAATAGATATATTACATACTAACTATATTTAAACAACTGTATATATTTATACAACAATTGTAAATGGTATTACAACCACAATAAACTCAAATATATTTGAAACCAAAATATATAAATACACCCAGATCCATCGTCCATTCATCTGCAATCTCAAATTCCACTACAAGAAAACACCCATTTTCCGACGCTAGAAATCGTCGGAAATTGGTCAAAAATGCATCGAGAGATCCAGTTTGTCATTGGGAGTTTGGTTGGAAGATCCAGTTTGTCATCAGGAGTTTGGTCAGGAGATACCCATCGAGAAAGGAACTCTCGACGCGGAAATATATACTGTTGGGAGTTCTAATAACTCCTGACGCTACATATACTGTGTCGGGAGTTATTAGAACCCTCGATGCAATATATGAAGCATCGAGAGTTATTGGAACTCTAGATGCTTGTATTGGCTTCGTCGGGAGATAGTCATTTTAAATAAAATACTTTTCGTGGATGGCACCACTCGAAAGGGCTTCAGGATCAAGATCGACTGGTTCGACTTTCTGGCTTTCCATTGCCACAGCGATTCAGTTCTACAATCTTCAAGAATGACACTTTTCCTGAAACTCCCAGGCAACTCAGCGATGAGAAAATGGGAAGTGATGGGACCGACCAAGGGTTCGATTCGCAAGAAATGGAGCTCGATGGTGCCCTCAAAAAACATCAATAAAATTAGCGGCAACAACTTTCATTGGCGAGGTCTGGTTGTAGTAGCACCTCAGAGACGAGCAATGGCTCAGAATTGTCTCTCTCCTGCTCTGAAATCCTAGTGAATCGAGCGCGTGGACGAACGAAAGCAATCATTTAACAAAATATAACAAAATATCCTCATCATTTAACAAAATATCCTTATCACTTAAAGAAATCAAGTGAAAGATATAAACCTCCATTAGATGAGCGAGTGCGGGGACAAATGGAAGTTGGGTTGGCCGGACAGACAAACGACCGTGCGGACATTGATTGGATAAACGATGAAGATTTAGAGAAGCGACGGACGATTTTCGCTACTGTGCTAGGGTTTAGAAGGGAGAAAATGAAAAGATTTAGGGAAGAAGACGAGGGGCTGGAATTTAAATGGGAACTCTTGATGCTCTCCCATAGATCGTCAAGAGTTCTTTAGAACTCACGACACATTAAATAATTCGTCAAGAACTCTCGACGCCGACTTTTGTGGCGTCGAGAGTTCTTTTGATCTCTCGAAGAGTCAAAAGTAGGCTTCGGGAGTCCTCAAAAACTCCCGACACTTAACTATGCTCGTCGGGAGCTAATCTGAAATCCCAACAACTGATATTTCGACGGTTGTTTTAGGCATCAGGAGAGTCCTTTTTCTTGTAGTGTTCGTTTATCAGATAACCAGATATATATAGATTATTTGAAACAAACTCATATCTATATGAATTATTTGAAATAAACTCATATATATCCAGCGACCAAATCAAGATCCACTGTAGAGACCCATCTCAGCTTTATCTGTCTGCAACCTCAGATCTGGCTTTATCATGCTCTACTCAGATCCCTCATCCATCCATGAAGCTCTCCAACCTCAGATCTAACCCATCATATCTAGTGTCGCCCAGCCAAGATTTGGCGTCGATCATCCCATGTTCATCGTGAACGTCTGTTCGTGGAATGTTGCAACCTCAAACCTGACTTTGTCCGTTCGTTGTCGACTTCAACTAGTTTTGAAACCTCCTTTGCTCACCGGTTCAAAGAGAAGGGGGTGATGATTTTGTAATTTGAGGAAGCCATGAATGAAGGAAGAAGAAAAAGAGAATGAGGAGGAAGAAGTAAATGAGGAGGCTTAGAGATAAGGAAGAAGATGGTTTTTTAAGGGTTATTAAATGATTGGAGAGGAATATTTTTTTTTTTTTTTTTTTTTAATAATGGGAGAGAAATAGTTATTTAGAGGCCTTTTGGGGCATCAACTATAAGTTGGTGGAATGGGTTATTATAGCTCACTCCATGTTTGAAGCACCAAATATAATAGCGGTGTATACAACTATTTCTTAACTTACAATTAAGTATATTAAATATTATTTCAAAGTCTTATTTGCTAAAGTATTTATTACTTGTCACTCATCCTTTATTTTCTTTTTTATTACAATGTTTACTATTTTTCCTATCCAAATAAAAATAATTTACACCCCAAACAAAATTATTATAACTAAAATTAAAATAGTCTCCACTCCAAACACTAACTATTATAACTCATCAACTATAATAATCACTGACTATAATAACTGCTCCAAACACCCTAAATAATGGGAGATTGGGCGTGGGATATGAATAGTTGTTTTTCTTTTTTTATTTTTATTTTTGGATGTGGACAAGGCTAAAATTGTAAAAGGTTACTAACATTGTAAAAAAAAATGAAGCCCAACATGTTATTCATGTAAAAGTAAAAATGTTGAATATTATGAAATATTTGTTGTTATCTCTTTTTTTTTAAAAAAAAAAAAAAAAAAAAAAAAAACTCCTGATGATGTGATGTAAGCATAGAAAACTTTGAGGGGGTGTTTAGGGTATTTGGGGTACCAAATTGGAACGGATTTAGTAGGGATAAAATAGCCCACTCAACTTTTGAGACATGTGTTAAGAAAATCAGGTAAGAATTATTTAAAACCCCTATTTTGCTATAGTAACACTATTTAAAAATCAGTGGCTAAGATAGTAAACTATCCATCATTCCAATGTTTTCTAATGACTTCACCCTGTTGACAATCAACTTCGATGACCACTTTCAGCAACCAACTCCAACAAAGACCACCTCCTTCCGCCTAATTTTGACGACTAGCTTCAATTTTTATAATATAATAACTTATTTTAGTATTGTGATCTCCTCCTTGAAAAACCTGTCAGATCAACTCTTCTTATTGAACTACTTTTGAATGATTACCTACCATCATTTTTTAAATAAATATATTGAAGTTGACAATATCTTTTATGTCTCGTTGTGGTGGTGACCTTGTTAACAACTATTACTCCTAGATATACATTTGCAATATTATGAAGTTAAAGAATTGGTTGCTCTGGTACACCTCCAAACATAGAGTTTTCTTACTTAATCAATTATGTAAATTTTTAGCCTAATCTCAGGTACCTTGTGCATGCTCAATAGTATTGGTACGTCTCCAAAATCACCAAATGAACGGAGAATAATGAAACTTAAAATCCAAACATTTTTAAAAATTGATGTTAAGATACCAATACTCATGTAATACAATACAATAATAATAATAATATTTTTTTAAAAAAAAGAACACTAAACCCTAAACTTATACTTCAAAATTTTATTTTAAACAAACTATCAACCCAAAGACATAAATCTTAAACTAAAATAAACACTCCAAATACAGATTATACAACTCCTGTGATTATTATAACCTTAAAGATTATAATAACCACACATTATTATAATCAATTACGTGCTCAAAACACCCATCTAAATGGTTAAGTACTTTGGTACCACTATAATGTCATTAAATAAAATACACTAATTACTCACCTACCTTTTACCTAAAATCAACCACTTAATTGAATGCTTAAAAAAAACTCCACTCAAACCCACTACTTCATCATTATTAAGCCAAACAAATTTTCTACCCAAATAAATGAATGACCGAAAGACAAAAATTGTTTGAAAAAAAAATCACTTCATTTTAGAACAAAATAGAGTGAAATAGCTAGGGGAGTTTTTTTTTTTTCTAAAAGAAAAAACGTCTGAAATAATACTCATTTTAAAATTAAATCCTTCCCAATCACTTCCAAAATCACTTATATACCATTATAAAACGTCACTATCTTAAAATAAAGTTAAGAAATTAAAATTCTATAAAATCAATCCTAACTTAATTGACGTACAAGTGTGTTAATAGCTACAAGTTTAGTTATTTGAGTCTTTCTACCTCTAATTGTATTTAAAAATAAAAATTAATAAAAAAAAATTATCATTTATTATAAATATATATTACAAGCAAAAGAAAAAAAAAATTTGTGTCTTATAACCATATATCCATAATGTCCAAGTAGTTTCACATCATACTTGTCAAATTACCTATACATAATGATTTTTTTTGCAGATTTTATAGAGATGCAATTTGGTGAGAAATTAAAGAGAAATTTCTATAATTTTCTATATTTCCATTTTTGCTATTTTGTTATCTTTTATTTATTTATTTTCAAATATTAAATTTTTTGGTATTCGTAATTTCGTGGTGCCTGTTTTGCTTGTCAATTTTATAATATTATTTTCCTTTATGAGTAGTTTTTCTTTAGGAGAAAAAACATAAAAATGTGTGCGTGTATTATATGTGTCAACTAAGTTATATAACATATATTTCGTGTGATTTCTTTTCCTTTGAAATTGGTAAGTTTTAGTGGAGTTATTTAATTATTATTATTATTTACCTTAATTAAATTTAGTTTCATGCCAAACTTGATTTTCATTAAATTAGTGGTCTTCTTTAAAAAAAAATACTAACTTTATTTGTTAAAATTTTAGTTGAATGGATGGAAATTAAATAAACACTGAAAATGGAAACATTCATCCAAATTTGTGTCTAATTTGATGGAATTAGAAGGGAAAAAAAACTAAGAACCACTTTCATCATTAGAAATAACATTTTAGTCCATAAATTTTGATCCATAATAATATAATTTATAATAATGTAATTTCTAAATTTTAGTATGTAATAATTTAATAATTATCGTGAAAATAATTGTTAAGATTTAATGAAATTTATTTTATAAATAGATCAATAACTAGGGACCCTAATTTGAAGTCTAAATCATCAAATAATAAAAATCAAAATTTTATAATTTTATGAAATTTTGAAGTATGGATTAGATGGAGACCATCGTTATAAATTTGTTTTTTAAAAATAATGGTTGAATTTTTAGCCATATTTTTAAAAAGAAATTTAAAAGCTACTTTTTTTAGTTTTTAAATTTTAGTTTGTTTTTAAAATTATTGATAAAAAGTATATAATAAAAAAGAATTGAAGGTAGTAGTAGTATTTATAAGTTTAATTTTAAAAAATAAAATGATTACTTTTTCATACGGCCATCAAAATACAAAAGATAATAATAAATAATAATCGGTGAGTGACAGCGGCTTTGATCTTTTTTGAGAGGACGTGAACCAATGACAGTATGACAGGTGTATACTCACGACATACTTTACTCTTTTATTTATTATTTAAAACATTTCCCTCCAAATTCCGTGTGAACCTCGTGAGGATTTAATATTATATTACAAATTTTGGTTCTTATATTTTCATTAAATTCATACTTTAGTTTATTTCACAAAGTTCATGGGTTGTTTAGTAGTCAATTGGATAACATATATTAAAAAAATAAAAGATTTCATAAAAATAGAGTTGTATTTGGTAATAAATTCAGAAATTGGATTCTGATTTAAAGAATTATTTAAATTGTGTTTGATACTTATTGGAAATGCGTCCAAAATGCCATATTGGTTAGATAAGGGGGAAGATCATGGTATATAAGCAAGGGCAACTATCTCCATGATATGAGCCATTTTGAGGTGAAACCAACAAGTAAAGTTATGAGTAGGTATGTTCAAAGTGGACAATATCATACCATTATGAAGATGGTTGGAGTATTGTTGTCAGTGGCCCCCTCCCCCTCCCCTTCCGGACCCATACTAAATCGCCCCTCGTCGCTATCTCTATCAATGTTATGTTCATAAATCATAAAACTAGTTATAATTACTCACTAAATATTAATTACAATAAACCATTATCAATTTATCTATGAACATGTTTTATGTTAAAAAAATTGTAAAAGTATTGTTTTGTAATACTATATAATTTATAATACATTACACAATACATATTTTCATTTTAAAAAATGAATTGAGTTTATAACATGATATACTATATTTCTAAATGTTTTTATCTTTATTTAATATAATTCTGCATTTAAAAATTTAAATTCAAATTTTGAATTCTATAAAAATATAAAAATATTATTTTCAGAATTTGCATTATTTAGATAACATAATCCAAAAACAATTTTCAGAAACAGAATGTGAGTTTTTTACCAAACACAATATTTGTCAAACTCAGGGAATCTAATAACATAAAATCGAATCTAGATTACTAACCAAATAAGCTCTTAGTTCTCTTCATTTAAAATTAAGAAGGATTTTTTTCATTCTCTCCATCCTCCTCTCTACTTCAAGATCTTCTAGGACCCAACTTTTCAAGGACTCTATCAAGGTCATTACTTTATGCATGTAAATTTAAAATCATAACAATACAACTATAGCGCATAGATTCGTTGAAAACAAATATAACACCTTCAGCTACTTAAAAAAATGAGTGATTAAATCAAACCAAAACCTGTTACTCGGGGTCCCCTAAAAACATTCATGAAGAATAAATAAAAACAAAATTAAAAAAAATAAAATTGTTTATCATCAAGAACTAGCTCAAACTTTAAATAATAGAAAACATAAAAACAGAGCGGAAGCATTATAAACGAGTCTCAGTAGCATAGCTCACGGATTCCTCCTGTCATTCCCCAACTTATCTTTGCCCTTACTTAAAACCATAACATAAGAAAGGGTGAGTATAAAACTCAGTAAGTAACCTTACTACCGAGGTCAAGCTATGCATTTATGTCCATTAAATGCAAACTTGTAGGTGGGACACACATAATTTGATAACCCCACTTATGTGGTCGTCTAGTGATCGATTTAACTTGTCCTAACATGGAGCTATAATATGGATGTGAACCTATCGGTCCATGGAGCTGTAATGTAATGGTGAGCCTACCAATTCATGGAATTATAATATAGTTGTGAACCCCTCGGTCCACGGAGTTATAACAAAATGGTGAACTCGTCGGTTCACGAAACTATAATATGATTGTGAACCTGTCGGTCCATGGATTTATAATATAATGGTGTTAAGAGGGCAAACCGTCACTTACATATCATGGTAATTATCATAGCACCGATATTATTCACAATATAAAAACATGGTATATGTCTCAGGGTCCCACACATATAATCATAGCATACACATGCAAATAATTCCATGCTTGGAAAGCTTTTATATACATATGTGTAGACATGCTTCTCAACGTTGTTCAAATAAATCAAACTTTATCATAAATCTATGTCATCTGGCTCACGGAAAGTTCTAGTAGTAAGATTACTTACCTCAAATTTAAGCCAAAATAATTATCCGAGCAACCTAAACTTTCTAATCTCCACAACCTTTAAATTAAATCTTAGGGCATGAACTAAAGTAAATTTTTAACCTATAGGTTCACACTTCTAAGCATTTAATCGTGTCAAAATCGCCAACAAAACTTAATAACTTAATTTGTATAAATTACTCTCAAATCGAAGGAGTCACAAGGCCCCAAATCTTACCAAAATTTTTATCGGAATCGAACCAGACCCATTGGACAAATTTCTCAATAATTCAATTTCAACCTCCTAATTCATCATAAATCCAAAAACCACGTCAAAACTTTTAGTTGGTAAGCAAGAACTATCAACCAAACCGGAAACAAACATCAACCTTACCCAGAAATTGAAGATTCCAGCGAAAACCCACACGAACGATGGAAACTTGTCGGATCAGAAGTGGCAGAACTCGGGCAGTGAACAAAATCTATACAACGTCGGTTACTCGGCTGGAGGCTCTGGTGTGTAACAAGTTGACACGCGGCAGCTGCACATTCCATCGTCAGAGAGCAACGGTCTTGTGACAGCTGCATGGGGGGATCGGACGACTAACACGTGTGACTCGATTGAGCGATTTGTGAACTCTAATGACTGGACAGACGGTGCAACATTGATGATTGACGGCGAAACCCGAACGGTTAGTGGGCGATGACCGTCAAACGATGGCTTGGCAGTTGAGAAAGAGAGAGACGAGAGGGATTGTCTGAGGGGTATTATTGTTGGATTTTATGTCCTAAAACTCATGGTTTGTAAACAATAAATTTATTCTATAAATCGATAAAGTTGTTATTGAATATATGAATTGGTTATTTCACTTTTAGAATTAAATCTAATAAACTAAAAGATACATGACTATTATATAAGTATTTGAACTTTATATGGAGACATAAGAGTGGATCAGGTTCGAGTAAATAGTCAAAATGATCTATAGTATATATAAGATTCGATGTCTTATTCTGGTAACACTATTAGATGCGGTCCACTATGTAGTTGTTATAATTTGTTGTAAAGTGCTACAAACAAAGTGATCCTAATTTATTCATGTATTGACATGAGGAGCGGGGGCGTCCTATATTTTGAGTTTGTATAAGATCGGACCAAGAATTAAGTCACACTTACTTTATAACAACGTTTACTGTTTAAGATTGACTATTTCAAAGCGATGACCTAGGTAACTTGACCTTAATTCTGAGCTAATTATGAACTTCTATTTATTCAACATTATCCTTAGATTTGCATGGGTGAGCATTGGCTCAACAATGCCGACTCAATAAACCTCCCATTTTAGGTGTAAGACCGGGTAAATAGCTAGGAACATAGGGTGTAAGATGAAGTTCACTCTTACCCACTTTTAGGGATAGTAGAAAGGTTGTCCTTTTAAGTGCTGACTCGGGCTCTTGAACAAGGGGTCTCACCCTTTCATTGGCCCGAGAGGGAGGTTTAGTGATTGGATCACAAACTTATTATTCATTAGAGGATTAGTGGGACTTAAGGAGCAAGATGTAATCTCAGTGGTAAAACAGTTTTTGACCCAGACGTTATTACGAAGAACTTGTGAAGGGTTAACTTACTAATCATGGTTATATCGAGTGGACATAATATATCTACAGTAAGGGGAGTACAACTACTGGGTTTTAGTGGAATGATCTGGTAGTTAATGAATGGTGGTTAATTAGGTTAAAGAGTTTAGCCGGTTAATCGCAGATCATTGGAGCCCATGATCTGTAAGTCCAAGAGGTCCCCCTACTAGCTCAAATCGGACTAAACCTTAGAACAGTGTGACGAACGAATTTGAAGTGTTCAAATTCAATTTTTGGAGCAAAGCGTTAAATATATACAATATACTTAACCTAATGTTTAATTGTGAATTAAACATAAAGAGAGAGAAAATTTGCTAGTCATTAGAGTCGAAATTAGGTTATAATTGTTCGGTTCCGGCAAAGTAAACAGCATCAAATTTTGAAGAAATTTCATCACAGGCCCGGATTAAACTTCTAGACCCGAGTTCTGACTCGGTGACCTGACCCGTTGAGATAACTTGATCTGCGTGCGTAGCGCGTGACACGTGTAGATGCTCCAGACCCAGAAACCCACTCCACCTAACCCGATTGACCCGCTTCAGCGTCGCTCCAGGACCCACTCCAATTGAAGCCCAGCACATGCACGGCCCAAGCTCAAGCATCTTCAGTCGTCTGTTTCAGTGCCCGCGCCCACCAGCCCAGTTTGATCCAACCCAGCAGCTTCGCTCCGACCCGGTGACCCACACCCGCTCCAACTGTTGACCTGCACGCCTAATGGTGGCTCAACAGGTTCAGATGGCCTGGACTGGTCCAATTCAAGCTGGTTTAACCATTTTTGACCGGTTTTGAGTTGTTTTGCTATTTTGAACGCTGGTTCAAGCTTTTTCTAAGCGATTTGGGCTAGTTTAAAGTGTTCGGAGGCGGTCCGAGGCTATTTTTGCTTATTATTGTAATAAGTGTAGCTTTTAGCTAGCTTAGGATGGCAAAACTGATCCATTTTAGTATGTTTAATTAATTATACATTGTGAATATATGAATTAAATAATTTATCTATTGTGTGCATATTGCCATGTAGATTGAAAATCCCGCCATAGGATAAGCATGTAGCATGCATTACAAGTATATTATAAGTGTTATAATGTATAGTATACATGTGTAGGATGAAGGAAATCGAACTCGGGATTTTCATGAGCAGCGGAAGCAAGATTATTCCAAATTACAATCATGAATCAACAAATCATTTACAGTCGACTTCAATACAAGCGGTTATACAATTTATAGAGAAATTACAGCATGAAACAATACAAATGTACAAAGAGAACTCTACGCACATATGCAGAGACGTCTCTACGCTCCTATGCGCGACTCTGATCGAACAACCGCAACCACGAACGCTCGATCTACACGATCACAACACCGCACGAACACAGCATAAACACTTCACGCTCGTCCTCAATGATCTCCTCGGTCATGAACAACTCCGCAACACGAACGGCCACCGATAAACCTTGACGGTGTCGAATTGAGTCTGACACCACCAACAAGGCGACCTTGGTATTCTCGATGTGAGAATCCAAAGGGTGGGCTCTGTTCGGACTTGGTGTGAGGCAGACGCAAGGAGGAAACAACAATCGCGTACACGATTGGGCAAGTGAAAGAAGTCAGAGACCTATCATATAGGTCGATGCCCAATCGTTTAAATAAAGCTATGTGATCGTCTAGCAAAAGCTATGCGATCGTTCAGCTCTATTGTCTAGCTTGGTCAATTCTACACGATCGTTTATCTTGGGCCAGCGATCATCTAGCAAAGCTATGCGATCGTTTAGTAAACATTGCACGATTGTTTAGCTAGCACCTACACGATCGTTTAGCTCGCCCAACCGTCGTTTAGTAAATCTGTATTTACTTGACGACTTCCGTGAGTTTCTTTTCACCGAGAGAAAACTCAAAATCCTTTCCAAAATTTTGTAAAAAAAATATTTTTCAAAATAGAAAACCAATTTCCTTTTAAACTCACAGTTATCATGATCCAATAACCACCCACTACTTTGGTTATTTAAAAGAAAAAGTATTAATTATCCAATAATTAATATTATTATAAACATAAATGAGAACCAACTTATCATACTATATTTATAACCTATAGTTTTAATATTTCATCTCATGAAACATATAAACCATAGTTCTTTTCTATTCCATGGTACTTAATGTAAATCTCATTTACATCAATCCTCTACTAGATGTATCTTATACATCATACCGATTAAATCACATATAATCAAAATACCTCTTGTCAATTTGAACATTTCAAATCAACACCAAGAACTTAATCCTTCAACAGAATCCAAGCTACCAAGGGGACCTCATGGACCTGTAGATCCAAAACTCCAACGGTACGTGAATAACTGACTAAACTCTTCGTTAACTTCCAGGCACTCCACTAAAGACCAACAACTGAACTCTCCTCACTACAGATATATTATGTGTCTATCTTAATCAATCAGTAGTGCGACAACCCTTCACAGATCGCTCGTAAGTACAGTTGGGCCAATAACCGTTATGCCCCTGTAGTTACATCTGTTTTCTTAAGTACCACTGATCCCTCGAACATTTCAGTGGGAGATTAATAACATATACGATATGTGAAGGAAATTAGAATCGGGGTTTCCGTGAGCAGCGGAAGCAAAACTATTTCAAATTACAATCACGAATCAACAATACATTTATAGTCGACTTCAAAACAAATGGTTATGCAATTCATACAGAAATTACAGCATGAATAAATACAAATGCATAGAAAGCAAACTCTACGCACAATAGCAAAAGCGTCTCCACGCTTCGATGTGCACTATGATCACTCGAACAACAGCAATCACGAACGCCCGATCTACACGACCGCAACACCGCACGAACACTTCGCGCTCGCCCTCAATGATCTCCTCGGTCACGATCTCCTCCGCAACACGAACGAACACCGCGCTCGTCGTCAGTGACACCAACAGCCTCCAGAAAACCTCGACGGTGTCGAGTTGAGTCTGACACCACCAACAAGGCGACTTTGGTGTTCTCGGTGTGAGAATCCAGAGGGTGGGCTCTGTTCGGACTTGGTATGAGGCAGACGAATGGAGGAAACAACGATCGCGTACATGACTGGACAAGTGAGAGATGGCTGAGACTTATCATATAGGTTGATGCCCAATTGTTTAGATAAAGCTATACGATTGTCTAATAAAAGCTATGTGGTCGTTTAGTTTATCGTGTAGCTCGGTCTATAGCGTACAGACACTACACGATCGTTTACCTTGGGCCTGCGATCGTCTAACAAAGCTATGCGATCGTTTAGTAAACACTACACGATCGTTTAGCTCGTCCAGCCGTCGTTTAGTAAATCTGTATTTACTTGACGACTTCTGTGAGTTTCTTTTTGCCGGAGAGAAAACTCAAATTTATTTTCAAACTTTTTTAAAAAAATTTCTTTTTCAAAATAGAAAACCAATTTCCTTTTAAACTCACGGTTACCATGATCCAATAACCACCCTCTACTTTGGTTATTTAAAAGAAAAAGTATTAATTATCTAATAATTAATATTATTATAAATATAAATGATAACCAACTTATCATACTATATTTATAACCTATAGTTTTAATATTTCATTACATGAAACAAATAAACCATAGTTCTTTTTCAATTCCCTGGTACTTAATGTAAATCTCAATTACATCAATCCTCCACTAGATGTATCTTATACATCATACCGATTATATCATATATAATCAAAATACCCTTTGTCAATTTGAATATTTCAAATCAACACCAAGAATTGATTCTCAATAGAATCCAAGCTACCAAGGGGATCTCATGGACCTGTAGATCCGAAGCTCCAACGATACGTGAATATCTGACTAAACTCTTTAGTCACGGGATCCACCATTCGTTAACTGTCAGGCACTCCACTAAAGACCGACAGTTGAACTCTCCTCACTACAGATATATTATGTGTCCATCTTAACCAATCAGCAATGTGAAAACCCTTCACAGATCGCTCGTAAGTACAGTTGGGCCAATAACCATGATGCCCCTGTAGTTACATCTGTCTCCTTAAGTACCACTGATCCCTCGAATGAACATAAATCATAGTCCTACTATAACTGAGTCTTCTCTTCCAAAGAGAAGATGTGGCCACTATGTTCAAGTCCCGGAATCAGCCCTTAAAGGAGCAATCTCTCTACTTATCTCTACTTCGGGAAAGTAGTGAATTCTATCTTATGGATTGAGTTCCCAACTCCCAGATCAAACAAGTCCCCAAAAAGGTAGGAATGTTGAGTTGGCAATCTTGGCCACTCTCACCCCATACTACCTCAAAGGCAGGAGTTCACAAAACACTCAGTGATTTGAGGTCATGATCACCTATAGTCCGTGTTTAGTATGAGGATGCAAGTCTCTAGGTATCAACGGACAATTATATACAGAGTCTAGTCATCTCGTGTCCGGTCTTATACAAACTCTTTGTATAGGAAACCCGCTCACGTTCCAATAAGAATGGTCAGGGATAACCAATCTATAGTAGTTTTACAAATACTTGCATAACCTCTATCAAAGCGGAGCCGTAATCCGTAGTGTCACCAGGAACTCAGGTATCCCAACCGTTAATCACGCCTTATATACAAAAGGACCGATTTGAGGTTATCAACTTTAAGGCATGATCCACTGTATATTACATATACTGCTTAAGTTTACATAAGAAACCGAAGGAGGCTTTGTTTATTGGATATGCGAGTAACATGATACCAGAATTAAATAACACTTATTTTATTCATTAACAATGTATACTTTAAAAAACCAACGAGTCTCTGGGAAGAATTAGGACACCAATCCAAACAATCTCCCACTTTCTAATGGAGCTTCGGGAGACTAATTAGGGCAATACAAATATAAAAATGTACAATATACAATAAACTAGAGGCATACCCCAGTATCATTCTCCCACTTTTCCTAGACATAGATGCCGCATGATCCCGCAGAAGCCAGACTATCCAGGTGACCCTCGAACAACTTTAGCCCGTGAAGGCTTTTGTAAAGGGATTCAAACAACGTTGTATCCTAAGGATCATTATCCTTAGGCTCCATACACAAGCATGTAGACTCTCGTTCTCCGAAGGATACTTGAAGGAACGTCATTGACCGTCGTCCAATGATCAATATCCTCCATTTGCTTTCTTAAAAGAAACGGATCCGATGCCCATCATTTGTAATGACGTTATGGGCTTCAGTCAAACGCCATGTAGTGATCCGGTGGTTCATAACCCTCCTACTACGTTAAGGCAGTCTCAACTCTTGAGCTGGTTGACTAGACGTCCCGAACTCAACAACTCTCGTTGATCTGTCGGCCTGTTCTACAACTCTTTTTGAACCTCAGCAGTCTCAGTCTCACTTGAGATCTCACGTAAAACGAGCTTACTTTGTGGCTTATGATACCTCATGTGATCTTCTTCCAATAAGATAGCATTAATGGAAACAAACACTTTGTTCTCACTTGGATCATAGAAGTATCCTCCTCTCGTTTCCTTGGGGTAGCCCACAAAGAGGCAAACCTTCGAACGCGGTTAAAACTTCTTTGGGTTAGTCACTAGTACATGTTTCGGACAGCCCCAAATCCTGAAGTAGCTTAAACTGCCTTTACGGCCTCTCCACAATTCAAAAGGTGATTCAGAAATACTTTTCGAGGGAACGTTATTCAGGATATAACATGCAGTCTGCACTGCATAACCCCAAAACGAGTCTGGAAGATGAGCATAACTCATCATAGACCAAACTATGTCCAACAAGGTCCTGTTTCTTCTTTCTGATACATCATTCTACTGAAGTGTACCAGGGGCTGAGAGTTGGGACGCAATCCCACGTTCTATCATATAGTTTTGGAATTGGAGGTCCACATACTTCCCACCACGATCAGATCGTAGTGTTTTTATCTTCTTATCTAATAAGTTTTCAACTTCAGCCTTATACTCCTTGAACTTGTCAAGAGCTTCAGACTTACGTTGCATTAGGAAGAGATACCCAAACCTTGAATAATCATCTATGAAAGAGATGAAATATTCATACCCACCTCGAGCTTTAACATTCATCGAACCACAGAGGTCTAAATGTACAAGCTCCAACGCTTCCTTGGCTCTGTAACCTTTTCCAGTAAAAGGTCATTTGATCATCTTGCCTTCAAGGCATGATTCACATACCGGCAAGGAGTTTATTTCTAAACTCTTTAGAAGTCCACTTTTCACCAACTTCTCAATCCTATTGAGGTTGATGTGACCTAACTTTAGATGCCAAAGATGGGCGTTTTCCTTTGGAGAAACCTTTGGTCTTTTAGCTGTTGTTGTCGTACTGAATATTTCAGTGTTAAACAAGGCTTTTATGACTAACAGACTTAGTACATATAAGTTATTTTCTATTGAACCATAACCAATCTCCATTCTATTCTTGAAAATAAACACTTTATTCTCATAAAAGAAGACTTTATAGCCTTATTTAATGAGATAAGAAACCGACATTAAGTTCCTCTTAATATGAGGAACCACAAAAACATTATCCAGTAACAGATAACGTTTTGCCCCAATAGGTTATCACTTAAGGCATGATCCACTTGTATATCACATATACATGCTTAAGTTTACATAAGAGAACCAAGGAGCTTTGTTTATTGGATATGAGTACATGCCAGAATTAAATAACACTTATTTTATTCATTGAACAATGTATATCTTTAAAAAACAATGAGACTCTGGGAGAATTAGGACACCAATCCTAACAATCTCCCACTTGTCCTAATGACTCGAGAATCTGTCACAATCTCCGTAAGTGTGACCCGCCATTTTAAGCCCAAGTGGTCCGTCCAAAAGGCCAATCCGAAGGGAAAAAATCCGATTGGGGCAAAACCTAAAGCAACCCTATCCATTTTTGGAGTTCACCTTGATATTGACCAACTGCACAAATATACATACAAGTTATACATACAGAATAAATTATGGCATGCTTTCAACGAATTAAATACAAAAGAACAAGAGACTGACCTCTAAAGAACTTTTCTTCTCTTTATCTCTCGCTCTCGTCAAGAACAGGCCCTCTTGCTGTTACTGTAACGCCAAGCCAATCGTCTACCAAATCTCGTTGTCGCTCAACACCAAACGGTCATGTACATAAATAAGCAACAACTTGGACACCAACACTCAGTGACCTTGGTATTCTCGGAGTGAGAATCCAAGAGGTGTGTGCTCTGTTGGATTTGGTAGAGGGAAGGAGGAAAGAACGATCCCAAACAACGACCAAGCAAGTGGGAGAGATTTGGAGTCTATTGTATAGACTGGTGCTTGATCGTTTAGTAAAAGGTATATGATCGTTTAGTAAATCAAGTTGATCGTTTAGGTAATCTCACTCAGGCGCGCGATCGCTTAAGAAATGCTACACGATCGTTTAGGAAAGCTTGAGCCGTCGTGTAGGCTCTCATTAGCTAAACGATAGACAGTATACAACCAAGATGCGATTATCCGATACTTTTCTAAAATGAAAACTATTTTCATTTTATCCTTTCAATTATGAAAACTAAATGCAACCTCCCACTTTCACGCACGGTTATGGAGAAAACCACCAACAATTATCTCATAATTATTTTTAATTATAGATAAATATAATAACTAACTTATCATATTATATTTATAACCTATAGTTTTAATATCACATCATATGCAACATTTAAACCATAGTCCTTTTCTCCTTCACCAGATATAAATCATATTTATATCATTTTCCTCCAATTAATGTATATCACATATCATGTCAACTATATCATATATAATTGACCAGTTTAATCATATCATATATAATCAAACTCCCTCTTGTCAATTTGAACATTTCAGACTGACCCAAAAACGATTCTCAACTTGAATCCATTGAGCTACCAAGGGGACCTTATGAACCTGTGGCTTGAAGCTCCAACGGTACATGAATAGCTTACTAAACTCTTTAGCCACGAGATCCACTATCTGTTAACTGTCGGGCACTCCACTAAAGACCGACAATTACACTCTTCTCACCACAAATATATTTCTATGTCCATCGGATATAACCAGTCAACAATACGATAACCTTTCACAGATGCTCATAAGTACAGCTGGGCCAATTTATCGTTTACCCCTGTAGTTACATCTAACTCTTTAAGTATCACTAATCCCTCTAATGAATAATACATCATAGTTCTACTATGAGTAGACACCTCTCGGGTCATGAAAAGGTTTGTGGCGTCACATCGTTCAAGTCTCGGAATCAGCCCTTAAAGGAGCAATTTATCCACTTACTCCTGCTTCGGGGAAGGAGTGAATTCCATATTGTGTAGCTCAGTTCCCAACTCCCCAATCAGACAAATCCCCAAAGTGGTAGGTTTGAGTCGGTAATTTGGCCACTCGTATCCATGCAAATCAAAGGACCGCCCTTAAAAGCAGGAATTCCCAACTCATTCAAGATTAAGGTCATGTTACCAATGGTCATCCTAGTGAAGTGAAGTCTCTGTCATGAACGGTGTTATATAACGAGACTATAACACTTCGTGGTCTGGTCTTATAAAAACTCCTTTGTATAGGACGTCCCCACTTGCATGTCTCCACGTGAATGATTAGGATCAGACCATCTGTAGCACATTACAATACTTGTAACAATCTACAAAGCGGGTCGCATCCGTAGTATCACAAGGATAAGATTTTCCTCCTATATCCATATACTACAGACCATTTTGGTTATCACTTAAAGCATGATCTACCTGTATGTCTTCACATACATGCTTAAGTTATAACGACAACCAAGGATCTTAGTTCATTGGTTTGTGGTAAAGCAAATAAAACATCTCATGTTTCATAGACAATAGTGAAGAAAATATCTCATATTATTACATCACAAGCATTTGTTCAATACAGTATTTACAAACTACAGGACTCAACGAGAGTTAAGGGTATCATCTCCAACAAGAACCTTCTGAGGTGATGCCTATTAGGCTAACATCTCTGCCAATATACCCTTAAATTTTCCTTTCAGTTATATAATCATTGCAGCGAGATTAGCCTAGGTGAAAGGTGCACTTGGAGGTGGGTGTACGAATGTTTTTCCTTCATTCTCAACAACATCTTCATCGAGTGGGTTACGTTCATCCCTTCTACCAATCCTTCCTCAACTGCCCATTCCTCTACCTCTACGTGATGAAATTTCCTAACATTCACAACCAACCTCTCTCAGTCAAGGAAACGATCTAATATTACCTTTGAAATAAACGAACATGGTCATATACAAATAATTTTTAGAACATCTTAGTAAGAGACGTACCTGGCAATCGTTGGGGTTGATGCCCTAAGGTCTTGTGTTCTGTAGTGAACACGTTTGTGTTGTATAATATATGATATTTTACTTCACATCTTGATTTTGCTCAGTTATTTGTTTTATTTGCTTTACCACAAACCAATAAACATAAAATCACTGGTTATCTGTATGTAACTTAAGCATGTATGTGGTGACATACAAGTGGATCATGTCTTAAGTGATAACCAAAATGGTCTGTAGTGTATGGATATAGGAGGGAAACCTTATTCGGTAACGTTACGGATGCGACCCGCTTTGTGGAATGTCACAAGTGTTGTGACTTGTCACAGATGGTCTGATTCTGATCATTCGTGTAGGGGACATGCGAGCGAGGGCGTCATATACAAAGAGTTTGTATAAGACCTGACCACGAAGTGTTAATTTCTTGTTATATAACACCGTTCATGACTGAGACTCACTTCACTAGGATGACCATAGGTAACATGACCTCAATCTTAAGTGAGTTGGGAACTCCTACCATTGAGGGCAGTCCTTTGATTTGTATGGGTACAAGTGGCCAGGTCGCTGACTCAAACCTACTATTTTGGGGATTCGTCTGATTTAAGAGTTGGGAACTCAGCTACACAAGATGGAATTTACTCCTTCCTCGAGGTAGGGGCAAGTAAATAGATAGCTCCCTTAAGGGCTGATTCCAAGGCTTGAACGATGTGGCGCCACACACATTCTCTTAGCCCGAGAGGCGTTCACACATAGTTGGACTATGTTGTATTGTTCATTAGAGGAATCAATGGTACTTAAGGTGTGAGATGTAACTATAGGAGCAAAACGGTAAATTGGCCCAGCTGTACTTACAAACATCTGCGAAAGGTCATCGTACTCATGATTGGTTATATTCGATGGACACAAAAATATATATGTGGTAAGAAAAGTTCAACTATTGGTCTTTAGTAGAATGCTTGACAGTTAACGGATGGTGTATCTCGTGGCTAAAGAGTTTAGTCAGCTATTCACGTACCGTTGGAGTTTGAGCCACAGGTCCATGGGGATTTTAGTAATTAATATGAATTACTAATATGTATTATTAACTTTGTAATTGTATTTTATATTAAAAATACAAAAAACAAAAATTTGAGGGGACACGTGCTCTTAGCCCCTACGTGTATTCGACACTAGACTACTCTAGATTTCGTTCGGTTAATATTTTGTGAAACTTATAATTTTCGTCAATTAAATACCTAAATTTTCATAAGTCAGTCAATTTAGACAATTCATTATGATTATCTTTGAAAATCATCAATGCATTAATTCACAAACGTGTGTAGACTTATTCAAATTTTGGTTTTACAAAACAAACAAGTAGAGTAAATGCATGGACGATTTTGAAAGGAAGTTCTATCTAAAAGTCTACATTGATTCATCTATGAAAGTTTCAGAGTTTACTTGTTACAATTATTAAATAAGATTTGGTAGCATTTTTAGGAATAATAACTAAGTATATAACATCATTTAAAAAAAAATGCAAAATAGACAAGTCTATCAACGATAAACTTCTATCGTTGATAGACTCCCAAGTCTATCAGCAATAGACTTCTATCGTTGATAGACTCTTATCAGTGATATGATCTATCACTGATAGACTCCTACCAATAATATGGTCTATCACTAATAGACTATTTAAATTTGACCATATTTACAATTTTTTTTACATTATGTTATATCTGCTAATATTTTGGGTCTAATGTCTATATTTGCAACTATCCCTATTAAATATCACACAAGATTTTTTTTCAAATAGAATGTAATGAAGGGTGTAAGTTGATACACTTACAAAATTTTGGAGTTTAAATTGATCATACAATTATTTGTTTAGAGTTTAAATTGATACAACCCTTAAAGTTTTGGAGTTCAATTGACATTTTTTCAGAGGAAAAAAAAACAATGAAGAGATCAAAATACAACTAAGTGCAAGACCTAAAATTATTGAGATTGAAACTCAAAACCCCAAATGCCTTCTAACTAAACTCTCACGGACGAATGATGTACTCTTTTTTAAGTAAAATTATACAATTTTTTAACCTAAAAAAAAGTTCATAATTAATAAATAATAGTTTACATACAACTTAATATTTAGTGGGTAACTATAACTAATGATATATAAGGTTGGCAATAAAAAAAAAAAAAAAGAAACCTCACCTAATAGGGTCAAGGAATCTCCAATTTGACCATGGATAGGAGTTAGACTGAGAATTTTAATAGAGTCCCTGATCGGGGATGGAGAGAGTATCCCCTACCCAAGCCCGCCTTGCTTGATTTGATTTATATAAAATATATTATTGTGTTTAAGTAATATTTTCTTCCGTTTAAAAAAAAAAAAAAAAAATTGATTTTTTGTTTTTCTGCTGATTTTTGTGTTTTTATTTTTTGTGTACGGTTTTATATTTTATAATTACTGTTTTAATTTAATTTTCTTTTTTTTCTTTTTGAATTGATTTTTTTTTTTTTACTTTTTTGTATTTTTGTGTTTAACTCGAAAGATGGATCCTCATGGGACCCAATTCCTTGATAGGAAATCTCTATTCCTCGTCCCTACCTTCAATTGATTGGGATGAAGATGACTTTTACTCATAGGGACGGGAAGATGAATCTCCACCCCACCTTGATCTACGGTCAACTCTAATGTTATAGATAATAGATATATTATAAAAAAAAACACATTTTAAACTATTATTTAAACTGAAATCTAATTCTTAAATCTACTATCAAACAACATAAACTTTTTTATGGAATCCACTGTATTCAATTAAAATTGTCCATTAAATAGACACTTAAGCATCGGATTATGATTAAATTGTTTTCTTTTTAATTTGTATTTTAATAATGGGGAGAAGCTTATTGTCAAGTCAACATCCAACAAGGACCGTACATGATATCAAAATTGGTTGAAAGTATTTGTCTCATACATTGATCTTGTGTAAGCCCAAAGGACAACTCTGACAGTCGATTAAGATAAAGTAGGCCAAGTGAAAGAGCAACAAGTGGGGTTGTGCAAATATAACAAATTAGTGTATATATTCCATTCCTTCGAGGGAAAGTGATATTTTTATAAGATATTCACGTGTCATTTAATGTTCGAAATTTCTAGTACTATAGAATATATATACTATATTTATTCACATCATAATTTTTACTCTTTCGAAAACTTTAATGTGACATATAGTAAACAAAAAATATATTTATACACTCGTACTATTTGACATTTTCTTTAGTTACCATGATAGAAAGTGATGCAAACTTGGGATGCTTATATTCAAGACATGTTGAAATTTGTGTTGGTTATTATGTTAGATAATTTCATGATTTTGTTTTACTATTTTATTAATTAGTAAAGGGTTTAACATTGTTAGTAGGTTTTTCTATTTTATTATTAATCTTCTTTCTTAAGAAAAGACAAATAAAGTTTACAAAAGGGTCTTTTACATATAAAAAAAGTGCTTTCTTTTCTATAAACATCTATTCCAAAATGTCCTTTCCGGGAGCATATAAGTCAATGAAAATTTGTAAGATAGTTTAGATGCACACAAACTATCTTTAAGAAGGGAGTTGTATCATGAGAGTGAAGTGTAGAATAACTCGGTGTAAGTAGGGGGCATATCTTCTCTAAGGATAACGTTCTATAACATGTCTTGGTCTAAATCAAAGGAATTCTCAAATCCTATTTTACCAATTAACATTTTTATAATTGTTGATTGTTTGTTTACAATATTCTAAAATAGGAAAATTAGTCATCACCAAATTGTTTACCTTGTGCAAAATCAGACGTTGAGTTGAGATATTTTTCTCCCCCACGATCCTAATGATTGGCTAAATTATTTTATATAAAGTTTCTTGAGTTTAATGATGGTTGTTGCGTGTGATTCAACTAATCTAACAAATGAATGATTATTCTCAAAGTCAATTTATGTATACCTTGACTATTCTTACGAGATAAACGCCTAACTCTACTATATTTGATTGATAAAATCCATCTAGTAAGATATATTATAATAATTCACTAAAATTTATGACGCAAGGTAACGCACATCTTCGAATATAAATATGGGCAGATATAATAAATAGTCGTTTGACATTTTAAAGTATTATTTGGCAACTTTAAGTTAACACCTGCCACAACTGCATTCTCTCCAATAAATAGGTTACACGTGTCCTCCCTATTGACTCTATCACGTGAAAATCAAGCGATGAAATCGCCAGAAAAGGGCCAAAAATGGGAAAAAAAAAAGTTGCGGATTCCAAAGGGATAGCTTGCTCGAAAAGGGGAAAATTAAAATTTAACAAAATCCGATTTCAAATATATTGTTTAAAATCTTTCTTGTCTCGTCCGGATGCGCCTCTGTATTATGTGGATACAATATTTGAATAAATAATTTTTTATATTGATGAGAATTTATAGAAAAGATGATAATAAAATTTCTTAATTATAATCTAAATATATGCATAATACATAAATTAAAGTCTAAATATCTCAACACCTTCCCTCAAACTCAAGGTGATAGAAATATTTGAGTTTTTGAGTTTGTAAGTGGATAAACCGAAACATAGAAATTGAAGAAGCAATTATAGATTAAAACAAAGTAGATCTGGGTGGGAACAGAAACCCATGAAGAACTAGACCACAGACAACTTTTGGGCTGAAAAAAGAAAATAGATATCTACAAAAATATCTAAAGATAAAATGAAACAGAGAATTTGGAAAATCTAAAAACTAAACAAAGACTGAAATCGATAAAAGAATCAACTAAGAACCAAACTTGGCTGACTAAATTAAACTAAATGGGCTGACTAAATGAACCAATCAATCCATCTGAATTGAACTAGTCTGATTGAAACTGGACGAGCATTGAGTGGGGAGCATTGAGGGAGGGTGTTTGTTCTGAACCCAACAGATTGAGAGAGATTAGATACTATCTACAACAAACAACAGTGTTGGAACGGAAACGAAACCCAATCGGACGCGCGAACGTACGGACACTTGCGTGAATCTGGCTGATTGGAACTGGAACGAGGGACCGGTAGCACTGGGTTTCTGTTCCAAACGAAGGCGACGAGGGTTGCACGAATGTTGGACGGACCTAGCGACTTGGGTAGGTGATGATGAGGACGCCTAAAAGAGGGAGCAATGATCGAAGCTATCGACGGGGGCTGGCTTGTACAGAACTGATGCGAAAGGGAGACGACGCTAGGGATGGATAGCGTCGAAGGAAACACAGATGGAGGGGGGCTGACGGCTTGAGTACACGAGGAAGAGAAAGAGATTTGTGAGTAAGAACACGGACCAACAATGAACTAAAGCGTGTGGCGACAAAGCAGAACAGGCGAAACTGTGGATCTGGGGTGGGGGGTGGGGGAGTGCGGTGGCGAATTTGTGAGTCATCAGTGGTCTGGACAGGCCTCCAAAATAGTGGGTGTGGAGTAGATCTACATTGGTGTGGCGATTTGGGCTATTCGTTGGGTAAGGCGGATCGGAACCCTAGTAATTGGGCTCTGATATAAACAATATTTGAATGAATAATTTCTTGTATTAAGTTGAGATTTACATAGGGAATTTATAGAAAGGATGATATCCAAATTTCCTAATTATAGCCTAAATATATGCATAATATATAAATTAAGGCCTAAATATCTCAACATGTATTAAGCCATTTACA
Organism: Benincasa hispida; assembly: GCF_009727055.1. Taxonomy (NCBI): domain Eukaryota; kingdom Viridiplantae; phylum Streptophyta; class Magnoliopsida; order Cucurbitales; family Cucurbitaceae; genus Benincasa; species Benincasa hispida. Next base: position 32,511,374 of record NC_052357.1, read on the forward strand.
TAGATGAAAACATCGATATCGATAATTCAGTTTTATAGGTATATTAAATAAATATCAATGTCGATAAATATTTTTATATTTAGACTAATAAGTAAATTGTTATTATTCTTAAAATAGTATTCTTGTTCGTAATAGACTAACTATCAATTGTCGAAAGTTAAAGAAAATACACATTTTTTGTTTCTAGGTTTTGAGTTTAGTTTTAATTTAGTTCATAGGTTTCAAATGTTACATTTTTTTGTCCTTAAATTTTTTAATTTGATTTCAATTTAGTCCCTAGATTTCAAAGAATCATACGTGTAACCTCAATTTTTTTTACTAAATATCATTTTTTTTTAATCTTTAATGTTGATGTCTATTAGTTAATTCAAAAGAATTATGATTAATTAAGTTTAACTATTTTTTCATCCCTATTAAAATTAGTTTTAAAATTTCACTTTATAATTATTTTAGACTAATTAATGAACTTAGCATCAAAATTGAGAGTGAGTATTTAGTAAAAAAAATTGAGGTTTAAAAGTATAAAATTTGAAACTTTGGGACAAAATTGAAACAAAACTCAAAACTAAATAACAAAAAGTGTAACATTTTGAAATCTAGAGACTAAATTGAGATAACACTCAAAAGTTAAGGACTAAAAGTGTAATATTAGAAAACCTAAAGACCATATAGAAACTAGATTCAAAATTTAGGAAAAAAATGCATTTTCCAAAAGTTAAATTATAATGTAAACTGAGTACAAAGAGATTTATAACCTTGAAATCTAACTTAAATAGGGAAGATTAAAGTAAATAAGAGCTTCTAGTTTAAAAAAACAACTTAGACAGATTTTAGGAAGAATTTGAGAGAATCAGAGGAAATTTGAGAAGTTGAGACATGAAATTGGGTTGAGTGTGTGAAGAAAGTGAAAATGAAATGGATTATTTATGAGGTAAAAAATAATTAAGAAAATTAAAATGAAAAAAATATGAAAATAAAATCAATATATATAGTGATTTAGAAAGTATTTGAAAAATTGAACTATTTGATGGAAAACTAAGGTTGACAACGGGGCCGGGCAGGGGAATCCTCATCTCCGTCTCGCGGGGGTATTTTCCCTTCCCCGCCGGAGAAATGGCCCCTGCGAAGACCCATCCCCGGTTTCCTTTTTAAAATATATATGTTATATATATATATATTAAAAATAAAAAAAAATAACTAGGGACGGGGTCAGGGATAGGGCGGGGCCGTCCCCGACCTGGGACCCGGTTGTAGTCCCCGATTTGACTCCGACCCTACTAGAATTTTTGTTAACCCTATAGAAAATTATTGTGAAATTAGATACAAGAATAAAAAAGGAATTAGAATAAAAGAGAGAAAAAATATAAATATAAAATAGAAGAAGGACAAGCCTAGGAGTTAACTTTTTTTTTTTTTTTTTTTTAATATCATACCATTTATAATGTAAATTATATACATATTTTAATTTAAAACAAATTAATTGAGGGCATTTTTTGTTCAACTTTTTAAGAATTTATCTTTTGGGGAAAAAAAGTCATTTTTGAAAAATGTTAGAGTATTTGATAACCTCTCAAAATAAATTTTAAAAAAATGGCGAAACAAGTTCATTTGAGAGAAACATTTGAAATAAGTTTTTAGAAAATAGATTAATCTCTCACTAATTTGTATAATACATAAAATTATAAAAATACCCTACCATGGTTGTCACCAACTACAAGTATCCCTCAATTGGCCACCTTTTGCAATAAATCCAATCCAAAATTATCATCGCACAACAACCACCTTCAGAAATTATCCTACACCAACTACAACCACCACAATCGTCGCCCATCTCCTACGACAACGACGACCACCAACATCTCTCATAATCACACCTCCAACGACGGTAAACTTTAGTGACCACCTCCAACGACAAATTTTGTTGAGCACCATGGGTGGCTAACTTTAGTGAACAACTTTGAAAACTACCTTTGATGACCACCAATGTTGACCAATTTTAGCGACCATCCTAAATGACCAACTCTAACGACCATCTATAGTGACCACCTTTGTCGATCAACTTTAGCTACCAATGTTAGTGACCACCTTTGACAATCACTCCCGTAACCAACTCCAAGAACGACTACCTCCCAACTTCATCGTCCAACTACATCAATTATCTTCAACAATCAACTATGACTAACTCCAATTATTAATTAGATCGATCATATGCGCACAAAAAAAAACTCAACAAAAAGATTTTTAAATACAAAATTAAAATAATTAGTTGTTAGTGTTTGATAGTAATTTGACTATAATAGAAATACTTTAAAGTACATAACTTATCAAACAAACTTCTATATAAAAACAATCCCAAGAAGTATAACCAAACATGAGTATTTAAATTTTAGAAAGTCTTCATAAAAAAGGTTTGAATGAAAATGACATTTTGAAAACATTTATCCAAACAAGCCCTAACCATGGTAAAAAAGAAAAATAGAAAAAAAAAAATTCTAAATAATAGAATTGCTTTTCCTAAAAACCCTAAACCTCACAATCACAAATACAATAAAATGGAGGGTAAAATGGTCCAAAATGGACCATCTCCCATTCACGTTTCCAGCTTGTTTTTAAAATTACAGGTTCGTATTTACTTACTTTTCAGATACAAAATTCCAAAAACAAACAAAAGGAAAGAAAGAAAGAAAAATACTGTATCTGCATTGGTTTTCCAGAAAAAGGCTCTCTAACATCTTCCTCCTCTGATTCTGTGCCCCCACCTGCCGGAATTCATCTCCTCCGATGAACGGAGACAAACACCCGCCGGAGCTGGAACCAAACACGATAGTGGAAGAGAAGGAGGAGGAGGAGGAGGAGGATGAAGAAGAGCGAACTGTTTTGCTACGGAAGACATTTCGTCAACACGCCCAATCTAGCATCTCATCCACTGACAGCGACGATATGTTCTCCGGCGATTCCCAGGGACTTAAATTCGTCATTCGAGATCAACAACAACAACAAAAACGAGGTATTAGTTTCGGCATCGCTGTTTCCATTTTTTTGTTCTCTTCCCGTTCTTGCAATTCACTCCACTCGCCATTCGGTGGTGGAATTTGGCATTCTGATTCTCCATGAGTCTGGAGAGGTCTGGAACAGTCCGCCATTGTTGCGGTACTGTTTCGACGACCAAAAGGTCAAAATGAAGCTTTCTTGGGAGAAAATACAGTTAAATTTATCCCTTACTTTGGCGTCTTTATAACAAAATACTTCCTAGATTTGAGAATCTACTCGATTACGTTAATTCCAATCTCTGTTAGTACCAAAATAGTCGATTGCAATCCCGTAAATCTTGGCAAAGAAGAACAAGATCAATGAATTTGACGGAAAGAGTGGGGGAAAAACAAGCTTCTCCTTGACGAAGACTAGGTGTTCGACAAAAGCAAAAAGAGGGCCATGGTTTGGTTTGATTTGTTACCTAATTCTAATTCTTAATTAATTCTCTTAATTGCAGTGTTAATTTTACGAAACTTTTCTTCATAACTAAATCATTTACACGTCATCATTGTTCATAAAAATCAATAATTTATTCTCTTTTGTTTTCCGGCCGGTGCATTTTTTTTTTTTTCCAAACAATCCAACATCATATTAGAACTTACTAAATACCACCAATTCTTATGTAATAGACTTCGTAATTTTTCTAGGCCAATTTGGACTGGGTCCGGTCTAACGGTACCTACGTGGCGGTTTTTTTAATTTTTTATTTATTTTAAATTTTTGGGGAGAAATAAGGACCATTGAATACCCACGAATTTAATGAAGCTTTGAAAAGATTGTACTTTCGAGCTATTTGCTTTAACAATTTTGTTCTTGTTGCTGGTAATTTGTTGCAATAAGCGTAAAGAATAATAGAGTTATTGAACGTTTGTGTTTTGAAATTTTTACTCCATGGATTCTTTCCCCAGGCTCGGAATTGAGTTTTGTAACCAAGCAAGAACAGGAACCTTAGTAAAATTGTATCTACCCAAAACAAATCGAAGGGGATTTTTTAATTTTCTTAATTATGCTACTGTTAGAACGATGGAAATTTTGTTCTTCTCGCCCTTGAACATGTTAAGTGGATCTTATTATGATAATTAGTACTGTTGTAAGTGTAACGAATCATAATCAGTGTGATAAGCAGACCTCCTCCGCCTTTATGAACAGGGACCGACAAATTATTCCAAATCTGGGTATTTATTTGGAAATCTGATTTTACTTCCTATCTTGTGATTTCTTCTTGTCGCTCTTGAATTGCGTGGATATAAACTTGTTTTCGCAACTGTGTAACTTCAGGTTCTGGATATTCAAATGGATCTTCTCGGTTGGAAATTGATGGTCATCATCCAATTTATGAAGTAATTCCTACTGAAGTCACCACAAGGAAAACAGACGCTCAAAATGGTAGTACGATCAAGTTCCAGCGTGATCAGAGCCGACCTTTAGCTGCTGCTAATCCACCATCGAACGGAGCAATTGAGGAGCAAGCTTCATATTATACTTCTCTCGATAATGGGACTACTGGATATAAAAGAGTGGAATTGAGGACAGAAAATGGAATTGAAGTGGCAGATTTATATCTTGAAAGGATATATGAGAAACCCAGCTCACATAATTTCTACTGTCCTAACTGTCAGGCTTGTATAACAAAGGTGATCATACGTGATAGGGAATGGGTAGATAATACTGTTTCTGCACCAGTTCCTACTCAGGTTGATAAATTCAGATGCACATCTTGCCTTAGTTTCCTCACCCCTATAGGTGCGTTTCTAATTCTTGTTGGAGAATTGATATTTATTGCATGGTTCATACTCTCCTGCAGCAGTTGGTCCTTTAAAAGGGGGGCAAAAACTCTGCATAATTTTGAAAACTGTTGCCATTAATGGATTTGCAACTTATTGATTTTGAAAGAAAAGCATGCCCGTTAGTAGTCCAAGAGGATGCCAGTTGCAGTTGCTGATTGAGGCTTTAAATTTAAGAAATTTTAGAGTTAGACTCGTAAGGGGGTATTTGGGGTAAGGAGTTGGCTATTATAGCACTAGGTTACTGTAGTTGAGTTATAATAGTTTGTGATTGGGGTGTAGATTATTTTAGTTTGGGTTATAATAGTATGTGTTTGAGGTATAAACTATTTTAGTTTGAAAAGGAAATAGTAAACATTGTAGCAAAGAATAAAAAATGACGAATGTAAAATAGTAAAAACTGTAGCTAATGGATATTTTAAAATAGTGTTGACTGTAGTTACTTGGGGAATACAAAATAGTATTTATTGTAACAAGAGGTGGTTATTATAGTCTTAGACCAGTCTTTCCTCAAACACAGCCTAAGTCTCAAGTTACTGTAATATCCTAGCTTTTAGGTTAAGGTTACTCAACACTTCGAAGATTATGTGGGAGTTGACTTGAAATCATGCAACTGTTTCATCCTTGTTTGCAATGTTTCATATAATTTAGCAGTGGGAAGAGACTTTTTGAATATTGTCTAAGCCTTTGGAAACAGTCATGGTTAAATCATGTTCCGGTTTAATTTATTTCCATTTGTAACATTTCCAAACCTCATAACAAATGGGTCTTACAGTAGATGTTTATATGTTGTCAAATAAATGGGTCTTACCAGGATTCCTGAGTTAAACCATTTTTCAATGAGCAGGTACATGGCTCTTTCCTAGATTGGCTTCTCCTGACCCTGAGGAAGAAGTTCCATCTGGACCAGGTATCTGATTTTGCACATGTTTGTGGTGCTTTATGTCTAATTTTCTTTTGTTTTAAACTTTTGAATTTTTTAACCATGCTTGCTGTAAGAATTTTACTAGTGAATCAATGTTGATAGTTTCCCGACCAAGTCCTCACTATCAGCATGGAGAAAAAGTCTGATAACCCTCTTAATTCATTCATGTAACTGCATTCCATCCTCGGTTTTCTTCTAAGAAGTTCAAAGCAGAAGAAGAAAGTTCATCATTTGCTTCCACAGCTATTGTTCTGATCTCCTTCTCAAAAAGGGTGGAACAATACTTTGCAATTTGAAATTGATTTTCCATATTTTAATTATAAGGGAGCAGCTAAAGCTATAAATATTGGCAATGATTTGGTTTCTTTACATGGATTACTTTCTACTATCTATAGAATGTTCAAGCATAACTTTATAAGGATATATGGTTGGAGGAATATCAAAGGCGTAGCAGTAAGATATATGGCGTGAGTCAAAGCATTTTCATGGCCATTTCCTTAAATATGTATGCAGGAAATGACGTTGAAAACTTAGGGATCAGGGAAGAAAGTCAAGTTGATAGAGCTCCAGTTCCTGCTCAGTCAGTTGATTATGCAGTAACCGATAAAAATGAAGATGATCATGCTGCAGCCCAGGCTCATCCTTCACTTAAAGCAACAAGTGAAGAGGGAATAATTGTACGAGAAGAAACATTGGCTAGCAATAAAGGTGCGGAAAAGAATTTTATCTTGTATCATTTAAAACAAACACTCCCAGAAATAACTCAGGGCCGTACTATGAGGGGCAGCTAAAGCCAGAAATATTAGCAATGATTTGGTTTCTTGACATGCAGAAATTACTTTCTCATGTCTATATAACTTAAAAGCATAGACTTGTGAGGATATAGGTTGGAGAAATATCAAAGTGATAGGACCCAAATATATTGAAAGATAAACGATACCCAAACTAAATTCCTGTCACAAACCTGAAATATAACATTAAATCAAAGCGTTCTCATGATCTTTTCCTACTAAATATGCATGCAGGAAAAGGAAATAACGTTGAAAACATAGAGTTCAGAGAAAGAGATATACTTCAAGTTCAGGAAACAAGAGATTCCCAAAAAAGTCAAGTTGAAAGAGCTCCAGTTCCCGACCAGTCAGTTAATTATGCAGTAGCTGATAAAAATGAAGGTGATCAGCCATAACATCCTATAGCAAGAAAACTGTGGAAAAGTCCTTTATATTGTATTATTTTAACTAAAAACTACCAAAATTAACTCAAGACTGTACATTTTGGGCAGTCGTACCTGATCCATCAGTTGGTAATGCAGTAGCTGATCAAACACGAGACATCCATGCGGTATCTAATTCAAAGCCAACTCATCCTTCACTTAACATGAAAGTTGCTGAGGAAGGAGCTGTGCAAGATAAGGGAGTGAAAAGCATACAAGGTAGGGGCAAAGTTTTAATAATTTATACTGGACGTTATGACCTGTAGTAGCTCATGCTTTTTTAGCACTTACGTGTGTGTGTGTTTCCTTTTTTCTTTTTTTCTTTTTTTTTTAAAATTATAGTGATTTCTTAAGTTAACATTCTTTAGAAAACAGACTTACAAGCAGTGATTTCAAGCGTTTAGTGTTTCAAAAGGAAATGCATTCCAATAAAGATGAAAATAGTTGAGGTTTTGTTTATTCATTGATTTATTGTTTTTTAAAAAAATTCTTCTGGTTATTAAAAAAGTTATTTCTTCAGTATTATATTGATTGTAGAAAAGTATAATGTTATATAGATTAAAGGGGTAAATGATGGAAAATGAGAAAAGACAGTTTGGAGGACTTTGCTATTTGAACTTGCTATGTGGTAAAGAAAACAATTAACGCTAAGGTAGTATTTGATATAACTTTGAAGCATCTTTGGCCAATTTCTTGTGATTCTTGGTGCAGGAAACAAGATTGAGAGCATCATAGTTGGAAGGCCAGACCCACTGCTAGAATCAGCTGAAACAATATATGATCAAGAAATTCAAGCTGATTCCATAAATAAAACCCTAGTTCCTGATCAGCTGGATGAATTTGATATGTGGACCAATGACAACTCCCTAGAAAATAAAGTAGATTCTACTGAATATTCGAGCATACTAGATGGTGCTAAGGAGGACACCAAGAAAGGTAACCATTGGGTTTTACCTTTTGTTTTTTGTTTTTTTGTTCTTTTATAGGAAACAATAATGCCATTCTAAAATAAAGAAATACGAGGAGCCAAGAGAGTTTATGGAAAAGGACTTTCTTGACAATGCTTCAACATTGAGTAGCGGTTTGCAGTCCATCTTTGTTGGGTGGTGACTTTGTTGTAGTAAGATAACACCAAAATAATCTAATGAGACTGTTACTACTCATGGAAAAATTATATCCATTTATTCACGTTCACCTCCGTCTTGATGTTCCAATATGGAACCACCTTTTTACCTGATCAACAGATAGAGACAGTGGTCTTTTCCTGTAGTGATAGAATGTCTTCTTCAATTGGGAAGAATAAGTTCCAGCTATTCAAGATTCACATATTTTATAGGACAATCTTTGATCGCTTTTCATTTCTCCTTGAAATTGGTAATTTTACTTTGGTTTTGGCCTTTTTCCTTTTTAGGATATAGTTATTGATTCTGATTTCTATATGATTAATGGTAGAAAAGTCGTTGTGGTAATTAGCTTCCCAGGGAATCGATCTCAGTTCACATAACTGTTGGGGTGGGGGGGTTCTATAAGTATGCTTTTTAGTAGAGTTGTATCCAAAGTGAATCTCAAATATCACAATAAACTATGTCGGGCACTCATTTATATTTGCTTGCCAAAACCTTGCCAAAGTTCAAATGTTGGTGATAACAAGTTAAGGATGAATGAATATCAATGTACATGGACTTTAAAAAGCTGGAAATCATTGAAAGAAGAATATTCATTATGGAGAATTAATTTAAGGATTGCCGTACCAGGTAAACAATTCATGTTTAATTCACAATTCAGCTTATCTAGATTTGTTTCTTACAGGCATAACTGCAGTACTTGATTTGATTTTTATTGGACGCAGAGAATTCAGCTTCAGTAATGTTATGCATGAATCTATTTTCTCCAAATTTTGTGAGTGGTAGCCATTGTACTTTCATACTGCAACATAAGCTCTAATGTTGGACATGCGTTACCACTCCTTGTTTCTCGTAAATCTGTATCGAGTTAACATAGATGACTTCAAATCAAGTGTTTCAGATGATAGTGCATAAACTAAAAGTTCAGTCTTGGAATTTACTTACCTTGTGCGTTTGATGCAGGAATTACTGTTGAGAACATTGTAGTTGGAATACCATACACATCACATGAGTTGAATGGATCAATGCAGGATGTAGATAATCAAACTTCAACAGTAAACAAAGTGGACGTTCAGAATCAATCAAATGGATTTTCAGTATTATCGGAGTCTGAAACTGATGCTAAAGTTAATTTGACACGGGGTCATACTTCTCTTGAAGCAATGATGGCTGAGACTGTAACAGATACATCTGATGAAAAAAGAGGTATGGTACAAGCATTACATCTTCAAGTGAGGACTGGAAGTTTATTTTATTGGATTATGCTATCAATCACATTTAGCATGTTCTCAAGAATGGTTTTGAATCTCTACAATAGCTCCTGCTGTGTACTCGTATCAAATATGTTTTTGGAAAAATCCATGCTGAAGTATTTTTGGAGGAGCATCTCATAAAATTTCTTGGTTTAAGGTCAGGTACTACCAAGCTTTACTAGGGGAAATACTTCACAGATGTTCTAATGGAGTTCTGATTCAGTTGGTATATGAGAGGAAACAGAGGATTTTGATGTAGGAGTTGGAGAGTGAGATGTTGTGGTTGAATTTATGGGTGCTTTAGAATCGTTGGTTGGGCTCATGACAAACGAAATAAAAGATTCTAAAATGTCATTCTGGCTATCTACCATGGCCACAAGTTGGCTTCTTGGGAGGAGGGATGTTGATAGATGCAGGATTCAATTTGTGTGCGAGTGTCAAGGGAAGGACGTCATGTGTGGGACAGTTGGAGGTGAAAAGTGAGAACTGAGAATTAAATTAGTAGAGTCTGCGGTAAATAAAATTTGGTGAATTGGTTAGAAATAGCGAGGGAATACAATGGGAGTAGCTTGTTCAGGGGAACGTATATATAACTATCGGTTAGGGAACTCAACTCATTAGATGATAAGGGAGAAGGAGAAACTTAAATATCTTCATAATTATGTATTCTTAAAGTACTACAAAAGGTCAAGATCAGCTTTAACTCAAACACTTAAGAAGGCGTCTTTACCTCTTTTAAGATGTCATAGTTTCAAATCCCTATTCCCACATGAGGCATACTATTCTAAAAAAACTACTTATGAGAGAAACACTAAACGACATTTATTTTCTTTGAGTTACAATAACTTGGGGAGGGGAGATTAAAACTCTATCCTCATGGTCAGGAGTGTATGTCTTATGTTGGTTGAGTTATGCCTATGCTCATGTTGGCACTAGACCACATTTATATAATTTCAAATGGACTAAAGTGTATATCTTCTAATCTATTCTCGAAAGTCTAATATTACTTGTCTATAATCTAAAAATAAATTATAATAATTACTACTTTATAATTTCAAAACCACAAAAAACAAACGCATAGATTTGTAGAAGTACCTGTAATGAAAATTTACTTTAAATAGTTTTAGTGATGACATGACATGGCAAAGCATTATTCTATTAAAACCTTTTTCATATGGTAAACTAATAAATAATACTTTAGTCCTAACTGAATACCAAACAGCAAAAACATATGATAATATATCAAATATTAGAATTATTTTTTATTCTCATCTGTTATTAATGCTTAATTTGGCTCGAAACTTCAAACAACTATGGTGGATAGAGTTGTCTTGAGACGTTGAAGAGAGAGTGTTGATTTCTTTTACACATCCGCACACACTCACGTAAAAGTTCTATACATCTTCCATTTTTGTATTTTATTTTTCCCTCGAAGTATTTTCCTTCTTAATGGTGCGTATAAGAAGCTTAATGCAAGTATAATACTATCGTAAAATACCTTGTTTGATACGAAACCACTTATAAGAGGCTTCTTAACTCTTGAAACCAGAATATAATAGGAGCCTTGGTGACTAATGATTTCTAAAATGATGTGATTTGAGAGAGCTAAATGAAATTATAACTTGATGATTCCAATATTTAATGTATAAAATAAAAATGATTTCATGCTATCTTTGCCGTAAACTCTCATGTCTTACTATTATGATCATATCTTACTAAATTCTTATGCAGGTATTAATGTTGAGAATGTTGTGGTTGGAATTCCATACCCATCCCTAGAGTCAAAGGGGAGGCTGCTTGATCGATTTTGTCTACCTGCATTGTTAAACAAAGCTCCTGTTCCTGATCAATCAGCTGCAGTTGCTGAAACAGATATCCGAAAAACACCAGAAACTGTAGAAGCTACCGTGCCTGATTCTTCTCCAGTTTCTTCTTCCCTTGCAGCACCAACTGCTGCTGAGAGAGTAACAGACAGTGCAGTGGGCAGTCGTGAAGGTATTGTCAGCCTGGGATGTTGTCTTTCTAGTCACACTGAAAGAATTAGCACCACATTTTTTAAGCTCATTCACGATTTCACATAACAATAACATGTCAGATATATACTTGTTACTTTTTCTTTTAAATGAAGCATACACTTTTGATTCTTGAGTTTTGACCTAAGTGTTGCTTTGAAGTATGGAAAAATCTTGGCTTTGGTCCCTGCTGTTAATTTTCTGCTGCTACAATGACAGAAAGATTTATTGGATTTTTTCTGTTTTTGAGGTATAGTTTTTCTCTTTTAGTTTTGAGACTGATATGATATCAATTTATTAGTTGAAGCAGGACCTGTGACTATATCCATTGGTGAATCTCTGGATGAACAAGTACAACCTGAACCAAGTAGGTATAACAGGTGGGAAATTGTGAAAAGTATAGTTTATGGTGGTTTAGCTGAATCAATTACGAGCCTCGGCATTGTGGCATCTGCAGCAAGTGCCAATACTGAAACAGGTACCATTTACTCTACGTTTTCCCATCCTGCTTATGGCATGTTGATTATCATTTGATCAATCAGTATGGGATGCTTATAAGTCACGGATATTAATTTTTTAGTGGCAGATCGTGATTCATCTAGTTTGTTAGACTCAAAATAGTTGTTAACATACCAATCCATTTTCCCTTGGATTCTACCAAACTAACCAATCATGAAATTTATGGGATACATGGATCGACTTGATTTTATTCACACTGAATAGGTTGATAGGTCAATTTTCTTCTTTTCTTAAACTCAACCATTTAATACGACCTTTCTTGATCAGGATTTATTCTATAGGTAGTACCTAAACTCAAGCATTTAATATTTTCGGGATAAGAGAACATAAAACTTAATTGCAGGGAAAAATCAACATTTTGAAATCCAGTTGTCTGCATACATTTTTGGGTCCTCAAGAGATGCTAAAGCACGGACATCTCATGTTCCACCATAATAGAGAAACATATATACTTTTGAAACGTGATATATCTTGGTTTTTTGAGTTCAAATCTGAACTAAATTACTTGTTTCACTGATTAAAAAATGGTGCCTCTAACTTTTCGAAAGATTAATCTCTTTTAATGTCCTTTTTGCAGGGAACATTGTAGTTTTGGCGTTGGCAAACCTGATTAGTGGGTTTTTTATCCTTGGACATAATGTGAGTAACTGTATTTATGATAAAACCTCAGAGATGAATGTTTATTAAATTTAGGAAGAATACTAAGAAAGAAAAATGGTAGAAGGGAATTGGGGAGACTCCTTTCACTCTCTTACAGAGTCCACTAAATTAGGCTCCTCTCCTTCCCCCTGCTTATTGAAGTCTATTTCATGTGAAGTTGCCTTTCTTTCTATAGACAAATTGGACGAACTTGAGGCCTATCACTTCAGGCAAAAATTGTTTCGTCTTAACATTTTCATTTCATGTCTTAACGTGTTTATTTCATGTCACAGTACATTTAGAAAAGATAACCATGCGTAACAATCCATGAGGCAAATCCAAGATGTCATTCAAATGTTTTTAGTACGCTTTCCATTGATTACTGTACTCAATCACTAAGGCAGGTTGTTTTTTTCGAGTCCCAGCATTTTTTCGTATTACATTGTTCGAAAGTCCATTGCATTAAGTTTGTTAAATCAGACTCTCTTTCATTAAACATACACAAAATTTGCAGTTGACGGGACTCAAGAGCGAGCAGTTCAGGACATCTAATGAAACAGATTACGAACGCATAGACCGATACGAAGTAGTACTGGGAAACCGAGAGAATTACATTCTACATTTCACTCTTGCTATCTTCTCGTTTGTACTCTTCGGTCTAGTCCCTCCTCTCGTTTACGGTTTTTCTTTCACCAAGAGCAATGACAAGGATCTCAAGCTTGCAGCAGTGGCAGGAGCTTCTCTTTTATGTGTCATATTGCTTGCTTTTGGGAAGGCTTACATCCAGAGGCCAAATAGGTGGGATGTGTACGTCAAAATTGTAGCGTCTTACATCGTTATAGCGGCTGGGGCCGGAGGTTTCTCATATTTGGCCGGTGATCTGATTGACAAGCTCATTAAGAAATATGGTTGGTTTGAGGAAAACCCAGCATTCAACCTGAGTCTGCCCCTTCCAGAGATGAGTTTGGCGAAACCTGCATGGGGATCGTCATGAAGTAGGTTCAAATATGAAGTTAGAATATTTAGCTTTTAAACTACTTTTCATTTGTAGCAATTTTCTCTTGAATCTAAATTTTCTTGATCCTTGAAGTGATTTTTGTCTCTCCCATCTCCTTTTTATATTCTGCCATCACATACCACTGTCTAATGATGAAAGGTTTTTATCCGGAATAAAATTAAATCACATGGAAGAATATGTGAATTTTGCATCTCAATTTTCTCAATGGCTATGGAAAATGTAGTCTAAAATATTTTTGTATTACAAATTTTTTATAAGTTGCATCCATCCTTTTGTAGTATTCTCGATCGTTCAATCACAGTTTGTCACATGATAATTTTACTGTCTTTTTCTTAAATACTTTTTAGTTTATGTTATGTGATTGGAGATGGCTATATAAAGATAGATGCAGTCTAAGATGTATATGTTCTCAAATTTTATTAACTAGTAACTAGTGTCCTATTTGAATTGCAATCTGCTTTGTTTCTGAATGATTCAATAGTATTGTATATTTATAACATTCACTTTATTGATCAATATAAAAAAACCTTGGGATAGGAATTCTGAAAATTCCAAAGCTATAAAATATATATAGCAAAATCCACAGAAAATCCTTAAATGCATATACATAGGTTACAGGGTTTAGTTTCCAAATTTGCAAAATTGTACCGTGTTTTTTAACTTTAAAAAGTGCAATAACTTCTAAACTTTCTATTTTATGTTAAATAAATTGTGGAACTATAAAAGCTTCAAATAAATTCAATTCTATATCCAACAAATATGACATTCAATATTTTATTAAATTAATGAATATATTCGAGATAAAAGTTGAATTTTTGTATAATTGAGCCATAGACTTTCAAATTTTGTATATAATAGATTTATAAATTTTGATAAATATCAAATAAGACAAAGGACCTATTAAATATAATTAGAAAATTCAAATACCTATTAGACACTAAATTGAAGTTGAGATACCTATACCTAATAAATGACCTATTAGACCCAAAATTTAAACTCCAAGAATCCATCAAAGAAACTAACATTTTGAAGCTGTTTGGGGCGCTGAGATGATATAGGATGTAAGAAGTTCTGATGTCTGGAAATTTTGATAGAGTATGAACAATCGAATATGATCAAGTATGTAAAAATATTGAGATGATATACGATACACGAAAGGAAAATGACAGTGAGATACAAAAAATGTTCCGAAAAGAGCCCACGAACAATTAAAATCGATGAGATAGAATAATGGGTCTTCAAACACAGATGATATAGGATGTGGTACCATCTCATGTTGGGCCCTCAAACAACCCAAATTCAACCCACACAAATCAAAGTAAGGGAGTACATTAATAATTTAACATGTAAAATTAAACGAAGAAAAGAACGGTCTAACATGTTGGTCTAAAGCACTCAAAATCTCAAATTAATTCACATATTTGCAGTGTCCTGTTTACAAAAAGGGCATCACAAAATGGTGCTTAATTTAGAATAAGCACACCCCAAAAAAAGAAGAAAAGAAAAAAATAATCCCAGACATTTTTTCATCTGGTTCTTCTATTTTTTACTCTTTTTTCCCCTCCAATCAAGAATTAAGTCACAATAATTTTACAATTACAATGAAGAATGTAGAAGGAAAATTTTCTTATTCTCCTCAAATTGGGTCTCTGCACAGGTGAAGAAATGAGTAAGCCGTATCTAAGTTTAAATAAAATGGGAACCAAATACACTAACAAACCTTAATATTTGTTCCCCCCTTTTTCTTGTGTGTGTGGAATGGTAATTCATCAGAACATCCATCTTGGGGAAGAATGAGCAGCAGCAGTGCTTTGCCTTGGTCTGTTAACTTGTTCCAAACTGTTTCGCTTCTTCATGATCGAGGAGACCGTCGGGCTGTAGTAGTCATTGCTTCTGTAAGATCCAGCCCCTTGAGAATACATCTTCCTTCCATTTCTGAAGCTTCTTTGATTCTCTAGCATTGTTCGGCGAGCCATGGGATTACTTTGGACTGATCCCCATCTATTGTAGTTTACACAACTCTGACTCCTTCCGACCTGCTGAAAATGCCCTTCTCTAGGACTTGTATAGTTTCGGCTCTCTGCAGTTTCTGCAGAGTACATTGTTGTCTCTCCCTCGCTGCTATACCCGTTTTGCATTCCTGAAACTTCCACGGGAGATGAACACGACTGAACTTCACTTAACGCCCCATTGACAGAATTTGTTGAGGCAACCTCTTCTGCATTTTCGATAGGATCGACAAGTTTTCTGTCCATGGTTTTTCCCTGTCTCAATTGGTTCTGTTGAGAAACATCCTTTGTGGAATTTTCATCAGAGCTGAGTGGTGGGGTTTGTCTGGTAGGATGTGCAGTAATCACAGTCGTGGAAACTCTTGGAGGAAAGTTGATATCCAGAAGATGTGTCGGCGTGGTTTCCCTTTTGCGAACAGGAACTGCAATCAACTTTGGCGTTTCATATATTTCAGGAGTAGGAATTCCTTGCACATGGTTCACATGTAGGTTATTCATCGGAGCCTCTTCCTTGATAGTGTTTGTCGTAGCGGAATAGCTCGGTCCGGGCAGATCCCTGGTTTTCGAGACTATATTTGATGGTGATGGTGTTTCCTCATCATTCGCTTCCATTGGCTTAAAAACTTGCCTCAATGTGAAGGAAGAAGAATGCTCACTCTTTTGTCCTGAAGACATCAATCTTATGAGTTGTGGCTTTGGTTTGTTAAGTTCATCAAGACTACCTTCCCAATGTTGGTTTAACCAATCACAAATAATTGGTAGGGGAATCCCAAATTGCATAGGAAGATCCTTCTTCCAAGAAGATGAAGTTGATGAAGAAGTTGATGATGATTTGGTATTTGGAGATGTAGCTAGTTTCATGGGATCGCATACCATGAATGCAAGGTTACCTTGTGCATCAAATCCAGCAGACCCAGGACTCCATGTTACTCCATCTGTTGACAATTTTATCAGGTTATCAGTGGCAATAACCACCTTCCCTTCGCTAATGATTATTTCATCTTTCTCGGAATATCCCAAGAGGTAAACAGCATTGCCGAGATCAAGATTCGGTTTAGAACATATCTTCAAGTGCTGAAGCTGCTG
The DNA here is from genome assembly GCF_009727055.1 of Benincasa hispida. Lineage (NCBI taxonomy): Eukaryota > Viridiplantae > Streptophyta > Magnoliopsida > Cucurbitales > Cucurbitaceae > Benincasa > Benincasa hispida. Next base: position 32,527,989 of record NC_052357.1, read on the forward strand.
AGAGTTGGAGTCTCCATCCACTGCATCTAATCCCACAATTGTAAGATCCAAAACGGAACTTGTAATGAAAAACCTACAACCAAAGTAAATTTCAAAAATTTCTTGTAAACTTCCAAGCAAATCATCGACATAAAATGATTCACATGGCATGTAAAGTTAATAAAAGTGAAAGGCCGACAGTCTCAGAAGAATACAGCGATTCCACCTGTATACGATATGAATCAATTACTAATTTCTTTAATTAAAAAATGGTGTATCAAGAGCCCCCACTCCTAGCATTTTGCTCGTGGCTCACCTTGTTAATCCCTAAAGAGAGATTTGCCTCCCAAGGGCCAACTTCGGAAGACAACAAAGGATTTTAAATTATTTAATTGTCTCGCCAGAGTGCTAGAAAAGACAAGTGTATAATTACAAAGTACTCGGTGATATATGAGGATAGTTTTACCTCAAAATGCTGTGCAGGGAATCATGAGAAAAAATCAAAGCGTAAAAGATCAGTGAAAATAGGATACATAATTCTTCTCCAAACAAAACTTCTTTTTGGTACAGAAAAATTGAAACCTATAACCTGTAAACAGAAAAGGAAAGGAAAGAACACAATTTTCATTCTTAATGAGGGAAAATATTGTGGAGCCTAGAGGGGTGGAAGAGGCAAATCACTTTTACAAGTTCCCTAATGGCATTTCCTAGTTGAACTTGTGGGAAGCTATATCCAAAACTTCAATTTATTTCCTCACCACATACACCAATCAAATTTTCCTCTCAATGTAAGTATTTCATCTCCCAAATCAATCACTCTAACTTTGCTCATGTCCATGCACGAGTATTTCCTTTTAAATTTTCTGTTTTCATATATTCAACCTAAGTAGTTGACTTTTAGCATTTGAATGCAACTTAACTACCATGGATTTGATGGCATCAGCAATCAGTTTACAAAAAATTATAATTTCTACAAATCAAATCTTCCTTTAAAAATGATGCATTTTGTAGAATCACCAGTAATTAAAGAAGAATGCTCCTCTTCATATTACCAGGTATTGAATCATATACAGAAAAATCATAGGATCAATGTTAGCTTCCCTATTCAGTATGATAAAGAAGTTTGCCTGAAGGAGTTATGCACACATCTTCATAGATATTAGGAAAAGCTCATTTTTACCCCTATACTTAGCCTAGTAAGTCAATTTTAATTCTTAACCTTAACCTTAAATTTTCAATTTCACTAGTTGTATTGTATGTATATCCTAAATTTGAATACGTAGTGAAACTACATCCTCAAAACTAAATTAGAAAATTGCTCACATATCGATGATAATTCATGAAAAATTCAACCAACAAAACACTTAAAAATCAAACTATGAAGATTTTCAAGCTTAACCATGAAAATATTGAAACCTAGCTACAAGATCAAGCAAATAAAATGGAAAATTCAACAACAAAATGCTTGAACCTAGGACGTATTAATAGCCACAAAGTCTCATATAGCTATAGAAGTGCTCACATCTAGCCAAAAATCTCCAGAACTAGACTTACTGAGCCAAGTATGAGGGATGCTGAACCAAGTGTATTGTTATATTTGCTAAATAATTGACATGCAGTTTGGTACAACTTCCTGGTATCTTTAGATTTTGTCACAGCACGAACTGAAATAATAAAACTATTCCAAGTATCTTACTAAAGTGTCTAATTAATGCATATTTCTCAGGCCTAAACATCATTTATGGCAAACAATCACTACCCTAGAAGCTGCAAGTCCACAGTTCTCCCAAGCAGAGAAACAAGCAATGAAGATCCAATGATCACTTGGCTAATGTAGATGAAACTTTTACCAAGTGAATTAGAGGCATAACCTACATGCCTATAAATCAACAGTGACATGAACAATAATTGCAGATTTTTTAAACTCTGTCCCATGATTTTGACATTCCAACAGAAATGCAACGGAGACACCTTTTCCCAAGCCCTTCAAATCTCCATATTTTTAAAGGGCAACAAATGAATCAAAGGGAAAGAAAACACAAAATGGAATTTGAATCTGTAATAATCAAAGCAACTGATTTTGAAATTTAAAAAGTAAATGAACTATTCTAAAACTCAATCGGAAAAAAACCAAAACTCCAACCATTGAACTTGCATACAGTCACTTCATCCATCAATTTCCTTATCCCAACAATATCCAGCAAACAAAACAAAAGCAAAAACAATCCCACAAACGAGACACTAACTTTTCCTAATCCTAATCTCTTCAACATGTCTTCCATCTTTGCTACATTACCCAGAACAGAAAAAAGCAAGATAAATCACCTGTGAGGAACAAGGGTGGCAGCGACGCCGTTTTGGAGGCGGATCTCGCAACTCTCAGCAGCAGAAACGGAAGGAAGATTGACATGGGTGGTCAAAAGAAGGCTCCGGTGGATTAAAAAAGCGGTGCCGGAGGCTCCATTGGCGGAGATACGAGCCATGGCGGGGCCTTTGCCGGAAAAAATGGTGGCCTTGGTTCTCTCAGACTTGCCGACCCCTTTACAGAAGCACAAAGAATCACCCAAAACACCCATGATTGGAAATGGGAGGAAGTCGAATCTGATGGAACTATGGATCTAGAAGAAGAAATTGCAGCATTTGAGTGAGAGAGACAATGTAAAGTGTTGAAATGTGAAATGGGTCACCATTTTTGTGTCCTATACACAGAATTAGAGAGAGAAAAGGGGGAATTTGCCGAGTTTTTTGTTAGTAAAGAAGCCAAGGAAGGTGGTGTTATTTGTAATTTGAGGACTGACTTTGAGTTTGAATCTTCTTTTTTCTTTACGGATGTTTGAACACCGCACCTCTAACTTTAAAATTGATAGTATAATGTCAGTTGAGTTATGTTTTCTTTTACACGTTGAATTTGAATGTTGGTATTAATATTTGAGAAATTTTTAATTTTTACAATTAATTATCAAGTTGTATTAACTTTTTTAATATAATAGAGGCATGAATTTAAACCAAGGTCTCTAACACGTACTATATATATTTGTTGTAGTCAAGTTGTATCAATCTTAATTATAAAATTTCAATTTTATTAATTCTAAACCACTTGATAAATTGTATCAATTTTAGCACTAAACTTTTAATTTCGTCAATTCAAACTTTAAACTTGATAAATTGTATCAATTTTACCCTAATAGAACTTAAATAAGGGTGTAAATTGATACAGTTATTCAAGTTTGAATTGATACGGTTATTCAAATTTGAGATTTAAATCGATGAAATTGAAAATTTATGATTATAATTGAGATTTAAAATGATAAAGTCATGTATGCGACTTGGGAGTGATTTTGAAATTATTAAAATCACTTTTGTCACAGCTAAAATTAGTTTGGAATATGTCTTTAATCACTCAAAATTAATTTAATATATAATTTTACACTTTTAAATCAAATTTTTATTTTATCAAAATAGTTCTGAATCATTAAAACCAGGTGTCATTATGATTTTAAAACGGGCAAAAATAATTTTAACTATTTTTAAATCACTTTCAAATATGTCCAAATTTAAAAAGGTCAAGATTACCATTAATACAACAAACCAAGTTTAAGTTAAAAAAAATGAATTTTTCCCTTAATATTATCATTATTCAATTTTGAAGGTGAAAATTCGAAGATGTAACATCTTAGTCGAACATATAGATTTTAATTAGTTGAGTTGCATCTAATATATTCAATTTTGATTCATAATGTCATAAATTAATTGACATTTTCATTGTATATATAAAAGTTGCTTATAAAATGTTACTAATACATTTAAGTAGGTTATATTATAAGTTTAACTCATAACCTTCTTAGATTCATGTCAAGTGGTATTTGAGCTTTATTATTGTTATTATTATTATTATTATTATTAATTTTTTCAAAATATCTTAACTTTAAAATTTTTAATAAGATTCTAAACTCTTAATTTAGTCTCTAATAGAGTAAAATTTTTAATAAATCTCTAAATTTCTTGAGTTTTCATTTTTATATCTAATAAATGATCGTCAACTTATTTGACATTTTAATTTATAAAAATGCCAAACATAATTGAAGATAAAAGGGAGAGTTTAAATGTTTTATTATACACAAAATTTAATTATTATTATATTGAAAATATTATAGACATATTATATATAAAATTGAAAGTTTAGCGATATAATTTGACATGTTAAAATTCCAAGTACTTATTAAATTCAAAATTGTGTATTTAAAGACCTTGACATTTTTTAAACTTAATGACCTATTAGATATAAATCAAAAATTAAAGGACATTAGATACATACATAAAAGTTAAGAGACTAAATTTGCAACTTAACTATATATATATATATATAGTAAAATTATCTAGTCTATGAATGGTAACATTTAGATTTACATTTATTAGGTTTCTTATATTTAAAAACAGTCTAAAAGTTTAAACATTCAGTCTTATAAAAAAATGCCTATTAGATTTTTAAGGGTCATTTGATATAAAATTAGTGTTATATGTCTCTATTTTTCTTTTTTTAAGAAATAATTTTGTTCGATAATCATTTTTTATTTTTTTCTAAATTAGAAAAAAAATGTTTATAAAAGATGATCAAGTTCAAGAAATTACAACACAAGGTCTAAATTTTTTATTTTTTCTTTGTAAATGTGTTTGTGATATATTCGACATTTTTTTAACTAAAAAAAATTATTTGACATTGTTATTAACCAACATATTGATTATATAAAAATTTAGAACTTCATATGTATTATTCACAAGATATTAGACACAAACCTCAAAATTGAGAAAGAAACTAGTGAATCGACTTTTTTATATATATAATATTCATATATATATATATTTTAGGCTAACATTAACAATAAAAGAAAATACAATCTAATTTCCTCATCAAGAATGATGAGAGAATATTATCTAAAAAACGCATTAGAAGAAAAACTCTAAGATGATGCTACAGCCGCAAAAACGTGAATAACTTTATTTACAAATTGAAAGTAATAATACAAAAAAAATGTGAATAACTTTATTTACAAATTGAAAGTAATAATACAAAAAAAATGTGAATAACTTTATTTACAAATTGAAAGTAATAATACAAAAAAAATGTGAATAACTTTATTTACAAATTGAAAGTAATAATACAAAAAAATAATGTCCTTTAAATATATATATATATATTAACAAAAAAAAAATTAAAAATTAAGAATTCACATTTTCATGAGATAGTAGGGAGAGGAATAGAGAGAGAGAGAGAAAGAAAGCGTGTGGGGAATAGAGAGTTGTGTTGTGGTGCCTCAAAAACACTCCATTTTTTGGAGGGAAAATGTGGATTACGCATAGTCACCCCCACATTTTATCAAACTCTCTTAGTATCATGACACGTGTCCATTCTTCCCCGTAACATTCTTTCCAAATTTTACAATAAATATTTAGCCTAAAAAATAATAAATAAAATATGCGTCTATAAACTAGCTTCTTTTCAAATATAGAAAAATAAATAAAAATATTTATAAAATATAATAAAATTCTCAAATCTATCAATAACAGATATAGACTTCTATCAATGTCTATCAAAGTATATATCATTGATACCCTGAAATTTTGTTATCTTTTATAAATATTTTCAGCAATTTTATCATTTGAAATAATTTTCCACTATTTAATTGACATGAGGCATATTCTCCCAATCAAAATGTCACTTACTTGAATTTTTCTCTTTAAATTATTGATCTCAAATAAAAGAAATCAAATAATTCTTGATCTTTTGATCAATTTCAATAAAAATTGGTTTAAATCCTATTTTTGTCTTTAAACTTTGAAACTTGTTCTATTTTGGTTCTTAAATTTTCAAAAATGTCTATTATATTCCTAAACTTTTAAAAAATGTTTACTTTGGTTCCTACTATTAAAACTCACTCTGTTAACTCTTAAACAGAATGGTGAGATGACTTATATAATCATACTAAAAAATCTAGGGTTTTCAATTTTGCATTAGGTGGTAAAGTGATTTTTATAGGAGACCTTATTTTGGGTTCGAGATTTTGGCATTTCACTATTTAGGCACATTGGTTATTGACATTTTACTTCACCTTCATCTTGCTCAACCCATATTAAATGCAATTTCAATTTTGAACTGATTTCATCCTTTAAAATTAACAGAATCTTAACAGCAAAGACCAAAATAAACACTTTTAAAAATTTTAGGACTAGAATGGACGTTTTTTAAAGTTTAAGAACCAAAATAAAATAAGATTCAATGTTAAGGGACCAAAATAATATTAAAATTTTTTTACTTTAAGTTAAATATTTTAGGAAAATTATTTCAAATGGCAAAACTACTCAAAATAATTTCAAAACATAACAAAATATTAGAATCTATCAATGTCACTATAGATATTGATAAAAATCTGGTTATCATTGATAGATTTTGAAATTGTAAATATTTTGATTCATTTTTTTTATATTTGATTTTATAGAAGAAATTTAACCCAAAAAAATGGTATATTAGGAATTTTTTTTTTAATATGCACATTACAATTTTTTTAAAGAAAAAAAACGAAAACTTCTTTTCTTTTATTTTTTTTAGCAATACAAATTAAACATTTTTTTTAATGTTTGTGTAGTACTAGAGAATTTTCAAATCAAATATACATTTGTCAATTGTGAATATGGAATTTCTTTCGCCATTTTTTTTTCATTCTCTTATTTTCTAAATTCTAATCCACTTTTTCTTTTTCTCCACTATTTTTCCCTTTCATATTCTTTCCACTTTTCTTCTTTCTTTTTCTTTTTCTGTCAATAATCATTTAAGAAGAAATATCATTTTGATTTTGTACTTTACTTTAAAACTGATTTTTTTCTTTTTTATTTAGTTATTTTTATTATTGATTTTGTTATGACCATAGTATTAAATTTCAATCAACATCTCAGTATTTCTATTGTTATTCTTTACATTTTCATGAATATGACATCGACATGAGAAATGAATTGACATTTCCATTATATTATAAAAAAGTTAATAAAATATTTAAAAATATATATATAATAAAATGTCACTAATATGAATACAAATTATAAACATTTTAACTTGTTTACAAAAGCATAAAATGCTTATTTATTAATTTAAATATTTTTTTATATTTTTTATATTTTTATATTTTTTTCAGAAATATCCATTGTCATCAATATCTTATTGATATTCGTATTGATACTTCTAACATAACTGTTATTACCTGGAAAGCATTAAATGAACTATTTCATTTTTTTTTTATTTTTTATTTTTTGGCCTTCTCTAATTCACAATTCAAATTCTAGTAGGAAGAAAGTATAATGGATAAATGAAAAGGATGATATTGATATGTCATGTTTTTAAAGAGATTAGTTAATTAAAGTTAAAAGTATATCTAAAGAAATGAAATAAAGTCCTTTGAAAAAACCTATTAGAATCCACTCTTTAATTTGAAATAAGTGTTAAAGATACAATTTTAATGCATTCCTTAATATATCATATATTGGAATAATATATTTTTCACTGTTTAATAAAATTATTGTATGATCTCATTCTTCTTGACATCTCTCAAAACTGGTTATAGGTGCTGCATAAAGTTTAAAAACAAAACTTAATTATAAATTTTTAATAAATTAAATTTAATTTATGAATAAGAGGGTTTTATTTTTTAAATAAATCAATAAAACAATATTTATAAAACTTTTGAAAGTTGAGTGAGGAAAAATAATAGTTATTTTAAAAAGTATTGGAAACGAATATGTAAATATAATATGTATAAAAAAATATATAAACTAAAATATTTTGGATTTCTTTTTTTTTAAAAAAAAAAAGTGATAATCATCATCTTAGTTAAAAAAAGAAATATGTTTTATTTGAATGGGATTGATTTAGTTATCTTTTTATTTTTTAAATTCAATAGGAACAAAAGTATTATTATTATTCTTTAAAAAATTCGTGATCACTTGGATAAAAAATGTATTTGATATTTAGATTTAGATTATTTGATTATCCTGTTAATTTGTACTACTATTTTTAAATTTTGCGATAATTATCTCTTAACTATTTTTTATTTTAACTTTGATAATGTGATTATCTTCTAAATTTTAAACTTTGATTTAAACCTTTTTTTTAATTTGGTGATAATCTTTTCCTTTTCTTTCTTTTTTTTTTTAACTTTTTTATTGGATGCTTTGATTATCCGCTTATTTTTAAACTTTAAATTAAACTAATACAATAATTTTTTAAAAAAAATTGGGATAATAATCACTTACTTAATTTTTTTATTATCTTCTTAATTTCAAACTTGGATAAAAACCAAGATTTATTTTCTTTTATTTTAAATTTTTTGATATTTTTTTTTTTATTTTTTTAAACTTTTTTTATTGGATGACTTTGATTATCCTCTTACTTTTAAATTTTAAATTAAACCAAAATTATTATTTTTATTTTTTAAAATTTCTTGACAATAATCTCTAGTTAGTTTTCTTTTTATTATCTCCTTAATTTTAAACTTTGATTTATATCAATATTTTTTTAAAAAAATATTGTGACAATTTTTTTTATTATTTAATAAAAAAAATTTGTTTTTTATTGGATGGTTCAATTAGCATCCTAATTTTAAACTTTAAATTAAACTAATGTATTTTTTTTTCTATTTTCTTATTTATTTTGGATGGGATAATTTGATTATTATCTTAACTTTAGACTCTATTTTAGACTCTATTTCAAACCAAAGTATTAATATTTTTGTTATAATCTTATCTATATTAAAAAAATTAATTGATTTGGATGATGTTATTATTTTTTAATTTTAAACATTAATTAATACAAGATATTGTTGTTTTCTATTTAGTAAAATTTCATAAGCATCATTTTTTAATTGAAAAAAATATGATTTGATTATCCTCTTAATTTTAGTTATTTTTAAATTTAATTTCAACAAAAATATAATTTTTTCTAGGGAAACAAAAAACCTATAAAGTTAATCTTTTTGTTTTGAAACGAACATCTTCTTAATTTTAAATTTTATTTCAAATTTTATGAATTGGTAAGTACATACAACAAATTTGAATATTGATAAAAAAAAAACAAAAAATTAGCACAAATAGCAAAATTTATTATAAACCCCTAAACACATTGGTATGTATTTACAAAAATAAAAAGATGAAAAAAACTGCAAAATCATTAAAATAATCAACTACAAAAGCATCAAAACAATCGACCACGAAAGTATTAAAACAATCACTCTCTCTTTTGTGTCACTTTGTTAGCCTCTAAATTGCTACCCCAAAAGAAGTCATTTCTCTACCTTCTTCAATATGTGAGAATCAGTAGGTGAATCTGTTGCGTGTATAGAAAAAAAAGTATAAAAGCATAAAAAAATTACATTAAATCACTCTATATGTTTTTACAAAATTGAAAAGTGATTTTTTTTTTAAAAAAAAAGAGTACAGAGATTAAACAAAAAAGAGAGGGAGAGGTGATATCTTTTTATAGAAGATAGAAAAGATACTTGAAACAAAGAAATTAAACTTCTTAAAAAAGAAAAATAAAAATTGGAAAAGATGTTATTAACAAAATAAAATATATATATACACCTACAACAAATTTTCTAAAAAAAAAAAAAAAAGAAAGAAAAAGAAGAAAGCAAGAAATTAGAGATATACCGACAACAAAATTTCTTTAAAAAAAAAAAAAAAAAAGAAAGCAAAGAAATTAAAGAGAGCAATTAAGAAAATAAAATTAAAATTTAAAAAAAAAAAAAAGAGGGAAGATAGTGGATGGAAAAAGAGAGCTTCAAATTAGGTATTTATAGTGAAAATTTATATCTCAAATTATAATTTGATTTGATATTTAAAATTTTTCTTTTATTTAATGTGAAGTAGAGATTAATAGAGATAAACTGTGATCCACAGAAATAGTGAATAAAAGATTAGAGAATAAAATGTTATTTTTTTTTAATCTTTGTTTAACTTGAAGTAGATATTAGAGATAAAATGTGATTTCAAAAAATCATGAATAAGAGAATAGAGGATAAAATATGGTTTTTTTTTATAAAAAATCCTTTACTTAAAGGGAAGTATGATTGTTAAAGATAAAATGTGATTTTTTAATTTTTTTTTTTTTTAAAGTAGATACTAGAGATAAAATGTGATTTTTTTAATGATTTAAATGTGAAATTATGTAAAAAATCTAAATAGGAAAAAACAAATGTTTCTTCCCATAACTCCTTTGAGATGGTATAAATTAATTCATGGCTAAAGGGTTTGGTTAAGAAGGATGTTATTGCTATGTTTATAGGGCATGGCTAATTGGAATGATTCTATTTAAACGGTTAACTTCTTTTGAAAAATCTTATTCATTTGAATTTCGAGATAAAAGTACACCCATAAGCACTTGTTCTATACATCCCTCAAATTTTATTTAATAATAAATAAAATTTGAATTATATTGATTTAAGGCCACATTTGTCAATTTGTAATAAAAATTGTATAATCATAATGAGATTTTATTAATAGATCAATCGTAATTAGCCATAATAAAAAACGTAATTGGATTATTTTTTATCACGTTTACTTAAAATTATGAATCTGTTATATTTATTATTACTTTTACCTTTATCGTTACAATTTAAAGATAAAGATGAAGGTAAATTTAAGTAGATATGGATAATTCATAATTCTTATGATGTAACAGTAACAATATGATCACGATAACAGTAATAATATTAGCGTAATTTTTAGACGCAATTGGATTAAACACCATCCGCTCATCAATCAATTTGTGTTTTTTAATTACATATTTGGAAGTGTGCCTCAAATGTCATGTACGGAACACAAGTAATTAAACAATATCAAATGTAATCAAATAAGACTCACTTTTCAAATTACCATTGATTTATTATGTTTCCCTTGGGGTAAATATGGCCTAACATATAAGCAAAAACTTCAAAGTATATCTCATAAAACAAATATTAAATTAGGGAAGTTATGTTGGGACCAAAAGACCTATAATTTAAATTTCTTTATCTTTATCGTACTAAAATAAATAGTAAATTATGGAAGTTGTCGTTATTAGATCATTAATATACGAAATTGTTGCATATAAACCAACATGCAAACAAATTGATAAAGATAGAATCAAAATACAACCCTCTTTTATTAGTTTCTTTAGAACAAGTGCTAAGATTGAAAGTTTAAGAGCGTAATTATAATCGTTGTTGTTGTTATTATTATTATTATTATTATTATTATTATTATTATTTGCAATACCATTGTCTATCTTGTGGAGAAAAAAGAAAAATAAAAAAAAAAACTTCCAATTTGCTAATTCAAAGGTTTAAGAAACCTCAAACAATGGAAATAAACATCCTCCATTTTTTGTTTTGCATCAGTCAATTCTCTTCATCTTCAAATTTACCACTTTCATCATCATCATTATCTGCAATGAAAATAACTATAATTTCAAAATGATGACAACCAAAAATAATAATAAAACAAAAGAAATAAGTTCTCTTTAGATTTTAAAAATTAGGTTTGGTTTTTTGAGATCTTTACAATGATTTTTTCTCTCTCTTTATGAAAGATTGGAGTTTTTAGTCCAGTTTCATAAGTAATTTTTTTTTCTCAAATGGCTTAAATTTTAAAAATATTAGTTAGAATAGATAACAAATTAAAGAAACTCATAGATGATGATAGAGTATATTGAAACTTAATTTTCTTAACTCAAAAACAACTCATTAAAAAAATATCAAATTTGGTGTAAATATGATTCTATTTAGGTTATGGACTTTAAAAAATGTGTTTAATCAGACTCAACTTTTAACTTTGTATAGAATGAGTCAATGATCTTTAAAAAATGTCTAATAGATTCTTAAACTTTTGATTTATGTTTAATAGGTGTCTGAATTTTAAAATTTATATTTAATAGATTATTTTTTCAACATTTTTAAAATTTTAAAAATCGATTGAAAATAATTTTGAAAGTTTAGAGTATTAAACATAAAATTTAAATTAGTTAAATTTTAAAACCTTCAAATACATTAGTTAACAAAAACTTGAAAGATTTGAGGCTATAGATATTTTTAAAATTTAAGAATCTATTATAAGACATTTTTTTTAAAAAAATCATCCATCTATCCGAACGTGTCTAATTGCTTGGTCAAACTTCTAAGTTTAATTCACAATCTATAAAAACTCATAATTATTAAGGCTATGTCGCATAATCATTTTATTTTATTTATTTTTGTTTTTTAAAATTAAACTTATGACACTATTTCTATATTTACCTTTATTTCTTTGTTATTTACCTTTTACCAATGATTTAAAAAATCAAGTCAAAATTTGATAATTAAAAAATATATATTTCCAAAAAGTTATTTTTATTTTTAAAATTTACAAAAAATTCAATCATTGTACTTAACAAAAATATAAATCATTCTAAGTAATGTATATGAAATAGTCTTAATTTTAAAAAATAAAAACTAAAAACCAAATTGTTACCAAATGGGATATAAAATTTTCAATCCCTTTTCAAAATCTTAAAAAAAAAAAAAAAAAAAAAACATTCTTTGTATGGAGAAATTACTTGAAATAACTTTGAAGTTTTTCCGAAAACACAATATAGTCAAATATTAATACCTTAAAATGAAAAGTGATTTTGTGATGATTTCCTCTTGAAAATACACATGTTTCTAAACTTTAGGGTTCAATCTATTAAGACGTTAAAAGTAATAATTGTATCAATTTATATCCTCTTAATAATGCGTAATTTGTAATTATTTTTATTTAAATTTCTAAATTATATCATAAGTGAATCAATTTAGATTTTCTATTAAATTTATCTTTGAAAATGGATAATAATCCCTTTTTACTCTTTTTCAAATGTCGGATTAATAAAATAAATTATTAAAATTAATGCATGAACAACAACTTTAAAAGGTGACTAAATGCCTAAGAGTTGAAAATAATTTGCTTATAAAATTGAAAGATTTAGTTAAAAAAAAAATCATTAGCCTCATAAAAGATTTATCCAAATGAAATGTTCATAAATTGATGTAGTTATGAAAGTTCGTTTGCAATGAAGTTCATCCTACAATAATATCATATCAACCCAAGACGATCCAAAGCTTCACTATAGTAATCAAATTTAATTTTTGAATCATACATTACAAAAAGTAAATTACTATTTCTTATGTTTTAAGATTTATTCTATTTCAGTGATTTTTATATTTTTCAAATGTTTAATTTTAATCTTTTAAAGTTATTTTTTTTTTATGAAATTGGATAAACAATAATAATACTTTATATAAAAAATAATAATATGTAAACGTATTTTCAAAATTGAAAAGACTCATAGGTAACAGAAAGATTTTGAAAATATGAAAACAAACTAGTAGTAAGGATTAATAGTGTGTTTGGAACAAGATTGATTCTTCCCAAAAATGAAAGTAGGTGTTCGCTCTGCCAGGCACAAACCTATCCAGCTTTTAAAGTATCTAATTTTGAAAATAAGTTGTTTTAGAAAAAAATTGAAGTGTGGCTTTTGAAACCTTGTATTTTATATGGTTCTTATCAAAAGAATTTAAACAAAAATATTTTTTTTAAAAAAAACATACTTTTTTCTTTAGTTAATTCAAACAAACCCTAAATTTAAGACTTATCGAAAGTTTTGAAAGAAAATTTGGTATTTGAAACTTGAAAATATAAGAACTAAAATTGGACAAATCTCAAATACAGGACTAAAATAGTATTTTAATAAAAAAAAATTACATAGATAGAAAAATCAAACTATTTATAGAAATAACAAAAAATACGCTGACAGAACAGTTTCTATCACTCGTAGATCTATAAAAAAAATTAAAATTTTGCTATTTTGTGTAAATAGTTTCCTTTTAAATTTTTTTTTAAAATCCCTCTAGAAAAATAGATTAGAATTTTTCTTCAATTAATCTGCCAAAATGATATTTTCCAAATATATATAAATATATATATACACACACCATTGACTAAAAGAAAAGAAGTTAGGAAATAACCAATAACATCCATTATGCAATAAGCTTTATAAAACAAACTAGGAAACCAAATCAGATCATTTTTCTTCTTTTCTTTATATATTTAACTTAAATCTCTTTTAAATGGGATTTTAATTATGAGAAGAAACACAAAGTTGTTTTAATTTCCACAAGAAAAAATAAAATATAAGAGAAAAAATAAAATCAAGAGTCAAAAGTTGTAATAATTAAAGGAAGAAAAGCAATAGAAGACCTTGCCACAGTTAAAGCAACGAACTGGAACTACATCTTCAATTTAATTTGATCTCTTCTTCTTTCTGCTACTAAGTTTCTTTAATTCTCTGTCATTAATCATTAATAGGACCAATTCATGTATTTATATCTCAAGTTTCTTTTATTTTAAGTTAATTTGTTATCCCTTGACAGGTAAATCGTTAGTTTTAGAAATAATAGGATGATAAATATTTTTAGAAAAATTATGAAAATTAAGAGCCTTGTAAAAATGAATTACATTTAATTAAGATTAAATTGTTTAAAAAATTCCAATATTATTCCTTACCTTTTATAAATGTTTCAATATTATCTCAAATCCATTAGAGTTTTAGATAAAATTTGAGACTTGAAACGGTGTGGTGATGGCATAAAATGAAAATTGGACTTGATCACTGTTTACTGTTCCTATTCACCGCTACATGCCTTCCAAGTCCCAATATCCATTCAAAATTCTAACTAATCTCTACCTCAAGGATAACTAAATATTTATGAAAAATCAAGCGTAATCTACCCACTAGGACCAGGCCATCCACTTCCCTTCACGGCGGTCTATTTTCTATAAGCCACGGTCTTAGCCTGAATTAGCATCATGTCCGATGGTCAAAGAATGACGTTAAGTTGAATCAATCGCCCCAGTTAGAGACAAGAACAAAAAGAAGTTTGTTTAAAGGAGGACATCTTCTTCAAAATAATAATAATAATTAAAGTTATTGATAGACTTCTATCAATGATAGGTTTTGTTGTATTATGTTAACTTAGTGGGATTGATTAAGGGAGAATTTTAAGATATATATATATATATATATATATATATATATACACATACATATTGACAATATGTGAGATGAGATAATCGAATATTTGACTTCAAAGTTAATGACACAAGCACTATGCCAATTGAGTTTATTTTGACTTTAATGTTGGCGTATTAGTGGTATAGTTAGTGTTTTAATGGTTAGTTTTTTTTTCCATCTACCCATAAATACTTGTAATGTTTCCACTTTAATGAACATATAACTTAATTGAAATACTTGACTACAATATTTTTTTCTTGTTTTCACTTTTTGTTCTCTTCATTTGTTTTTTTTTTGTTTTTTTTTTTGTTTTTTTTTTTTTTGTTACAAAACAAGACAATGAGAAATTGTCCGAAAGAACACTATCAACTTTTTACTTTTCAAAACTAGCACGTTTTTTAAAAATTCATTAAACTAGTTTTTCTCGATCCATCTCGAGAAAATCAACAACTGAGATTTAGTTAACAAAAATTAACTTTTTCTAATTTATCGTTTATTTTGGGGTAAAATCTCGCGAAGTATTAACACCGAGATTCTACCAATTTTGTCAAACATTCTATAATATTTCCAAATCTTATATCTTTTAAAATTTTATCCAAATTAAATAATTTTCACTTAATCTTATATCAATTTTTTACATAATTTTTCAAATCTTTACTCTAATTTTTGTCCCCGCAATTATATGAATTTCCAAATTTCTAAATAAATTTATCAATTATGATTTTTCAAATGGATCTCAAGTGTACTACGATTTTTAAATTTTGTAAAATATCAAAATTTGCAAATAAAAAATTAAGATTTAAGAAAATATAAAGAATCTTTGTGTTAATCTGCCCAAGATTTCACCAAGAAAGTCCAAATATATAAAATCCCGGTGTTAATTTTGCTTGAGATACACAAGGATTCTTTATATATTTCAAATCTTACATAATTTTTGGCAAATTTTGATTTTTGGGCCGAAAATTTTGAAAAATTAAGTAACATCATTTGGTATAAAATTTGGAAAAATTACATAACATTTAAAAAATTGATAGAATCTCGGTGTTAACTACCCAAAATCTCATCGAGAAAGACAAGACAATCGATTAGTTAGAAAAAGTTAATTTTTTATGCAAATCTTGGTGCTCGATCTTGAGCGAGATGAACCGAGAAAAACTATTGTAATGAGTTTTCAAAAAAGATACTAGTTTTGAAAGATAAAAACTTAAGAGGTTATTTCTAACAATATGTGGGGGAGAGAATCGAACATTTGACTTCAAGGTTAATAACACGAGTACAATGTCAATTGAGCTTATTTTGGCTTTACGATTAGTGTATTAGTGGTATAGTTAGTGTTTTATTGGTTAGGGTTTTTTAATCTACCAATAAATACTTGTAAAGTTTCTACTTTAATCAACATATAACTTAATTGAAGTACTTGATCTTCCATACAATATTTTTCTCTAGTTTTCATTTTTCGTTCTCTTCATTTGTTATTTTTTCGTTACAAGACAAGACAATCTCCTAGATCGAAGAATGATGGTCCTACTTTTGATTTGAAAATCTCTCAAAAGGAATGAAAATATTGTGATACCAAAACTTTTTTTTTTTTTTTTTTGTGTGCGTATAATAATTAAAATTAGATTGAAATTTTGCTTTACTAAATTAATTGCTAAGTCAATAATGTGAGGCTTATTTCAGTGATTGACTTCAACTATAGTTACAGTTATTGCTAATTAGTTTTCATTGTACTAATCTATCATTAATTTATATAAAAGGAAGACTACATGTGAATAAAATCTATCATAAATAGACTTCTGTCAATCACACTAATACGTTTACATGGAAGTCAAGAAGATCAAAAACAAAAATCTATTAATGATAGACTTTATATTTACGTGAAAGTCAATATGTTCAAAAACAAAAAACTATTAATGATAGACTTCAATTAGTACTAATTAACTAATAACTGAAAGAAACCCAACTTGGCATATTTTCAGTATCATTATAATATTTCCTATATTTACTAAGTAATAAAAAATAATAACTATTTTATTCAAAGAGATTCAAACTTGAAAGTCTACCAACACTCACAAGACTCTTTTAATACTAAAAATGAGAACCATGAGATTTTTAATTTATTAGCAATGATGAATTTGAGACGTTGTAATAACCATAACAGCATACACGGTTATGTTATGAGTCTATGATCATGAAACATATTAATCATTTATGAAATATAATTATGAAACTGAACAGCAATTTGGGCAACATATAGATTATAAAGAAAATTTGTATAATACAAGAAAGAAAAAAATTACATGCTGAACCTGCATGAAGAAAAACAGAAATGACAAATATCAGCATTCTCTTCTTATTATTACTACTCCCCACCATATGGTATAATTTTTTAAAAATAAATAAAAATAAAACCCAGAAACTTCAGATCCTTTCTTCCATGATCAATGGGGAAAATAAAATGTCTCAAGGATCCTTTTTGTTTAATTGCCCAAGTGCCCTCTGTGCGTAGAGCTGTTGCTCACGAGCTTGTTTAGCAGCTAAAGCTTCCTCATCAAGAACTTTAATAGGGGACCATTCTGGCAATTTCATCCAACTACTACTTTCTTCAAATATCGATTCTTTGTAGCTTCTTAAAACAGGTTTTAGCTTAAGTGTCGCATAATCTACTGTTGTCCCAACAACGGTGAAGATTAACGAGTATCGAACAGAGCCGAGCTGACCACCTAGCAAGTCCAAAAGAATATAATTGTATACAGTAGATTCACAATATTTGAACTTTGGCATCACAGAACACAAATTATTTGCAGCATTTCATCTCTATTCGTTTTTGTAGAAGCTAATACTTTAGGGAAAATGATCTCTTCACCAGTGGTTAAGTTTCTTAGGAATCAGTTCTAGTTCAACCTACACTAGGCCGTCCCTCTAAATCTTGGTCACTTAGGTATATAGAAAATTCTCAACATCAAATTATAAAACATCCTTTAATTTACCTTTACTCTGACTCATTCCTGTCCAGGAAACTGATTCATAATAGAGAAAACAAAAAATAACAACAGGACTTGTGTCATAACTCATCCAGAAACTCTCCACAAGGCACAGTTTCAAGTTATCAAAGATGATGCACAGTATTAATATAGAAACATAGAAAAAAGTTCAAAACAGTAGTTAGATCCTAGATAATAGTAGTATTGCTTCTGTTTATGGAAGTGAGGGATGTGAAGTTTGTTAACCTTGAAGGCGTCCAAGAAGAGCTCCAGTTCCAAAACCTGCTATTGCAGAGTTCATAAGATCATCAGGTTCTGACCTTCGAGAAACTCTAACAAACTCACGTGCACCTGTTCAATTTATGAAGTGTTATTGACAAAAAGTACTGTGAAGAACTTTTAGCATCAATGATGAAGAGTGAGATAATGCTATGGTATGACTAAATATACACCCATCCAAATCCTAAGAATTTTCCTTGAAATACAAAATCACATAAAGGCCCTCCACGGCTTAACTTGAATCCTGGAGGTTCAATTCAAGAAAATCTTTGCCAGAATTAACTAGTCCATGATAATAGAAATATGCTTAATGGAAAGTTTAAGTTCCAACCTCAGCTCTAACTAATACTCGGACATGAGTTAAAGAAAAGAAAATTTTAATGGATTGTGGTTAAAGTGGCGTAAGTCAAAACACAAAAGCACTTCATCTAACTACGACTTGGTGGTTGAAAAGTAAAGATGTCCGAAAGATTAATTACTCTGTAAATGGTGAATTAAATCAGTAACTCGTAAAACAGTTAGTTAGTTAAAAAAACTGTTTCTATAAATACCCTGTAATCGTGAGAAACTTCAACAGACTTGAAGAGAGTTCTTCAAGAGAGTGAATCTGAGAGTTTTCATATATTCAGCTTGTAATTGTTCCACTTCTCCAAGAAATAAAATATTTATACTGCTCTTCAAAATGGATGTAGGTCAATTAGGACCGAACCACTATAAACACCTTTGTTCTATCTTCTTTCCTCTTCTCTCATATCTTTCTTTCTTTCTTTCTGAATGTTGGTATTAGAATCATTCTGCAAACATTGTTAACTGTGTTTTGAGTGCAAAGGAGATTATCAACTACTTGTTTTACATTTTAAACCACAGCCCAATTTCAACAATGTTGTTGGCATGGAGTAATGTATTTGGTGGTCTTCTGAATTCTGGCGGTATGGCACGATAGGTTTCAGATTCATGGTATGAAAAAGATCACACCTCTTTAAATCAATCTAAAGAAGAAATCTAGTGGAAATTCAGAAGGAGCTGAGGATACTTGAACAATGGTGAAAAGAAAGAGCTATCTCACTTCTGTGTTGTGTCTCAAGCTTCGATGGTGGCTAGGAGACAGGAGAATAAAAAATCAAGGCTGTTTGACCACTAGTCACATTTATTTTTCTTGGCTTACATCTCCCTGCCTTAGGTAATTTGACAACTAGTAGTTTACTTTTCTTTGCTTACACCTCTTAAACTTCATCCATCAGCCAGCTATTCTGTCTAAGGAGCTCACATCACCATTATTCAACTACGGCCTAGATGCATAACAGCACATAATGGCGAACACCATGCTGCAAGCGTTTTTCATTGCTTCCAGCAAGATGATAGGTTTGGGCCTCATGCTGCCTTGTGCTATAGGGTTGGAAAAGATACACTGTCACATGCCAAAATCAAGTCGCTTGCTTGGTTCACCTGATAAAATAAATTAACCCAACCCCATAACGTGTTTGGTGTTCCTTTGAATAGAATCATTATTTCTCAATTTAGGAAAAGATACACTGTCACATACCAAAGCTCCATTTCCTCCATTTATCCCTTTCTCTCATGAAACAAAAATCCCTATTCCATCTCTTCCACAATGAGTTGATGACTCGAACATTGAACGTGACTTCAAAAATGAAGTCACCACATCGATGTCAAGTAGAATCAATCATGATCGTTCGTTCAATCTTGAAGAGAATGAAACTTAACTAATCTGAACCAAATGAAACTTCCTATTTTGATCCAACCACCAGGGTGTCCATCATCAGCAAAATGCCAAACCCAAGACAACAAGATTTTCAAATTGTCATCACTAATTGTTGTCAATGCCCTTAATTTCTTTTGATTGGCTAAGGACCTCACAATTTCCTAATTACAATAACATCGAACAAACCCAATCACAAGAGTAGCTTCAATAAGCAAAATTATGAACATTAAGGAAAAGGAAAAAAAGAATTACCGCAGTAGCAACCAGCGACAATGGACAAATTTGTAGCATAAGTCGCAGAAATATTAGCAAGGCCATGAACTTTCCTATACTTGGACACTAACCCAGCTCCTCCCCCAACAAACCCTGTAGAAAAGAGAATATATGTACATAATTTTTAGGTCGTTCTTGAGAGAGAAACACTGGAAGCAGGGCGGTGAAATAATGATAGATCCAACACATTCGAAGCTGACGGAGGAAAAAATGAAAAAAATGAAGAAACAGATACAGACCTGCGAGAAGAGTGGGAAAGAAGATACGTTCCTTCCAATCGCCATAGTTTGAAGAAGAAGAAGAAGAAGGAGAAGGAGAAGGAGTGTCAGAATCTAGGGCTTTTGGACCGGATGAATCCATTCCAGCTTTAAAGACTAGAGAGGATCGGACGCCAAAAGGATCGAGAAAATGAACATCAAAACAGTAAAAAGGTGTCACTCTCAGTCATCAGCCACCAATAAAAACATTAAACCCATGAATTAGACTAATAATACTCCAATTACTTTAAAATATATATATATATATCTAATTATGAATTTGAATATATTGATTAAATTTTAGCATGAAAGATAAATTGTTACAAAATTAAAAATACATAAACTAAATTGTTATAGAGTAAAATGTATGGACTAAATTGTTATTCTCATTTTTGGAGTTAAAAAGTGTTTATTTACCAAATTAGAAAGAATAAAAATGAAATTAAAATCCATGAGAATAAATGTTATTTTCTTGACAAGGTTTGCTAAAATATGTAAAAAATATATATTATGACCTTTCTTATGTGGTCATATTATTAGTATCTCTTTAATTGTCAAAGGGTATGTGGAACAAAAAAACATACATAACTAATCAAATGTTCCTCTATTCATACTCTTATGCCACATATATGAAATTACTTAGTGCAAGCATTTTTATTTATCAAAGTAAGTATTTTTTTTTTCCTTCTTCTTCTTTCCAATAGTATGTCAAGTCATATCTATATAAAATATATATATTATATATTATATATAGAGAAAAGATAGAGCAATTTCATAGTCAACTTTCTAAACAATGTTCTACAAATCTTAAATGATCTTAAAGGCTTTTTCTTATATAAATAAAAGAAAAAAAAAGGTCTCATTAAAGAGATTCGACATTTTGATATTGGTTGATGATAAATGTTTTAAACACTCGATTGTCAATGTTTACATCTCAACCAAATCAAAATTCTTATTTCTTCACTATGTTTGTATCAACATTTGTGAATCAGTTTAATATTATCGACGAACATTGATACTGACAAGCATAACTCATGAACCATTTTGAACTTCGTTTGAGATTGCTTTAAACTTTATGGGCTAGTAACTGTGTTTATTCATATAAATTAGTTTGTAATATGAAAGTATATTAGTGTTTGGTAAATTTCATTTTATACTTGAATAAATTGGTTACAAGTGTTTGGTAATAAATATAATAAATATCGTTTTTTAGATATAATAACTAAAATAGACTGAATATGTTTTTGATAATTTATAATGATTAAATAATTGCTTAGAAATAATATATAAAATAAATTTTAATTTTAATTATTTAGAACGAAAATTAAATTTTATAAAAATTGAATCTATTTGTAAGAGAATTTAAAAGCTAGTAAATAACTGATTTTTAAAAAAATGTGGTTGAAATGAGGGACCTTTAAATATTAATATTGTTTGTTTTTTCAAAACTTATTAGAAGAAATATTGTTGTTTTTGAACTTATTAGAGAAATATTGTTGTTTTGGGAGTTCGAGGCTAGAAGTCGAGGGTTGAAGATTCGATTAATATAGAGGTCGAACGTTTGAGAAACTCGACAAATAAAGAAAACTTGGAACAATATGTATATTTAGGGTTGTCGAGGGTTGAAGTTTCGACATACATAAGTCGAAACTTCAACCCTCGACAAGGAAAAGAAAAATCTCGCTAATTTGTGATGAGGATCTCGTTCTAGAAGGAATCTCGCAATTTTGTAAATTAGGTTGTCGAAGGTTGAAGTTTTGACATACATAAGTCGAAACTTCAACCCTCGACAAGGAAGATAAGTGGGTGAAGCTAATTTTGTGATGAGGATCTCGCTCTAGAAGGAAAATCTTGCTAATTTTGTGATGGGGATCTTGCTCTAGAAGGGAATCTCGCTTATTTTGTGATGGGGATCTTGCTCCAAAAGGGAATCTCGCTAGAAATGTAGGTTGAATCTCGTGAGCATCGCTAGGAAGACAGTTTGTTAAAAGAAATGCTTGAGGATCTCGCTCAAAATTGTCTTCACTTTATTTACTTTCCATAGAAATATATATATATATATATAATTATATACATGACCAATGAGAAAAAAAGCATTAATAATCATTAATGAAAAATAACAACAATATAACAGAATTTTTAATTGTAAGAGAGAGCGAGATTGTAAGAAAGAGCGAGATTGAGAGAGCGAGATTGAGAGCGAGATTGTAGGAGAGAGCGAGAATTGGTGAGCGAGAGCGAAATTGAGTTTAATTTGTTGTTATTTTAATTTGAAAAGTTTAATTTGTTGTTATTTTAAAAATAGTTATAAAAAGTTTAATTTATTGTTATGTTTAAAAATAGTTATAAAAAAGTTTAATTTATTATTATTTTTTAAAAAGTTGATGTTCATCAAACTTAAAAAGTTTATGTTTATAAACTAAAAAATTTAATATTTTTTAATATACTTCTTATAAAAAGTATAATACAAAAAATTTGATGTTTGTCTTTTTTTTTTCTTTAGAAAATGCAAGCAAATGCTTGAGATTTTTGTTGTTTACAAATGGTAATATGATTTTGTTTACAAATGGTAATATGATTAATACAAAAAGTTGTACATTTATTATTTTAATTAACCTTGTACATTTATTCTTCTAATTAGTTTGTACATTATTATTCTAATTTGAGAAACAAATATTTTTTTTAATTGAGAAATAAATATTTTTTTTTCTTCAGATCATGGCTTTAAACCCAAGACCTGTTAATCCCGATGTTTTGTACGACCAGTCCATTCATCGATCATATGTTGTATGGCGAGAATTGTACTACTGGAGAAAAAATATCTTGCAGGTGTCGAGAGGCAGTTCTTCCAGCGCACTATCCCACTCACCCTCGAATACTACCGCTACTGCGCATACCTGGATTCTATGGGGTTGCCAGATTAGATTTATTCAGTTGGACTGGCATCTGATCACAGGCCTTGGTCGAGATGGAGGCCCGAGCACATACATTTCATATGTCTGTTGGAGAGTGCACTATCACTCTACAAAGACATAAAGTGTTGTTGGGGTTACCTGTTGACGGTGAGCCGTCACCGGAAGTGATGTACGATGACTGGTTAGAAAGTTTATCAACTGTACCTCAGTGCGACCCCACTGCCGACAAGATTAAAGGATCGAGGTTAAGTTTAATATGGTTAGGAACACAATTTCGTGAGCTCACAGATGATGCAACGAGGAAACCGTCATAAGATATGCGCGAGCATATATACTACAAAATGATGGGTGGAAGTCTGTTTTCAGATAAATCAAGTCATTTTGTTCACTTGATGTTCCTGCCAATTGTTAGCTAACCTCCATGATGCGGGGCGGTATTCGTTGTGGGTGGAGCAATGCTTGGCATGGTTGGATAGACAACTATGCAAAGCAACAAAAACCTGAGGTTCGAGAGATAGTTGGGCCTCTCATACTTTTGCAACTATGGGCTTGGGAGCGATTTCTAACAATAGCTCCAACAGCTACAACATGTTAATGACGCTCAGTTAGTTGGACGAGCCTACGGTTCTCGTATGTTGTTTTAATTCAATTTATTTTTTTATAACACTGATCTAGTTAATTTAAATTCTAAATTCTAAATTTAAAAATTTAGGTGGAGAGACAAATTTTGTGTTGACTAGGACAGCCACAAACGTAGTCAGCCAGTATAGATACATGTTTATCTACTTCCAACCTGAACAGGTACATTACACTAAACCTAATTGATTATTTTATACACATTTTTATTGTATTTATCTTTAATATTCTCTAATATAATATTTTTTGTTTCAGGTTATTTGGGAGCCGTACAAAATTATTATGCATACCTTTGCCTAATTCTTGTATGAATAGTCAAAACATATGGCGGACGATGAGTTCTCTCATATGTTTTCACGAGTGGCATTCTTCCTGACAGAGTGATGAAACAATTCGGTTTTCAGCAGGATGTCCCCTCGCCTTGTAATACTGAACCCGTACTGCATGATATTTGACCTAAGGACTGGAGATTGGTCCGAAAAGTTGCACATTTGGTAGTGCGATGACACTATCGTACAAGGTTTATTGCAGTGGGGTTTCTCTTGAACAGTTTGACACAGATGTCACTCCAGAATATATTCATTGGTATAATAATATCGCAAGGCGCTACGCTACTCGTCCCGGGAGCAGCTGTGGGTCATCTGGTAAATGAATGAATATTATCTAATTATTTTTAATTTAAATTTATTTTAAATATTGTCTAATTGTTTTATAATTCACAGAGATCGAACAATAATAGACTCCGTGAGGTTGCGAATGATCCTAGCCAGGTTCTTGCTATATGTAGTGGACAACCAAAAGCTATATGGAGGAAATTCATTATATGTACGATATACCTATTGTTCCTCCACCAGCTCCTAGACGTAGAGGACCTGTTCGGGAAGAGGATGAGTTTGATGAGGTTGCACATAATGTGGAAGAGTTGCCCCCTATGATGCAGACGCAGAGTCAAACTGATTATATTAGTCCGATGATGATGATGTCAGCATTGGTTCAGGACATTATGACTCAAAGGTTGGTCCTTCATCTTCATACGTGCATGGACATGGTCGGGGTCGTGGAGAGCATAATGAATATTTATATTATGAAGCGCCTGCAGAGGTAACAGAGCAACATCAAGAAGAACCCAAGTAACCTCAAGTTCGAAGTCGACAACGACAACCAGCTTGAAATCGACGACGTCCGCCTTGTGGGACACATTGATTTTTGTAATTTATTTTATATAAATGAGATATTTAATTTACATTCTTTTATTTTTATGAGATATTATTTTTTTAATTTATTCTTTTTAGAGTTTAAATAAAATAATAAATGTTTTTAGAAATTGTTTTTATAAAATGGAAATAAAAAAAAAAAAAAAAAAAAAGAAGAAAGAAAGAAGAAGGACAATGTGTAATATATTATAAAAAAAAAAAAGGGAAATTTATACGGATGACCCAAAAATGAAGTGTACTCTCGCTATCTCGCTCTCGCTCTCGTTCAAAATTCTCGCTCTTCGCTCATAATCTCGCTCTCTCTCAAAATCTTGCTCTCTCTCATAATCTCGCTCTCTCTCATAATCTCTCTCATAATCTCGCTCTCTCCCAAAATAATAATGGAAACCTTAGAAAAGCGAAAGGGCAAGGTTGATGGTTCAAAATTCGACCTACCTTGGTCGAATTTTGAACCCTCGATTTATTTATAGAAAAAATAATATTTTTACAAATAGTTTGAAAACAATAACATTTTTCTAAATAGTTTCTAAAAGGACAATATCCTTTTAATTTTTTCGTGAAATGAGCATGTGATTTAGAAGTAATTTTAGTGGATCGAATCATAATTTGTTTAAAAAAAAAAGATTATTTTATAATCACTTCTATTTATCTAAAATTCAATAACAAACTGATAGCACCAACAATGTGTTATCTTGCATCGATTAATTCAAGGTTATTCTCAAGTTTTATATGTTTACTTCATGATGTTGTAGGTATCAAACACCTAGATTTGGACGTTAATGTCGAAATGGAGCTTAAATGGACTAATATGGAGGTAAAGCGCATCAATCGAGACACAAGAGGACCAAGAAGTCCAAAGGACAGAGCGCTACAGCGCTAGTTCGGCATCGAAAGACAGAATGAAAAGTTATGAAACAACAGGCAAGTGTCGCGGCACTACGAAGTTGGAAGCGGACGTCCGCGCGGTAGCGCTATGAGAGCGACCCGACACCGTATCAATTTTTATAAATATCGAGTCCGATTTAAGGGTTTTTCATTCCATCAACCAGCCAGTCGTCGACGAATTTCCTCCGCATTTTTCTCTTCCTTTTCCTCATCTTAAGCAAGGTTAATGTTCAGGAGCATGTTCTCATCGATCACGAAGCCGATTGTTGGCTAAAGTATTCGTTCTAACTTGGGTTCTTAGGATATTCTTCCTTCTCATATACACCTGTGAGCATCTGCACTTGGTTTTTATTTTGTTTGTTGATTTATATTCTAAATTAATAGATTATGATTTACTATCTTCCAATTGTCTAACAAACTTATTGTGAGTATTAAGTATTGATTTACAACATGTGACATGAAATTGTATTTTAATCCAACAATAGCAAAAGATTAGGTTTGCTTGTGAAATATTGTTAATAATGGTGAATATTTATCTAATCAACCTATGGAAGAAATCGTTTGAATATTTAATCCTGGCTTTTCTTGTTAAATGTTCGATTTAACTTTTTCCTAGATCATAATGCTATTAGGTTAATTGAATTTGTATGCTTTTCATCTATCATCTTGGACTAATTAGATAATTACGTTGATTAACTAGCTTTTCTAACCAAGTAAGAAAAATTCTATGATCAAATAAATTGAATTGAGGAAATCCAAATTAAACTCAAGCTGGATATTTTTCTCTTCAATTATCTCAACTCGCTTTCTTTACTTTTTATGCAATTTATTTTCTTACAAGCAACTCAACTTGAAATTTCCCCCTCTCAGTTACCTCGGGCTATAAACTCTTTATTAAAGAAGCATGCTGGTTCTTTGTGAATTCGATCCATATTACCACTACTGCATAGTTTTAGATAGGAACGAACTTTATATGATCAAAAGTTGGTGACAAACTGTGGCCGATCACAAACGCATCTTTGGTTGAAGATATTTTTACACGACTTGTATTTTATATTTATATCATGATGAAGAATATCCCTAGAGCTATTGTTTAATGGCATTAGTACTTTATTATTATTATTATTTAAAAAAAATAGATTCCTTTAGAGAAAGGTAATCGATTCCTTCAATTTTGAAGAAGTTTTGCTTGTTGTTTGGTCCAAAATTAAAGAACCCAATCTTGGTACGATGTTTTGAAGGCACCCAAAAGTGGTAAATTGTGAACTATTTTGTCTAATTATTGAAACATTTTAGCCAAAAGCAATTGATTTGTGCGCTTTTTTTTTTTTCTTTTTTTTTTCTTTTTTTTTTTTTTTGGATTTCAGCATTTTAGGGGATATATTCCTTTCTAGAGCACATTTTAGTATTTTTGGCTACATTTGGAAGTATTTTTAGCATGGTCCATTTTAAGTACTAACATCATCATGTTTTTTAGAGTGTTTTTAGCTCAAATGCTTAATTGGAAAGTATTTAAATGCACTTTAAATTGGGTAGAACCAAACATCAAAATTATTTGTTCATAAAATTAATAATAATAAAAAAAAAAAAAAAATCTTGAGCACTTCTAGTAGCTAATAGAAATAAGATTTAATAAAGAATAATCTATCTTTTTTTTCATCTTTAAGGGAAAGAGAGGTAGAGATAACATTAAAATTTTTGACAAAACGATAATACCTTTGTACAAAAGTTACATTGATATTAGTTTAACAATATGTAGAGTAGATAATTTTAACCTCTTCATCAAGAATACATATTTTATGTCAATTTTAACGATGAAAAATATTGGTAGACTTCCTCATTATATATAACAATTTTAAAATTCATTTCAACATCGATTCAATATGCTTCTGCTAAAAAGAAATTAGCAGTAAATTATATTGGAACATATTACGAGCTTCAAATGAAAAAGAAAAAAAATGAACTTACACATGAAAGAAACAATGTATTCTAGCCTAAAAAAACATTTACTTGGAAGGGAGGAATTTGAATGGAGGTTCATGCAACTTGGCCTAACCTGTTGGACCTAGAAAATTTTACCATTCTTCTTGAGCTAAAAGCTAGCTCCTCAAGTGAAGTTAATGTCTTCTGGAACCGGAGGCTCGTTGAATCTGTGCTTGAATTCGGTGTTGTCGATTTGCAGCGACGAAGCTCCAAGCTTCTTTGGCGATGATCCTGTGCCGAGTCTCTTGTGCTCTGAAACACATTACGAATAATCACGAACTGAATCTAATGTATTAAAGAAAGAAAATTGAAGATTTTGAGAGCACCAAGACCACTACTTTTGTTTGTAATTGCGTGTCGAGTCATAGCAAGGAAGTCTTCCCATTTGAACTTTTGGAGTTCTTGCTTCTCTTCCTCCGAGAGTTCAAAATTCGGTTCCCTTCCACACACATAAGCAGCTCTACAAAACCAAAAGACCAGTGAGATCATCATACCTGATACCTATCCAATACTGAGGGAATGCTTATCAATGTGAATCGAGCTCGAGTTCATTCTCATTCACTTAACGACTTCATAGGTATATGAACAAAATGATATGTGGCAGTAAAATAACTTAAGTTCAATGCTAGACCACACAAAGACGGCATGACACCCATCATATCTCGGTGAGTTCATATATGTGTATGTGTGTGGACGTATATGTATATAACTAAACTTCCATTCATGAACAGTGTCTCTTATCCAACTTACTATAATATGCAGAACACTGTTAGCACTTTTAGAATTGTATCTTTACTTGTCTATATTTGGTTTCTTAATCCTTAAAGATAAAAGGAATGGTGCAACGGTTAATTCGATCAGGAATTTTGGTACATGAATTTCTGTTTCGTAGCTCATTGATTCTGTCTTTCAATTACAGATTCTTCAAAAACTCGAATCATTGAAAAGAAATTTTCTAGCTATCCTCATATCGGTGCTCTATGATGATCTTTTCAACAAAAATAGTATCCTGGCCGGAGTCTGCATATATATGTTGTTTTTAACGGTTAAAAGTGAAAAAAGAAATGATTCAGAAAATGAATACCTGTCATACAAACGTGCAGCCTCTTCTTGTGAACCGAACGTTCCTAAATGTATCTGTTTTTTGTCAACCTTAATCGCAGCCTGCCATTTCATGTTCTTGAAGTAGACACCCCTCATGATTGATAGTTCTTGATTATGAGAGTTCTTTCTCCTATGTCTCTTTCTATGTTTTAGCGGATGCCCTACAAACACGAGTCCATGTATTAGGAGAGACGAAATGCAGGTAGTTGAATTTGAACATCGTGCACAATGACATAGGGCAAGACTGACAATTACAATAGTTGTTGCGATAAGAATGTGTTCATGAAAAAACAAGTGTCTTATGAGAGGTTGTCACCATGTCATTCGTAAAGTGTTCAAATTATAAATGAAATGATAGATGCACCAACCACGCAGTCGGTTCTGGATCAATCTGTAACTCCTAAATTACAACAAACAAATTCAAAATTTTGAACCACATATATAAAATTTCCATTTCATTACCACAGGAAAGAAAGAATGGCCACAGTAATATTAAGCAAAAATAAGCATCACAAAAACCATATATCTCAAAAGCAACCCACAAGCAAACAACGACGAAACTATGATCGTATGACAAATATGTTTCTTGATCAGACAACCTGAAATAGGCTGATTAGACTGTTCATTCAGTGAGGTCCAATCCAATGCATTTGCGAAACTGGATTCCATATTTTCAATAGAGCTCTGTAACAAAAGACCAAATTTTGGAAAATAACCGTCAGATTATAAGTCAACATGCTCAAAAAGCAGATATAAAGAACCTGGAAATTTAAATTACACCCTACATATAAGAATTTTATTTTGACCCAGATTTTTCAAGGGCAGTGTAATAAATCAAATTGTGAGAGAATTATATATTCATTAAATGGTCATCAACAAGATCCTCTGAATGATGAACTCATGAAATCAAGTCAGGCACATGAACTCGTAAAATCTGTCCTTAAAATGTGTATTTTAAAAATCCAATGATATAAAAAATGGAGGATTTAGCTTTTATTGGTTACTGAAGTTTAATCCGTCCGTCCATAATTACGGGTTCAAGTTCAAAAGCCCATGATCTTCACAGGCTTTTGTAGAGATAGAGAAAATACAATGTATATATTGACAACATTTCCCTTTTATTCCATCAAGTATACATCATAGTTGTATTGCGGATTCATCTTATGTTATAGATGCAAGAGCGTTTAAAGATCTCAGAGTGATCCTCCTCAATTTCAGCAGCATATTTAAAAGGTCGAAAATATTACCGGAGACGAAGCTGAAAAACAAACCTTTGCTATCACTATCAGACATGGCATTTTAGAATATTCTTAGCCAATTCAGAATAAAAGCATTTAATGAGAAAAATGTGAAGCAATCATAGATCTCCATATGGTACAGAATAAGATTTCAGAACAACTGTTCAAAATAACATGTAAAGAATGAAATGCAGAAAATGTTTCACCTTCTTTTATCAGCAAAAACTAGGAAGCTTAACAGATCTTCCAATATCAATATTGTTCCAAGAAACAAGTAGAGATCTTAATGCTATCAACATACAGATGGGGATAACTTCATATACACAATATCACGGTTATGTGTATGTGTCAAATTGTCGGAAAAAGTTTCAAGCTTGTCATCTTACCCTATCTGTAATGTTAACATCATCAGAAGACTTGGGATGCAAAGTGACAAGTTTGTTACTCGGACTAGGATTTTCGGGAGTAGTTCCATTTTCTGAAAACTTGGGAAGTGGAGTTACAAATGAACTTTTCCCTGAAATGTCTCAGAAAGTTTCAACAAACAAGTTTAATCAAATGAATTATGAACTTCTTGAGCTAGGAAAGAAAGACAAAATACAAACTTTCTAGAAAGTATCACCTAAGAAAAATTAATGATGATTGCTTATTCAACAAACAATCATTTATCTAACAAGAATGTGTAAACATACCGGAGCATAGTCCTAAGAGCCTCCGCCTTCTTAAGCTTACCATAGTCGATGTCAATCTTCACGTCGTGCACAGTGTACGCAACAAATTGTTTATCATGAATCTGTACCACCTTGGATGCAAAGGAGAGGCAGTTATAGTCAAATTTTGAATGTAACCTCTGATGTTATACAAAAAATATTAAACGTCGTGATGAGCAGAAAGTCTAAAAAAATCGATAAAGCTGGAAAATAAGGATCCTGAGCAAAACAAGAGGCTCAATTCACCAAGGATGGCAGCTCATTAATAATAACTTGGGATATACTGAATACTTTAAAAGTTTCTTGTTTAGGTGCATCAACCTATATATGGAAACATAATCCCTAATGCAGTTATGTCCGTGCTTCAAGCTCAATCCAATCACCCAAAAATAATGTGATTTTCGCCTTTCCTTTTATAAAAAACTCATTAAAAGATGGTGGACTGAAGGACTTCATTAATAGACTTAGTATCCAAAGAACATAAAGAAAATATGTTTATAAGAAAGGATAATAAAGAAGATAGTGAGAACGGTACAGAGAATGCGTTTTTCGTTTACATAATCGTGGCAGTTTGTTACTAATAAAATCATCAAGATAGCATCATGATTGGAGGCCAAAAGCATTTAACCAGCTTTTACAACTGATGCAACTTGATGAAAAGAAGGATCTCCCCACAAGGCATACAATCTCAAAAACTAGTAAACCAAAATTAACTCCTATGTCTAAAGCAGTCCTTAATAATGAGTAGAAAAGGCAAAAGAAGTAGCAATTCATTTTATATAAAAAGGAGATACTAATTCAACAGTTTCTCATAAATATCCCATCAAATTTGGCAAGAACCCAGAGTTAGATTCTGCATAACAATCCAGTTAAGCAAACAACAATATACAGTCATTTGAGTTTCAATATAATGAACAACAAGAACTCCAAGCTCTAGAAAAAAAGAAATCACAAAAAGGAAAAAGGGAGATGACAGTAAACTTGGGCATCTATCAATTTGCATATTATTAATCCAAAGCCAAAACCAATTATAAAAAATAAATAAAAAAAAATAGATAAATAAATAAAAAGAGAGAAAAAAACCCGAGTTCTTAATCTCTCTCTTTTTTTTTCTCTCTCTCTTGAGAAATAAGTCAACCCAACCCCCCTTCAACCAACCACCACCTTTTCTTCTAGGAGAGGCCAAAAATGAAGGGAACTCCAAATACCCCAAATACCCCAAATGCCCAAACGCAAAACCAAACACCAAAAAAAAAAAAGAGATACCCAGAAAGGAAAAAGCAGAGAAAAACACAATAAGCATCATAGAAAGCTGAAATGGGGCAGCCATGGAAGCTCCAAAAGAAAAGGGTAAGCCATTGGAGAAGAAAGTGAGTCAAATGTGTAGAATAGTACCTGAAAAAACAGCAAACATGGGGAATAAACAACTTAAAGAAACATAGATTTCACAGAATCAAAGCCCAAATGGGGAATTGAAAAGGAAAAACAAAAGAAGAAGAAGAAGGTTGGTGAATGTGCAAAAAAAAAGGGGTAGTGAGTGAAAAACATGCATCTACAAATACAATAAAACCAAGTTTTGGGAATTGTATGTGTATTTGGTGACATTTTGAGGTATGCTTTTTGGGTTAAGAGTTGAGAGAAGGTGGTAAACTGGTGACATAGTGATGTTGCAGAGAGAGAAGAGAAGAGAAGAAAAGAGAGGTTGTGGGTTGGAAAAAAGAGTTGGTTGAATTTGAGAGAATGAAAGGCTAATGCCTCTGCCTCTACATAAACTTTTTATTCCTCATTTGCCCTTTCTCCAAATTCCAATTTTACCTTCTTTATTTGCTTCTTCTATTTTTTTATTTTATTATTATTTTGATGGAGAGAGGGGTTTGTTGAACACAAACTAGAGTAATGATAGGCTCTCACAACATATTTTTCAGTCAAAGAAAAATTAAATACAATTTTTTAAAAAATTGTTTGATGAAAATTTTTTATTGAGCAATTGCTTGAAGGTACAATCCAACCATCATCTAAGTTTTTTCTATAAATTATGAGAGCAACAATCTTTTTTCGTTTTAATTTATTATTATTATTTTCTTTTAGAATAATGGACATTCATTTATGGAGTTTAGGTTAGTAGCATAGGCCATATAACGTAAGATGAACTCTTTTTTTTAAAAAAAAAACAAAAGTACAAGTAAATAAATTTTATGAGACTTTCCTAACTTAACATAATTAATTAAAAACCTATATTTTCTTTAGTAAAAGAGATATACGGGTCAACTAGTTAAGGTATTCATCCATTGGGTTTATTACATTTTAACACTTTTTTAAGGTTGACTAAGGTCAACTAGTTAGGGTATTATAACCTAACAAATAAAGTTTCCACTTATACTTCTTGTTGAATTTAAAAGAAAAAAGAAAGAAAGTCGGATTAGCGGAAGATAAATTTACAATAACATAAAATACCAAGTGAGTTAAATAGACATTTGATAGAGGAATAGAATCATATATGGAAGAAAATTTTCATATTTCTTCTCTAAATTCTCATTATATATAATAGGATTATTAGCCAATTTTAATGTTCACCTATAAAATAACTAAAAAAAAATTACATACACAAGAGAAATAGTGTAATTGAAAATGATTAAAATATATAAGGAATTAAATTAAATTTTTGTAAACTATAGGAATTTAAAAAAAAATAAAATAAAAAGCTTCATAATTTTTTTTTTTTTTAAAAAAAAAGACTAGAAGCTATATGGTTAAAATACCATATATGACATTATTGTTAAATTGAAGTTGTTATGAGTTATTGACACGTATGTAAAAGAATGTCTCTATATAATAAGATTGTGAAACGACATTTTCCTTTATGCTACCTCTCTCATTTCTTTCGGTGCCAATAAAAGTAGGATAATTATTATTTTTATTTTTATTTTTTTATTTTTTTATTTTTTTATTTTTTTATTTTTTTTGAAAAGGAGAGACTCTTCCTTCCCCAATTTTAGTTTTTTCTTTCCTTTTTTTCTTCAAGCTTTTCAAATTTTAATTTTTACTTTTATACTTTCATAACGATAGTCAAATAAAATTTTTTATTGTTGACCATGAGAATCCTAATAAATTTTTATTTTTATTTTT
The DNA here is from genome assembly GCF_009727055.1 of Benincasa hispida. Lineage (NCBI taxonomy): Eukaryota > Viridiplantae > Streptophyta > Magnoliopsida > Cucurbitales > Cucurbitaceae > Benincasa > Benincasa hispida. Next base: position 32,562,401 of record NC_052357.1, read on the forward strand.
TAAAAATAAAATATTCTAAATGGTAAGTGATTTACATTAAATATCAATAATTTAACTATAATTTATATATATGTTTTTATAATAAGTTAATTGTTCGTTGGCTAGGATATTCAAAAGGAAATAAAAATAAAATAAAATTCATCACATATTTTTAGATTGTTTTCGAATAAAAAAAATGAGTTAATTTATTTACAAATATAGCTGAATGTTACTTTTTATTAGTAATATATTGCAGTGATAAATGTCTATTGCAGTCTATCATAGATAAACAATTATTCTATATTTTTTTAAAAAAATCATGTGAATTTTAATAAAGAAAAAACCGCAATTAATAAATTTTTAGAAAAATTTTAACAACTTACCAGAGTTGAAATTAAGATTAATATCTAATCTCTTTATTGAGGCATATATCCTAATTCTTAACCAATTAAACTATTCAATTGACAATTTTTAGACAATTTTAAACTGATCATAATTTTCACCCTCTTTGATTTTAAAAAGAGATTACAAAAAAGTTAATTAGTAGCAATATCAATGTTATATGCCTCCTAACTTAAAATCTTGCCCTAATTTGAAAAAAAAAAATACACTAATTTATAAATTTTCTTTCCAAAATTTTCCCTTAATTAATTAAAATTGGCTTTGATAAGTTTTGCTCCACTTCCCCTTAATTTTAGGTTTCCGTTATTATTATGATGATGATGATTATTATTATTTTGGAGTATTAGGTATGCGTTATTTTTCACAATATATTAGCCAACAAAATGAACAACTATAATTACTAAAAAAACAAATAAACAAACAAATTTGAGCAAATGATGACTGCCTACATTTATTTTATAACCTAAAGTTTTGAAAACATCGTTTATTGATTTTTGTCCTTTTTTGTCTTTCTTTTAAAAAGATGATGGTACATAAGCAACAAAATAAAGGAAGGTTACACAAATCACCTATTACATTTTGTTTTTATTTTGTAGAAAAAAAGGTATTTTTTTATTTTAATTCTTAGTTTCAATTTAAAATATTTGCTTCATTGGTTAATAGTTAGTCTACAACAAGTGCAATGTAGGTAAAAAATATTTATTTATTTTATGAGTAATTATTTTAAATGATAAAATTGTTTGAAATATTTTTAAATATGACAAAATGTCACTGCTTATCAGTAATAGATATTGATAGACATCTATCAATATCAGTGATAGATACTGATAATGTTGTATCTATCAGTGTCTATTACTGTCTGTCATTGATCGACAGTGACATTCTGCTATATTTATAAATAAGTTGACTCATTTTTCTATATTTGAAAAAAAAAATCCTTATTTTATTATATAAAAGATGTAAAACATTAAAATAAGACAATCCAATTTTAAAAATGAAAATGTTAAAAAAAAAATCTATTTTTAAAGTATGTAAATGTAGAAGATATCAAATGGTTAAAAAAAAGTTGGTAATTTTTGTTATATATGAAAACAACCCTTCAAGGAATGAATGTGTTATTACATCCCTTAAGATAGCTTATATATATATATATAATGGTAGGTAGGTTTTAGAAAAATAAAACATAAAACAGGAATATTTTACACTATAAAAGTAAGATATTTGTATGTGTATGTATTTTACACTATAAAGGTAAGATATTTTAATCTAAATAAAGGTAAAATTAAATTAGAATCAAAATGAGCACAACTATTCAAATCTCTCCAAACTCTTATTATATTAAAAGAAAAACTAACCTCGGAAAAAATAATTGCAAAAAGTTTATTACCTTTTGATTTTGATTTTGATATTTTACTTTTAAAATGTAAGTTTGTTCATTGACCTTTTTTTTTTTCTTTTCTGTCAAATAAGGGAAGGAAAGAAACGTGTAAAAACTTTTCACGGACTTGTTTTGATAACTCTTTTGTTATTAAATTTTATTTTTAAATTTATATTTATTTCTTCCTAATTTTCTTACAAGGTTTTCAACTTAATAAAAAAAATAAAAATATTTTGTGAAATTAAAAAAAAAAAATACTATTCGTTTTAGCTTGTAAAACTTGACATAGATTTTGAAGGCATGATTTATTAGAGTGAATAACAAAAAATATATATATATTAGTGAAAGCAGTGTTTATAAACTTAATTTTAAAAAATAAAAAATGAAAAAATGAAATAGCTGTCAAACATGATCTAAATTATCATCAAATCGATTGTACTGGTTTGTTTAAGAACTACAATCATGAACCATTTTTTCAATAGATTTCAAGTGTTTTTTTTTTTTTTTTTGGGGGGGGGGAGGGGAGGAGGAAATCAAAATCGATTTATGGCGTATTTTGATTGATTAGAAAAAAAAAATGATTTTCAAAGAAGTTATTTTTATTTAAATTCTTTTGATAAAAATCATTTAAAATACCGTTTAAAAGTGTTTTAAATGCAATTTTGAGAAATTATCAAACACTTTAATTTTGAAAATTTTCTAAGATGATCTATTGTCAAAATTAAACACTTAGAAAGTTAAACCAAACAAGGCCTTATCAACTTGATGTTCTTATATAAATATAAAATAATTTAATTCAACTAGTAATTGACCTAAAACTTAGTACTTACTTTTCTTTAATATTGTATGCTCTTCATTTTTATTGGATAATATATTTATTACCTAAGATGGTCTTTAAATTTGATGTCTATCGACATTTTTACAAGTCTATAAATTTGACACCGACATAATGAGCGAATCGACATTTTTTTATTATATCATAAAAAAATTGTTGAAATATAATCAACAAAATTTCATTAATATGAACCTAATATGAATGATAAGAAATTTATATTTATTTAAAAAGTAGTGCAATGTTTATTTGTTAATTTAAAGAATTATTATGAATTTTTTTATATTTATACATTTTTCAAAAATATACATCAACATCATAATAAAATTGAGAATTCAACATTTTCGTGTTACATTAATTTAAATTAGTTATTTATATTTTCAAACATAAGATTTGACATATAGTAATTTTAACTTGTTTGCTTTTTTAATTAACTGAATTCAATAAAATTTTATTAAATTGAGGTTCTTGTCACAAGGGATGCCCTAAAGTGGCTTAAATGGTAATAGAGGAAAATAGTTTGGTGTGGTACAAAATGATAGAAATTGTCTTAAGCGAGAGAAGAATGTTTTGTTTTTTTTGTTGGTTTCGTTTGTTTTGTTTTTTTCCCCTTGATGCAACCAAGCATTATTCATCCATTATTAGTTAGTAAACTTTTTTTTAATAGTTATATTAACTCTTAAGATTATCTTCGAATATAGAAAAATGAATTAAAATATTTATAAATATGACAAAATTTAACCGTCTTTATATGATAGACTGCGATAGATTGTGATAACTATTATATGTATTTAGAGCAGTCTCTCATAATATGCAATACACTTTGTATTTTACTATTATTTATAAATATTTTTAAAAGTTTTATCATTTAAAATAATTTTTCTAATTTTTAAAATTGTGTTTAATAGAGTATAGATTTAGGAATTTTCTAGGTGATATTTGATTTTTTTTTTTTTTTTTTTTATCTATCAAGACATTAAAATAACCAAAAAAAGAGAGAGAGGAAGAAGATGAAAGAAAAAAAAAAAGACAAACTCCTTGAAATTAAATTTTATTTTATGTTCGATCAACGTACGTGTGAATTTTAAAAAAAGTTAAATATGTTAAAAATATAATAGACATGAAATTGAAAATTTTAAAAATTATCCAATAAAAATGAGAGTTTTAGAAAATTTAGAAAACTTATTAGACAAACAATTTAAGTTTGTAAACATAAATTTAAAACTTTTAAACTTTCAGGATTTATTATTATTATTATTTGAAAGAAATAAACTTCATTACTAATAATAACGTCACACATCCAGTTGGAGAAGCTAGCAGCCCAATTTTAAAAAGTTATTATTAGACATTACACTTCAAAAATTTATAGACATATTTGACAAATTATAACATCCTCTTTTCCTCACTTTAATACGAACAATAATGTTTTTTTTTTTTGGAAAACTCTAATTTGTGAAGAAATATATGGTTTTTTTCCCCTTTAAAAAGGTGAAGAAATGTATGTTGATTTATGTCTTACTTTTATGGTTATTTTGACTAGAATATATGCCTGGCATTGAAATTAATTTTCTTAATAACGTTTAGTTTAAAAAAAAATGGAAAGAATTCTCCATTTTCACTTCTTGTTCAACAAATAAAAAAATAATAAAAAAAAAGATAAATATGAATTAATAAATAAAGTGAAAATTCGAACGTTAGACCAAAATGAGTCTCGTTCAATTAAACTCATAATAATAATAATAAAATAAATGTCGGAGGTTAAAATAAAGATTAGATGTCGATTAGTTGTGAATTAGAGGATTTTGGTGATGGTGAGCTAAGTTGGCAGCATCATAAATAATGTGAAAGTGAAGGAAACATTCATTTGATTTGAGTATTTATAGGTTGGCGTATGAAGTAGAAGTAGAGAATTTAATAAGAAGGGGACATATTAGGAATAAGAGAAATTTGAGAAGGGTAAAACCGTAAATTGGGAAGAAATAATTATAGATGGAGTTGGGTTGGTATGGGGAGGCTACGACGGGGCACCGACGAAATCGTGATTGGATAGATGACCTGTCATTTATGGTAAACCGTGTAATTTTCACACCATTTTTTTTTTTAAAAAAAATTTCCTTAAAAAAAGAAATTCAACAAACAATTATGAACTATGAATTTTTAGATAATTTGTTTAAATTGTACTCCTTTGTTTGCAAATTTCGCATTTTTTTTTATAATTTAGATTTACGTCTATTTGATATATGAACTTTTAAAGGTATTTAATAGGTCATTAAACTTTTAATTTTATTTTCATCACATCTTTAGATTTATAAAAATGTATGATAATTATTTGAATTTTCTATTTCTTGTGTCTAATAAGTTATGTTATATTCGAAAATTTTAAAAATCAAATGATTTATCATATATAAATTTGAATTTGATGTCAAATGAAATCCTTTGATACGTAAATTTTAAATATCAAATAGAGATTTATTAGACAAAATATTTAAAATTCAAGCATATTTGATACAAGTTGTAAGTTTAAAGACCTATAACACATTTGTTTTTTTAAATTCATAGACGTATTGTATACAAAATTGAAATGGCTTAATGACCAATATTGGATCCAAAGTTTGATGGCTCAGACAAACTGATCATATATGGTTAAACAAGTACTCTAGCCCGTAAACTTCTAGATCTGTGTCTATATATTGCATTTGAGCTTTAAAAAAGTGTCTAATAAATTTTTTAATTCTCAATTTTGTGTCAAATAAATCTTTTAAGTTCAAAGGCGGAATCTATAATTCAATTTTTAAGTTTCATTTCCTTTTATCTATATATCTCTTAAATGTAATGTAGTTAATTTAATTTAATTTTTTTTTTGATATAATTGTTCCCCCCAAAAAACCTAGAAACAATATTGGTTGTATATGTTAAAAAACAATATTGGTTGTATATGTTAAAAAACAATATTTGAGGGAGAATTACGTGTCCGGGACTCAATGTGATTCGTAGTTATCAAAAATTTATTAGATACTTTTGAAAATTTGTAGACTAGATAAAAATTTCAAAATTTAAGAATTAAACTTATTTAACCTTAATAACATTGAATATAAGACCGTAGACAATAAGTAATTGTTTTATATTTAGTTAAATTTATAGTTGGTATGTTATTATTATTATTATTATTATTTTTAAAAAAAGTAGTTGGCATATTTAGAATAAGATGCATGTTTTGACTGTGTCCTTCTAATTTTAAACATTTTAATTCATGACACGATTCATCCTTTATTATCTACCGAGACATTTTAGTTAAGTTACTAATTTGTTATTATTATGTATTATAATTGTTAATTAATAAATAAAGATTGAAGTGTTGTAATAACATTTTTATTTATACTAAAAAAACAAAACTACTTTATTTTTCCTTTTAATTCTTCTCAAACAAACATTCAAATAAACCACTTTAATCGCAAAATATATTTCAACAATAATTGATATGTACTATCAATTTTAATATCAAAAGTTCAATATTATTATCCTACTTTTTTACTAAAAGAAAATTTAATCATTCAATTAAAAAAGTTTCAATGCTAAATAATCGCTTATGATTACAAAAATTTAAAATCATATCTTCTTTCTTGATTCTAAAACTCTCTAAGATTAAGAAAAAGGAAGGATCCGTAAAGTAGTTTAAACTACACTTAATTAAAATTGAAACTAAACTGAACTCAATGTAAACATATGACATAAAATATGATTCCAAGAGATTAGATGTTAAATCACCCGTTCTATTTCAACTCAAAAAAGAAAAAAAAAAAAGAAAAAAGACTATACTTTATCTTATCAAACACCAAAGAATATAACGAAGTTCGAATAGTATTTATGATCTTTGTGTGTGTCCTTATTATTGTGTAATGTTGATTATTATGTGTATGATATTGGACATTTCACCACCAGTTGAGTATTTAAAAAAACACGTACAAACATAATTTTAACAGATATTAACAATAAGGTAGTTGCAATTTATTTAAAACAGTTGAAAAGCTTATATGTTAATTCATATATACTAATTTGAGGCCATGTACATGGTTAAAATTTTTACGTTTTAAATGGTAAATATATGACATGAAATTTAAAAGTAATAAAGAGATAATGAGTAAAACTGTAAACATATATGTTTTATTTGATTAATATATAGTGAATATGAAATGTGTTAAAAATCTTTAAAACATAATTTTCTAGAGTCAAATATAAATGATTGAAAGAATATAATTTTTGTTGATTTTAAATTGTAAATAGTGGACATAAAGTTTAAAGGTAATAAAAGAGATAAAATGAAATAAGATATTTTCATTTATACTTTTAAATGTTCTCGAGTAAAATGAAATAAGATATTGGGGATGTTTGCTCCACTGAGTGAAGCTAATATGTTGGAGTTAGTAAATTTCTGTTTGAGGCGCAGAGTTGTAAGATGAAGTTCTTTGATAATTGTGAAAAGTAGATTAAGGGTTTGTCTTGATTGACTTAAGAAAAAACGTATTTTTAAAAAAATTCATTCTTATTTAAACACTTAGGATAAAAACGGATCAAAACACCATTGAAAAGTTATTTTGAGTGGTTGTCAAACACTCCAGTTTTTCAAAATGACTTATTTTTTAAATTAAACGCTTGAAAATGTATTCTAAATACATCCAAAAAGGAAATATGAAGTTACTTGATAAATGTAAAAAGTAGAAATAGAGGGAAAGATGGAGTTCCTTGATAACCGTGAAAAGTAAAAAAAAAATAGAAAGTTGGAGTTACTCAATAAATGTGCAAATTTCAATAGTCTTTACTATTAAAATTGAGTTGTTTATACCAACTTAAGAAGTTGGTGGGCCAAACGACCCCTAAGCATATTCTTCATTAAAATATGTATATGATTTTAAATTTCACTTTACTAATCATCTATTAATGAGAAAAGGAGAAAAAGAAAAAAAAAAGCTTAGAGGCTCTATAGAGGGGAAAAACGTAGAATCAATTCACAAAAAAATATAAGAGGATATTAGGACAAGATAGAAATTGTTAAATAATGTAAAATTAAAAAGAGAGAGAGAAAAAAAAAAAAAAGAAAAAAAAGGCACAAAAAGATAGGTACAAAACAAAATGATGAGATTTGAGGACAAATTACGCGTTATGGAAAGGTTTAACGGTAAAGAAAGAAGTTAAAATTTTCCCCTCATATCCCCTTTAATATAGTATAGATGAAAGCATGCTAATCTTAGACACTTTAATTTAATTTGTCTCCTCATGAGAGTAACTTCAAGAGTATTTCATATTTCTTGATGAACATATATAGGTACTGTATTAAATTCATCTTTACTAAAAGCACAATACAAATAATTAATAACTTTAGCATTAAAAGAACACTTTTTCATTTTATTCTCATCATACTCTCTTTTTCCCATTTTAGGCTCGTCAATATATTAATCTTCCTCATGGATACGTAAAGACCTTTAGCAACAATTCTAGTCAATAAATTACAAATAAATTTCATTATAGCTTTCCAATATGCATGATTTGAGCCATCAAAGTAAGAAAGTCTATAGGTGGATTTACCTTCAACAATTCTATTTACTATGAGGTTTGCCATAAAACGCAAACAATAAAATTTGTTTGACCCATCGAAGAGTGTTTGAGATTAAAATGTGTATACCAGTGAGTTGAATGATTATCATATTAGTGATAAATGTCTTTTGACACTTTGTATGATGATTCTTGGTTATGACACAGAAGATTAGAACATGTTAATTCTAGCATGCACTAAATTTCTGATGGAGTTAGCATGTAATTACTGGAAGCAATCAGGATCATTAAACACTCTAATTCAATCAATTTTAGTATCTAAGCAAGCATGTTAGAAAAATAAGAAATAAGGTTTCTGAAATTACCTTTGAAGAACAATTCAATCTTCAAATCCAGCTTGAATCTTCACTCCAAATGTTTGTAGAGCACCACTTAATCTTCCCTATTATTCTTTTGGACCTTAGATTAGATGATGGTATCTAACATGAGTTAGAATTGAGAGAAATTGGAGAACAAAAGACTGGGTTTTAGTTCAAGAAGTTGAAAGCACCAAAATTCAAAATAATTTCAAATTGCATGCGCCCTCAAGTGAGGTAATTCTAATCTTTTATCCAATTTACATGTAATCCTAAAATCTCCTTAATTTGACACCAAACACCCATCATCTAATGGAATCATGTGGTGTATAAAAGTGAAAAAACCCACTTAAACCCAATTTCTCAAATTTAAATTGAAATTCAATTTTCTCAAAAATTAAAATGAATTTATTATTTCAATTTTCATAAAATTCAAATTATCAATTTTACATAAAATTAATTCAAATAATTAATTTTAAATAAAATTTAATTAATTAATTAATTAAAATAATTTAATATCAAATATCAAATTATTAAAACATCAATTCCACAATCATGAATCCCTATTCATATAATTTAATATTTTAACCATATTTATATGTTATCCAATTCTTCAATTTCGTTTAATTCGATAATTAAATGTGTAATTATATCATATATATTTACTAATTCCCTTAATTCAAATTTGAACGTTTCAAATTCACGCATTAATCTATTCCAAGGTTTAATCCATTTGTGAGCTGGAGACCTAATGGACCTACAGATCATGGGTACCAACGATCCGAGATTAATTTGTTATACTCTTTAAACCAAGTTAATCAATATTCGTTAACTACTAGATCACTCCACTAAAGCTCAGTAGTTGTACTCTCCTCACTGTGGATATATTTCTGCCCACTCGATATAACCATATCAGTAAGTCAACCATTCACAAGTTGTTCATAATAACGACTGGGTCAAAAGCTGTTTTACCACCGAGATTACATCTTGTTCCCTAAGTCCCACTGATCCTCTAATGACAATTGATTTGTGATCCAGTCATCAAATCGAGTCCCTCTCGGGCCAATGAGAGGTGGGGCCTCTTGTTCAAGACTTGGATTCAGTACTTAAGAGAACAAGCTCTCTACTATCTTTAAAAGTGGGTAGGAGGGAATTCCGTCTTGCACCCTATATCCCCAACTATCTACCCGATCTTACCCCTGAAATATGAGACTTATTAAACTGGCGCTGTTGAGCCAACCCTCATCCATGAAAATCTAAAAATAATCCCGAATAAATAGGAATTCATAGTTAGCTTAGGATTAAGATCAAGTTACCTAGGTCATTGATGGAAAAGTCGGCATACGCAGCGGAAAAGAGAATCGATTTTACTCTAATCGCATAAATTAAACATACAACCCTAAATTAGTTAATTAGGGTTTTTTAGAAAGATTAGCTTTCAACCTCCCTAAACCCTTCTATCTCCGCTCGAACACAAACCGAACAAATACTAGAGCTGACCTACTATCCTCTGGACTCAGAACAAGGTTGTGGGATCCGATGGATGAAGAACCCGAGAGAGAGAAAGAGATGGAAATAGTAGAATGAATTTAGGGTTGGGTTTAGCTTTTTTCAGCCCAAATTTTAAAAACTAATATTTGCAAAATTTTCAAAAGTTTTTAATCCAAAATCACAAGCCCATATTTATAGAAAAAGGGCCATGCAAAATTGCATGAAATAACTTCATAAAATCCCAACACCTAGAATCCACTATCTAAGTGGGCTTAATGTCTTCACTATAAGCCGACACCTAGCCCACTATTTTGTTAGTGGATTATCCAATAAAATTTTGGATTTTTCCACTAACTTTAGTCAAAGAGCAAAATAGTCATTTGGTCAAAGTCAAACTTTGATCAAAAAGTCAACATTTTGACTTTTTATGATTTTTTCCGTGTTGACTAATTTTGACCTCCCAAGCATGAATCTGCATTCATTTTCTTGAAATTCAAATCACATTTGAATAAAGGTCGGTCAAAATTTGACTTTTCAAAGTCAAAAGTCAACTCTTTGACTTTTTACATCTTTGACCATTTCCATTATTTTCGAGCTTCCGAATATGAATGTATTCATATTCTTGACATTTAAATATTAAATTTTTATTTCTAAACTGAAAAATCGATCACTATATCATATATACTTGTCGATTTCTCTCTCTTCACCTAATTCGAACAATTCGAATTATTCTATCATACTGTTCTAAGTTTATTGCATATGAGCTAGTAGGGGAACCTAATGGACCTATAGATCATGGGCTCCAACGGTCCGAGATTGGCTGGCTAAACTCTTTAGATGGAGCTAATCAACATTCGTTAACTCACGGGTCATTCCACTATAGTCCCGTAGTTGTACTCCCCCCACTATAGATATATTTGTGTCCATATGATATAACCATGATTAGTAAGTTAATCTTTCACAGGTTATTCGTAATCTCAGCTGGGTCATAAAAACCGTTTTACCCCCAAGACTACATTTTATTCCTTAAGTTCCACTGATTCTTTAATGAACAATTGGTTTAAGGTCCAACCTATAAACCGAACCCTTCTCGGGCCAATGAGAGGGTAGGGCCCCTTGTTCAAGACCTGGATTCAGTACTAAAGAGAACAACCTATCTACTATCCCTATAACAGGTAGGAGTGAATTCCGTCTTGCACCCTATGTTCCCAGCTATCCACCTAATCTTACCCCTGAAATGGGAGGCTTATTGGGTCAGCGATAATGAGCTGCCCTCACCTATGCAGATCTAAGGATAATTCCGAGTGAACAAGAGTTCATAGTTAGCTCAGGATTAAGATTAAGTTACCTAGGTCATCAATTAGCGAAATAGTCAAATTTATACATTAGACTATATTTAGAACGTAAAAAGTAACTATTTTATGGTTTAGTCTTATGTAAATTATTTACATAGGATGCCCCATTTTCATGTCTCCACATGAACGGTTTAGGATCATATCGTTTGTACTAACTACAAAATGGGCCACATCCATAGTGTCCCCAGAATAAGGCGTCTAATCTTATTCATATACTATAGACCATTTTGGCTATATATTTGAACTTGATCCACATTATATCACTATATAAAGTTCAAACTTAAACTTAATAGTCTCGGATCCTTAGTTTATTGGATTCATGAGTATAGAATTTAAATTTACTAAAGATTTTCAATAACAGCTTTATTGAACAAGAATATGATATTACAAACTACGAGTTTTAGGACATAAAATCCAACAAACTCCCACTTGGACTAAAACTCCTAGTAGGATCAAACGATGCTGAATTTAACTGTGAGAAATTAATATTACATATGAGTACAATAAACATATAAATACAATAAACTAAGGCATATACTCAAAATTCTCCCATTTGTCCTAGTTTACAAACACCGTAGACCTAAACTCTGTAGATGACCCTAAAAAACTTTAGCCGTGAGGGTTTTTGTAAAATGATCAGCAATGTTTTGCTCAGAAGGTATATGGGTCACTACAACGTCACCACAGTGTATGATTTCCCGAATAAGGTGGTACTTGCGTTCGATGTGCTTTCCCCGTTTATGGCTTCGAGGTTCTTTTGAATTTGCAACTGCACCACTGTTGTCACAATACAAGATGATGGGTAGATGCATATTTGGAACAATTTCCAAATTTGTCAAGAATTTCCTCAACCATACTGCTTCGCAAGCAGCTACGTATTCAGCTTTTATTGTGGAGTCAACTATACAGGTCTGTTTTACGCTTCTCCACACTACTGCTCCTCTGTTAAGAGTGAACACTGATCTAGATGTAGACTTTCTAGCATCTTTATCAGTTTGGAAATCAGAGTCAGTGTATCCAGTAAGGATTAGATCCTTAACACTATACATGAGCATATAGTCCCTAGTTCTCCTGAGATACTTTAAGATGCTCTTAACGACAGTTCAATGATCACGTCCAGGATTAGACTGGTATCTACTGACGATCCCTACTGAGTAGCATATGTCAGATCTAGAACATAACATTGCATACATCAGGCTTCTAACTGCGGAAGCATAGGGAATATTTCTCATATCCTCAACTTCTTGAGGTGTCTTAGGACATTGTTCTTTTAACAGATGAATTTCTGTCTGAAAGGCAACAAACCCTTTTTTGGAATTCTGCTTTTTTATATCTAGACAATATTTTGTCTATATAAGATGCTTGAGACATGGCTAGTGTCCTATTCTTGCGATTTCGAACAATTTGGATCCTAAGAATATACTGCGCATTTCTTAAATCTTTTATTTGGAATTGTGTATCTTTCCATTGCTTGACATCAGTAAGATATCCTACATCATTCCCAATAAGTAGAATATCATCGACATATAAAACTAAGAACGCTATAGTAGTATTGATGATCTTCTTGTAAACACAAGGCTCGTCAACATTTTGTTCAAAGTTATAAGATTTGATCGTAGTATTAAACCTTATATTCCAGGATTTAGAAGCTTGTTTCAACCCATAAATGGATTTTTGAAGCTTACAAACCTTTTATTCTTAACCCTGTGTAATAAACCCCTCTGGTTGAGCCATATAGATACTCTCTTCAAGATCGCCATTTAGAAAAGCTGTCTTGACATCCATCTGCCAAATTTCATAGTCATAAGAGGTGGCAATGGATAAGAGTATTCTTATCGACTTTAACATGGCAACGGGAGAGAAATTTTCTTCATAGTTTACTCCCTCTCTCTGGGTTAACCCTTTGCCACAAGTCGAGCTTTAAAAGTCTGTACTTTACCGGCTTGGTCTCTTTTTCTCTTGTAGATCCACTTACAACCAATTGGTTTTACATCATTTAGTTGATCAACAAGTTTCCAGACAGAATTGAAGTACACAGACTCCATTTCGAGATCCATGGCTTTGATCCACTAATCACGATCCACATCTTTCATCGCCTGTTTATAGGTCGATGGATCATCTATGTCGTCATCAGGTATGACGACTTGTGTTTTTGTTAAACCCAAGTAATAGTCAGGCTGATGAACAACCCTCCCACTGCGTCTAGGCATTCTCAACTCTTGAGAAGGATGTGTCTGACCTGATGTACTAGTTTTATCTACTGCTTTAGTAGATGAACTAGCTTTATTTGTAGCGTCTTTGGAAATTTCATTCAATACTAGTTTACTGCGAGGTTGATGACTTCTTATGCGGCCTTCCTCTAAGAATGTGGCATTTGTCGATACAAATACCTTATTCTCTTAAGGATGATAAAACAGACCACCCCTTGTTTCCTTTGGATAACCTACAAATAGGCATAATTTTGAACGATGTTCCAATTTATTGGGATTTTGTATCAACACATGTGCTGGGCAACCCCAAATTCTAAAGTGACGTAAACTACTTTTACGCCCTTTCCATAGCTCATAAGGTGTTTCTGAAACATTTTAGAGGAAACATTGTTTAAAATATGGACAACAGATTCAAGTGCATATCCCTAAAAGGAATTAGGCAATTGAGCATAGCTCATCATAGAGTGAACCATATCTAATAAAGTTTGGTTTCTTCTTTCTGATACACCGTTCTGCTGAGGCGTACTAGGTGCAGAGAGTTGTGACTGGTTCCCGTTTTCTATCAAATAGTCTTGGAATCATATCTCCATATACTCTCCACCTCGATCTGATCGAAGTATCTTTATTGTTTTACCTAATTCATTATCAACTTCAACCTTATATTCTTTGAACTTTTCAAGAGAATCAGACTTGTGACGAAGCAGGTAAACATGACCATACCTTGAATAATCATCAATAAAACTAATGAGATTTTCATACCCACCTCGAGCCTTGACATTCATTGGTCCACAAAGGTCCGAATGTACGAGCTCTAAGGGTACTACGGCTCTGAGACCTTTTTTAGTAAAAGATCTTTTGGTCATCTTTCCTTCAAGACAGGATTCACATGGAGATAAAGAGTTATCTTCTAACTGACTTAAAAGTCCACTCTTGACCAATCTTCTAATCCTATTGAGATTTATGTGACCAAGTCTTTGGTGCCATAGATAAGCGTTAGAAGAAACCTTTTGTTTTTTATTCTGAGTTTCTAATGTTCTAAACATTTAAGTATTTAAAACAAAATTTGCTCTAGTTGGTTTTAACTTATATAAGTTGTCTTCAAGTGTAGCAGAACAAATTTGAATACCTTTACTGAAAATGAACCTGTCTCTTATACACATCTAGATGTGTATAAGAGACAGTCTTCTAACTGACTTAAAAGTCCACTCTTGACCAATCTCCCAATCCTATTGAGATTTATGTGACCAAGTCTTAGGTGCCATAGATAGGCGTTGGAAGAAACCTTTTGTTTTTTATTCTGAGTTTCTAATGTTCTAAACATTTCAATATCTGTCTCTTATACACATCTAGATGTGTATAAGAGACAGGATCTTGGAAGTCTGTCCTTTTCCCTTCTTTTTCATTTGAGCTTTAGAGAGTCCAACTTTATTTTTAGAGAACAATCCTCTTATAAATGTTTTCTTAGTGGTAGCAACATTTGCTTCCACTTCATTCCCCTTACCTAAAGTAAGGTTTTGGAATCACTGAAGCTCGTTAAGAAGGGTAGTGAGGTTAAATTCTATCTTATTTAAAGACGCGTTTGTCTCGAAAGGTATAAAACTCTTCAGAAAAGATTGTAAGATAAAGCTAACCCGGTTAGCCTTATCAATGGGTCCGCCATTTACTTTAGCGATATTGAAGTACATCATCATGTCCAGGACATGTTCTCTAACAGAGGTCCCCTCTTTCATCTGCTTCGTGTAAATATGCTTAATTGCCTCGTGTCTAAGGGACCATGATGGTTGCCCAAACATTTCTCTTAATGAATCTATTATCTCTTTAGTCGTAGCTAAGGATTCATGTTTCTTTGCCAAAACATCAGACATGCTGGCAAGAATGTAAACACGGGCCTTTTCATTGGCTTTGACCCATCGATTGTATGCTTTTCGAACAGGTCGGTTAGCATTTGAGGCTAGGGATTGAGGACATTCCTCAGTTAAGAAAAATCTTAAATCGTCAACTACCAGTATTGTGTTTAGATTTGATTTCCATGTCGAATAATTATCGCCGTTTGGTTTCTCGGAAGCTAAAAGTTGAATTATCGAGCTATTCATGCTGAAAAGATAAACATATTCTTTTTAGTAAAAAACATTAATCTTTTAAATCCAATCAAGTTTAGCAAAAAAAAAACTAATAATGTACCCTTCATTATTATATTTTGTAACGATATTTCAAAAGTTTTGAGTAATCTCCACCGAAGGGCAGTCGATTATTCCTCTTTTGAACCAAGACAATCTTGACTAGATACTAACCCTAGAATAACTCTTTATTCCTATAGCACTTTAGTTATCGCTACTTTGGTAGAGAATATACTAACATCTTAGTAATTCTTGTAAGTGTAATCTTCCATTTTTGGATTTCAGAAACCAGAATCAACATGCTCCCGAAAGTGGGAAGTCAATATGAAAACTGATCTAAGAGAGCCTATCCAGATTTGGAGTTCGCGGTGTTCCGAATCCTATAATACAACGCTCCGAAGGGAAAGGTCGCTCCAGGGTAGACATGCGGGCGCATTATAGGAATCTCACGGTGCGACCTAATGGAAGAGACCGCGGGATATGTTGTTACATAACCCTCACCCACTTACCATGAACTACTTCCCCTATTCACCTTGATATTGATCCATGCAAACACTCTCCGAAGGGAGTCCGCTCCTAAGCACAGCCCAAAGCCCTGCATGGACCTCACGATGTGAACTCTTAGGGATGCTAGAGCTAAAAGTATGCTACTTTTCTCTAGCTGAAGTGTTCTATAACGGTTTAGGGTATAAAAAAAATACTTAGAGATATATTTTGGTTAAATTAAACATATCCTAAGTCTAATGATATATCCATGTATAACTCTTATACTAGATTTTAACCTATGATGTCTAGGTGATAAACAAATTGTATTGCCTCACATCTCTCACGCATGCTCATTAAACTAGAATTATTTGGCTTAGACGCCACTTTGATCTCCAGGTAGGAGGTGTTTCGTAAACCGTCATCTTAAGAACCCCCAACCTTAGAAAAGATCTCCCCGGGTAAGTAAATAACTCTTTGTTTAACAAGTAATCGACCTATTCTAACTCTTTAGAAAAGTCGATTGAAATTGCACCAATTTAATCCTAGATGAGCATGCAACGTTTTCCTTTGTTATAAATTTTAAAGTCTAGGTTATTTTATAACAATTATAAAATAAAATTATAACCATTATAACACTAAAATCATACATCTATAATATATATACATACTTGATGATCATGCTTTAATATAACACTTTATAATAAAAAAAACTTAACATGCATACTATATACATTATAACAATTATAACATATATTAAATGCATGTACACGTTTACCTATGGTGGGATTTTAAATCTATATGACATACTATATGCACAACAAGATTCAAAATTTAATTAAAACATACATCAACATACATAATTAATTAAACACCCTAAAATGGATTGGTTTTGGCTCTTAAATTAAGCTTACAACTAAATAATTACAATAATAATTTGGTATAGTACAAAAAAACACTATCGAACCAGCTTCAAACACCTTTGAACCATTTGGAACCGCTTAGAAACCACTCGAACCAGCACAAAAACACCGAAAACCATGTTGAACCGGTCAAACTGGCTCAATCAGGTCAAACGGACCGATCCAGACCGTCTAGACCGGCTAGTCAACGAGCGCTGGCGCAATCAACGGAAGCGGATGTGGGGCGGGTTGACGGAGGTGGAGCGGGTGGCGAACCGGGTTGGCGTATGGCGCGTGCGTGCGAGCAATCCGGGTCGGAGCCTTCTCTCGGGTCGGGTTTGGGAGCAATCTGTCGGGTCCGTGAGCTTTTTTTCCTTCATTTTGAAGCTGTTCTCTTTCCCGAAACCGAGAAATTACATCCTAATTTCAACTCTAATGACTCTAGCAAATTTACAGACCTTTTCACACATTAATGCTCATAAACATGTGAGCAATTACAAATTAATACTACAAAAAAACTTAATTTAATTGCCAAAACCTAAAAATCATTTTAGGTTCCAATCTCAATTTTATCTAATAAATTGATACCCACCACATGCAATTGAGTAAAATTAAAACATTTTCTGATACCACATGATGGAAAAGTCGGCATGCGCAACGGAAAAGAGTTGACCTACTATCCTCTGGACTCAGAACCGGGTTGTGGGATCCGATGGATGAAGAACCCGAGAGAGAGAAAGAGATGGAAATAGTAGAATGAATTTAGGGTTGGGTTTAGCTTTTTTCAGCTCAAATTTTAAAAACTAATATTTGCAAAATTTTCAAAAGTTTTTAATCCAAAATCATAAGCCTATATTTATAGAAAAGGGCCATGCAAAATTGCATGAAATAACTTCATAAAATCCCACCTATAATTCACTATCTAAGTGGGTTTAATGTCTCCATTATAAGCCAACACCTAGCCCACTATTTTGTTAGTGGATTATCCAACAAAATTTTGGATTTTTCCACTAACTTTAGTCAAAGGGCAAAATAGTCATTTGGTCAAAGTCAAACTTTGATCAAAAAGTCAACATTTTGACTTTTTATGATTTTTTCCGTGTTGACTAATTTTGACCTCTCGAGCATGAATCTGCATTCATTTTCTCGAAATTCAAATCACATTTGAATATAAGGTCGGTCAGATTTGACTTTTCAAAGTCAAAAGTCAACTCTTTGACTTTTTACATCTTTGACCATTTCCATTATTTTCGAGCTTCCGAATATGAATGTATTCATATTCTTGATATTTAAATCACATTTAAATATTAAATTT
Organism: Benincasa hispida; assembly: GCF_009727055.1. NCBI lineage: Eukaryota > Viridiplantae > Streptophyta > Magnoliopsida > Cucurbitales > Cucurbitaceae > Benincasa > Benincasa hispida. Next base: position 32,580,768 of record NC_052357.1, read on the forward strand.
TTTTTCTAAACTGAAAAATCGATCACTATATCATATATACTTGTCGATTTCTCTCTCTTCACCTAATTCGAACAATTCGAATTATTCTATCATACTGTTCTAAGTTTATTGCATATGAGCTAGTAGGGGACCTAATGGACCTATAGATCATGGGCTCCAACGGTCCGAGATTGGCTGGCTAAACTCTTTAGATGGAGCTAATCAACATTCGTTAACTCACGGGTCATTCCACTATAGTCCCGTAGTTGCACTCCCTCACTATAGATATATTTGTGTCCATCTGATATAATCACGATTAGTAAGTTAATCCTTCATAGGTTGCTCATAATCTCGGTTGGGTCAATAAAAGCCATTTTACCCCGAGACTGCATCTTATTCTTAAGTTCCACTGATCCTCTAATGAACATTGGTTTAAGGTCTAACCTATAAACCGAGCCCTTCTCGGGCATGAGAGGGTAGGGCCCTTGTTCAAGAATTCCGTCTTGCTTCTGTTTGCATCTATGTTCCCAGCTATCCACTTGATCTTACCCCTGAAATGGGAGGCTTATTGGGCCAACGATAATGAACTATCTCACCTATGCAGATCTAAGGATAATTCCGAGTGAACAAAGAGTTCATAGTTGCTCAGGATTAAGATAAGTTACCTAGGTCAGATCAATTAACGAAATAGTTAGTTTTATACATTAAACGACATTTAGAACATAAAAAGAAACTATTTTATGGTTCAGTCTTGTGTAAACTCTTTACATAAGATGCCCCCATTTTCATGTCTCCACATGAACGGTTTAGGATCACATCGTTTGTACTAACTACAAAATGGGCCACATCCATATTGTCCCCAAAATAAAGCGCCCAACCTTATTCATATACTATAGACCATTTTGGCTATATATTTGAACTTGATTCACATTTATGTCATTACATAAAGTTTAAACTTAAACTTAATAGCCTCGAATCCTTAGTTTATTGGATTCATGAATATAGAATTTAAATTTACTAAAGATTTTCAATAACAACTTTATTGAACAAGAATATGATATTACAAACCATGAGTTTTAAGACATAAAATCCAACAGTCATCGCTTTGAAATAGTCAGTATTAAATAGTAAATAGCATTATAAAGTAAGAGTTACTTATTTCTTGGTCATGGTCTTATATAACCTCTTTGCATAGGATGCCTCTACTCGTATGTTTTCACATGAACGAATCAGGATCACATCGTTTGTACTAAATACAAAGTGGACCGCATCCGATAATGTTTCTAGAATAAAGTACCTGGCCTTATCCGTATACTTATAGACTTTTTGGCTATCTACTCGAACTTGATCCACGCTTATGTATCCACATAAAGTCCAAGTACTCATGTAATAGCCATGGATCTTAGTTTATTGGATTTAGTGTAATTTACATATTCAATAGCAGTTTATTGAACAAAGCCATATCATCTTTATTGAAAATAAAATATGTTTAATCTTTCAAACTATGAGTTTTAGGATATACAACCCAACAAACTCCTACTTGGACTAAAACTCCAGTGGGTTTACATATATACAAATATATACAATGTTGAGTATGAGAATAAATACAATAAACTAGGGCATCAAATACCCAAAATTCTCCCACTTGCCCTAGATTTATCTATCTTGTAGTCTTAGTCCCACTAGGTGACCTTCAAACAATTTAGCCGTGAGGGCCTTTGTAAAAGGATCAACTAAGTTGTCTTATGAAACTATTTGCATGACGATCACGTCTCCTCAGTGTACTATCTCTCTGATGTAATGGTACTTGCTCTTGATGTGCTTACTACGCTTATGGTTTCTAGGTTCTTTGAAATTTGCAACTGCTCTACTGTTATCACAATAAAAGGTGATCGACAAGTGCACATTTGGAACCATTTCTAAATCAATTAAGAACTTTCTAAGTCATACTGCCTCCTTGGCTGCCTCACATGTAGTTACATACTTCGCTTGTCACACCCCCTCCCAGATTTCCCTTAGAACCTTCAAGGAGATGTGACTGCAGCAGTTACTAACCATCTCGCTGGCACTTACTGCCTACTAACCTACTTTACCTGACTTAGAACCCTGAAATGCATATATACTCAACCATATACTTAAGACAATAACATTCACTAACAAAGTTGTACATTACTCTTCATTAATACAACTTATATACTTTACATAAGCAGTGAGCCCAACACACTCAACTACTCCCTAAATAACATAATACATGTGTACTACTTTATATATATATAATCGAATTCCCTCTTGTCAATTTGAACATTTCAAACTGACCCAAAAATTGATTCTCAACTTGTATCCAAGCTACCAAGGGGACCTTATAGACTTATGGCTCGAAGTTTCAACGGTATATGAATAACTGACTAAACTCTTTAGCCACGATATCCACCATCTGTTAACTGCCAGGCATTCCACTAAAGATCGACAGCTGAACTCTTCTTACCATAGATATATTTCTATGTCCATTGGATATAACCAATCATCAGGATGATGACTCTTCACAGATGCTCGTAAGTACAGCTGGACCAATTTACCGTTTTGCCCCTGTAGTTACATCTTACTCCTTAAGTACCACTGATCCCTCTAATGAACAATACAACATAGTCCTACTATGTGTAAACACCTCTCGGACCATGAGAAGGTGTGTGGCCCCACATTGTTTAAGCCTTGGGATCAACCTTTAAGGGAGCAATGTATCTACTTACAACTGCTTCAGGGAAGGAGTGAACTCCATCTTGTGAAGTTGAGTTTCCAGCTCGCAAATCAGATGAATCCCCAAAGTGGTAGGTTTGAGTCGGCGCTCTGGCCACTCGCACCCAAGCAAATCAAAAGATCGCCCTGAATGGCAGGAGTTCCTAACTCACTCATGATTGAGGTCATGTTACCCATGGTCATCCTAGTGAAGTGAAGTCACTGTCATGAACAGAGTTATATGACGAAACGTTAATACTTCGTGGTTAGGTCTTATACAAACTCTTTGTATAAGACGCCCCCACTCGCATGTCCTTTACACAAATGATCAAAATCAGACCATCTATGACAAGTCACAACACTTGTAACTATTCCACAAAGCGGGCCGCATTCGTAGCGTTACCAGGGTAAGGTTTCCCTCCTATATCCATATACTATAGACCATTTTGGTTATCACTTAAGATATGATCCGCTTGTATGTCACCACACACATGGTTAAGTTACATTAAGACAACCAGAAATTTTTAGTTTATTGGTTTGTGGTAAAGCAAATAAAACATTAAGACAAAGTCAATAAGTGAAGTAAATATCATATATTATACATCACAAGCGTTCGTACAAAAAAAATGTTTACAAACTACAGGACAAGAGACTTTAGGTCATCAACCCCAACAATGCATACTGTCTGTCGCATAGACGATGTACTCGATCATTTAGAAAACGCAAGCCTATCACATAGACTTTGCTACTCGATTGTGTAGCAACGATCAGCTGAGTAACGACTATCATATAGTCAACTTTATGCGATCGTGTAGACTTTGTCAACTCTATTGCTTAGTAAAACTCATTTTACTTGATAGCTCTTTTCCATGAGAATTATCCGAATGGATTAACCTCTAATTTTGGAAAACAATTTTCCTTTTATCTCACGGTTACCATAAAACTTCCAATAACCTCCCACTTAATCGATTATTAGAGAAAAATAATTAATTATCATATAATTAATATTTTATAAATAAATATGATAACTAACTTATTATATTATATTTATAACCTATAGTTTTATAATTTCATTATATGAAACATATAAACCAAAGTTCTTTTTCTATTTTATGGTACTTGATATAAATCATATTTATATTAATTCCTCCATTTAATATATCTAATATATCACACCAATTATATCACATAAAATTGAATTTCCTCTTGTTAATTTGAACACTTCAAATTAACCCCAAAATATGATTCTCAACTTGAACCCATTGAGCTACATAGGGGACCTTATGGACTTGTAGCTTAAAGCCGTGAATAACTGACTAAACTCTTTAATTACGAGATCCACCATCTGTTAACTGTCGAACACTCCACTAAAGATCGATAGCTACATTTTTCTCACTATAGATATATTTTGTGTCCATATAACCAATCAACAGTACGATAACCCTTCACAAATTGCTCATAAGTACAGCTGGGCCAATTTACAGTTTTGCCTCTGTAGTTACATCTAACACCTTAAGTATCACTGATTTCTCTAATGAACAATAAGTCATAGTTCTACTATGACGGAGTCCTCTCTTCCAAAAAAAGGATGTGGCCACTATGTTCAAGACACGAAATTAGGTCTTAAGGAAGCAATTTATCTACTTACCCCTGCATAGGAGAAGGAGTGAATTCCGTCTTGTGTAACTGGATTCTCAGCTCCACAATCAGACGAATCCCCAAAAAGGTAAGTTTGTTGAGTTGACAATCTGACCACTCTCACCTATACTAATCAAAGGACCGCCCTCATAGGCATGAGTTCCCAAAATACTCAAGATTAAGGTCATGTCACCTATGGTCGTTTTAGTGAAATGTAAGTCTCAATTATCAACGACGTTATATAAAGAGATTAATCATCTCGTGGTCCGGTCTTATACAAACTATTTATATAGGACACCCCCATCCGCATGTCTCCACATAAATGGTCAGGATCAGACTATTTGTAGCACTTTACAACACTTGTAAATATCTACAAAGCGGGCCGTATCCATAGTATCACTAGGATAAAGTATCTCTCCTTTATCCTTATACTACAGACCATTTAGGTTATTACTTAAGACATGATCCACTTGTATATCTCATATACATGCTTAAGTTAAACCCCATATCTTAGTTTATTGAATATGCAAATAAAATAACATTTATTTTATTAATAACAATGTGTACAAATTGTTTATAAACTACGAAACTCCGGGAGAATTAGGACACCAATCCCAACATAAACTACATTAAATAATATGAGATCTTAGTTTGTTGGTTTTGGGTTAATGCAAACTAAATGTAAAATAAAATAACACTTTATTTTATTAAATAAATAATTTGTTTGTGCAAATGATTTATAAACTACGAAACCACGAAATTTAGGGGATCAACCTCAACACTTACAACTAGAGTTCTACAACTATTACACAAGAAATTTTGGACTCTTGTAGAACTGCTAGTGTTGGAGAGAATTATTATGCCTTTTGTTATCGTTGATAATTTTTTAAGATACACTTAAGTGTTGATAATAAAACATAAAGAAGATGCATTGAAATTTTTTGTTAGTTTTGCAGAAGAGTTCAAAATGAAACTTAATTTTTTTTTTAATTTTTAAAATTAGGATTGGACTTGAAGAGGAATTTGATAGTGATGCTATGAGTTTTTTTTTTCTTTCTTTTAAGAAAAAGATTTCTCTCATAATTCTTTTTCACTCGAGAAACTTTCATCAACAAGTTGAATAACTCTCAACTCTTAATAGAGGGTGGATGATAAAAATCCATAGATGTATGTATCTTAATTTAGTTGCTAACTAGTAGGTTGAGTTGTTGTGTGTGGGGAGCTATTATTTGTCTTCATGCTTCGTTAGTCCTTTGGTTGTTTCATTGTTTACCTAAATATTTTTTGGCATTTGGTTTTATTTATTTATTTTTTTCTAAAGAATTGGGCATTTAAGAAGAAAATTTATTATTTTTTCAAATTTATTTTCTTTTAATCTCCACCCTTGATTCCTTTGATCTAAATTAAAACCATATTTTTGCCTCATTTTACTCTCTTTTTAACTCATATTATTCTCCAAATTTCTTTTACAATTTTTGCAATTTTATCATCTTTCAATCTTTGAAAAAGCCACTATTATAACTATTTTCAAGCTCTCATTTTTTTTTCTTTTCACCTTATTTTCAATCATGAGCAGAATATGGAAAAAACATATGACAACACATAGTTATTTTTCAAAAAATGAAGTTGTCTTAAAAGAGGTTTGGTCAAGATTTTTGACTAAAATAAGTCAATTAAATTATTCATGTAAAAATATATATATATATAGAAAGCCCAAGGCCGAAACAAAAGGTAGGAGACCGGATTCATTTGGACCGGGTACCCGATCAACCCGGCGGCCCAATATGGTTCTATAGATTTAAGGCCTTCGTCTTCAACAAGACAAGAAGTCTCAACGTTTACGATTTGACGTATTCAGAAGCTCAGGGGGCGCACCAAATTAGGGTTTCGTTTCGTTTTGTGAAATCTCATTATTCATTCACCGATAATGATTTACGACGTTAACTCCCCTCTCTTCCGCTCCTTCCTCAGCCAGAAAGGAGGCCCTTCTGACAAAAGGTATTCTCTATTTTAACAATTTCTATGAATTATGTCTCCGAGACATTTGAAGTTAGTAGGCCAGGATTTGAATGCATATATCTAATACTCTTTATCAAGTTTCATAGAATTTTTTGTAAAAATATTGGAAATTACCCATTTTGTAGCTTATCTATCATTTTAAGAAATTTTAAATTATTTTTAACACTTCCTTTTCATTTGTAACTCAAAAGCTTCTTAAACTCTATATTGATATAGTGACATTTGTGAATATCATTTCTGTTGTGAATTTTTTCACCAGATGTCTAACAAGGTGATAATGTAATTTAATATGTTTTAATCGAGTATGAAAGATTGGATTCTTAGTTATTGCAAATTTTCCACATATTGTTCCAAAAAGATTATTTTTATTTTTATTTTTATTTTTTGGTTTTGCTACTTCATTTAGAGATTGTTAAGAATCTTCTTTAGTTAAACAAATTCACAATCAATTGTTGTTGTGCCTTTAAATTCTACTTTGGGTAAATGAAGTGGTTTTTCCTTTTGTTGGATTGAACTTGTTAGATATTAGGTTTGATCATAAGCATACTTGTAGTTTGAAGTGCTTCTTTGATCATTAAGAGGACTTGTCTAATCACTGTTTGTATAGCGAACCTGCTTGTCATCTCTCCATTCTTGATGCTAACAACTATAACTTGGGATATGATCTTTTATTATGCCATTTTTCCTTATCATCTTGTTGATGTCGATGTTGATGGTACTTCTGTTTCTTACTTTTTCTTTGCAGTCCACCATTTTCAAGTTCTGATTCTTAGTATCAGCCTTGTTAAACTTCTTTTTCTCTATTATTTAGTTTGGAATGATAGACTTGCTTCGTAGATTGAATTGGAAACTTAGAACCATCATGAGTTGTCCTAGTGGTAAATAAGGGATAAAAGGCTAAGAGGTTATGTATTCAATCAATGGTGGTCATCTACCTACTGTGAGTTTTCTTAATACTCAAATGTTGTAGGGTTTGTAGGGTCAGGCGGGTTGTCCCAAGAAAAAGGATTGAATTGGAAACTTAGCTTCCCATTAACTAAGGTTATAATATCTTTGTTTGGTCACATTGCAACCATGTAATTGAATTTTGAATATGAAGCTTATACACTCGAGGAGGTATCTATGTTCAAGACATATGTGACACTTCAACACATATTGAACATTTGTCTGATACTTATTGTAGATGTGTCAAACATTTGTTAAACATAATAGAGTATTGTTTGTTGTAGATGTGTCAAACATTTGTTAAACATAATAGAGTATTAAGGTGAACAATTGTTAGACGTGTATTGCACACTTGTAAGCATAAGATCAGCAAAAACATAAGGTGAACAATTGCTGGACACTTGAATTTAAGTGTTGTGGCATATTTTTAATAGTGAACATAAAAAGAAATAGGCATCATAATTCATAACACGTTGACTTTACGTTCCATTTTATATATGATATTAAATCAATTAGATAAATGTTGAGTTGGGTCGGGTTTTGTTTATAAATATTTTTATGTACATAACTACGTCCCCTTTTAATAACCATTACGTTTTTTGTTTTTGAAAATTAAGCTTATAAACATTTCTTCTAGCCATAAGTTTCTATGTTTTATCATCCACTCTGCAAATGTTTTAAAAAATCAAGTCAAGTTTTGAAGAAAAAAAAAAGTTTTTTATGTTTCTATGTTTTACTCCCAATTGTTGTACTAACAAAATTTAATTAAAATTTCAAATGTTTCTTTAACAGAAGTGAAAACCATAATTGTCGGAGAGATTTTCTCAAACTATTTTTTGTAAACTTTTCTAATCATCTCTAGCCTTATAAATATTGGAAAATCAACAAAAAGAAAAAGGACTTATTGGCTACATGCTGAATGAGATTAAGAGTCGAAACTTTTTTTTATCCTAATTCTTCTCAAAATCCATCTGTTGATCCTTTAGATCCCATAACCCTTTTCCAAATGTTATTCTTTATTTCCCTTGCTATACTCTAATTTCTTGCTCTACCGAACATAGGAAGTGGTGATTTTTCTTTTTTCTTTTACATGCTTTTGTTTTCATGTTTCTTTTGCCATGTACGTTTTTCTTGTGAAACCTGATGCGAGGGAGGGGAGGGGCTAAGGGTTTTTGATATTATTCAGTGTTTAATCTTTTGAATGAATTGAATGGTTTTAGGAAAACGGAGGAGCAGAAGCCAAAAGAACAGAGACCAAAAGCCAGTGAGAATAAGCCCGTTATGACTGAATGAGAATGCGTTGGAGTGAGTTTGTTCTGTTTTGTTTTGAAATTGGTCAATATTATGGACACGCATCGAATTGTGAATCTAAACCGTAAATCACTTAAAATTGTAGTGAACCTTCTTATAAATTTGCAATGAAGATCATGTTGAATGTGGTGGGATAATCTTGCCTCTACGATATATATATCGACAAGCCTTGAATTTCGAACCTTATTATTAATTTTTTTTTCTCATGTTTGATTGTAAGTGCTAGCGTTATCATGTTTTTCTGGTGCCGAAGTTAAAATTGACACTACACTTGTTTGTACATTTTGAGGTTTCAAGGTGGGTTTCGTTCTGTACACCATCACTAATATCTTAGTCACGTAATAAGTCGATTGATTGTTTTATTTGTATGATTTTCACATTATGGAATAATTGTTTAGGTTTTTATTATTGTTGGTCATAGTAACTGAATGTTTAGAATGGCTTAACCTTGGGTTTTAAGAGCATATTGCTGCAAATCTAAGCTAAGTGGTCAGGCATCGATACCATTTTTTTAATTAGCTGGCTATGTCCAAAATGAAAGGCTTTTAAAATTTTCTTTTAGTATAACCTAAGATAAAGATGGAATTACTTGAGTTCGGTTAAAGTTGTAGAAGAAACAAGTTCGTGCTGGCCATAGTCTTAATATTAACCTTAAACTATGTTCTAAGTGAAGCGGTCGAGACAAGAGGGATCCCATTTTTTTTTTTTCTTTTAAAAAAACTGTGAAATGAGGATTTTAATCGCAGATCTCGTGGTTACTGTTTTGGCATGTTAACATTTTGGTTAGTTATATAATTTATGCACTAATTCATAGATCAAATTGAATAATTTTCTAAACTTGGGCAGGAAGATCAATTGATTTTGAAATAAGACAAAATTGATCAATCAAGTTTAGGCCCTTGAAGGGGATGTTTATATCCATTGAGTCCAACGCTAAACTCCCACCCGTACTAGTGGAAAGTAGATATAAATGTTTGCTCAAGCACCGAGTTCACATGCTAAACTCGATAAGGATGGCTCTATACCTTAACAGACCGGCTTCTTAGCCTTTGTTGGAGAAAAGCAAGGAAGAGAAATACAGTTCATTTTGATGGAAGGGGCAGGAGGTGTCTCTAAAGAACAGAGTAGAATGGATAATCCATAATAGAAGGTAGAGTAAATTGTGGGAATGAATGATGAGTGGGTTTTGGGTTTGCCAATGGCATGTGCATAATTTGGCTACACAACCACTCTAACCCTCTTCGTCTTCCAGCTTCTACTAAAAAACAATGGCCTTGTGTTTGTTCATTTCACCTACTTATTATTTCCTCTCTTTTTAAAGTTGTTTTTCCTTCAACCTCTCTCATAATTGCTCATACTTTTTCCCTACAATTTGTGAGTCATTGTAATGTCCCTTTCCATTCTGGCAAATTATTTAATTTACTGTTCATATCCTATCAACACTAATCTCAAACCATACCAAATACATCTCTTTTTCAATGGATAATATTGAGACCTTCATTGTCTCATACAGATTGGCTTTTGATTTTTGTGCCCAACACTAAATTATTACTAATGTATTCTTCTTATTGTTACTTCTATTAGTTGCTTTTTCTAAAGAACTCCAACCAATAATCATAATTGACATAGGAATCATACTTGAGAAGGGTGGATAACTTAAGTGGATTAGGTGTAATACTAGATCGAACTCGAGTGCATCTTGATTAATTGGAACATGCGTATCTTAATTAACTGGAACATTCTTACCTTTTATTTGAGACTGTTTAAAGTGAAAATTAAGATAGATAGTTGAAGAAAAATGAAAATTGTGGAGGTGTAAAACACACCAAAGATATTTGTGTTAAAATCCCATCTCAATATTGAAGGCAAGCATCTTGTAATAAAAAGAGAGACTTAGTTTGACCATCAAATGATTTTTGCCCTTTTATTTCTCTCTCTTCTCTGTTCTTTTTTTTTTTTTTAATGTTTTTTTTTTTAAAACAAAGTTCGTAATGTCAATGTCATAATGATTATTCTTTTCTCTTACTCAGATAATTTAAAATAATAAAATCCAAAACTAAACGTAGAATAATAACATTTTTAAGCATATAAAATCCTTAAAGCAAGTAATTGTTGAAGACGTGTCTTCCTATACTAATTACTAATAAAGAAAATAAAATCTTCCTATACTTAATAATCCATAAATTTAACAAACTCTATGGTAAGGATAAAAAAGAAGGTAGGGACACCATGGTAGTGTGCATGCATATAGGTGTGAGGTAGTGGGCTACAATTTGTGAGTGTACTCATGGGAATAAGGTATAACAGGCAGCACACAGGCCAATGCATGCTTGAGTGCAGAAGTTAGTGCATCCTAAGGTATATTCGCAAAGTCTAAACTCTTCTACAAGAGAGTTGGTTGAGTGGGTTGAGACTCCCTTCGAGCAGACACGTTAAGTAAGTACGTTGACTCGCTTCAAACAAGCACATTGACATGTGTGATCTGGCATATAGATACATAAGGGTGTTTGAAACAAGCCACAAGTAAAGTGTCGAGAAGACCAGTGTTATGATGTGATCAAAGAAGATGGTGCATGATCACTCCTAACACACCTAGATGGAGTGTGTGCGAGAAAGCTGAGTTAAAAGTAGATAACAAAAATGGAAGTGTCTGCGGTGTTGATAGTATCAATGACATGCTTATAGATCTATACGGAGCCCCTTAGCCATAACCTCGAAGGTTAAGATTGGCGTTATGAAGTTAGACGAGAAGATTGGAGTTAAATGTATGTAAGAGATGAATGCAAAATATTTCTCGTATTTTGTATCAATCAAAGTTCAAACAAGTGCTCTACATTGGTATGTGGTCATTCTCACTATTATTTTATTTTATTTTATTATTTTTATCACGATGAAACATCAGAAATACCTTAAAATGTTATGTGGAGAGGTATGGTGTTGACTCAATACCGCCCCTAGGGTTGGATGTCTAAGCAAGCTACCCATGATAATATACATGTGTGTCATGTGTCATGTGGCATAGGTGAGCATTGCGGGACGAGTGTCTCAGACGACTTCATGCGAGGATGGAAAACTTAACAAAGGTGATGGGGTATGGATGTGTTAATATTGTGTCTAATCCCAGGTTCAAATGTCGTCGAAGTATACGATCGGGCTTTGAAACAGTAACTAGATCGATATGTCATAGTCACAAATATCCGTCATCATGTCTCAATAATGTCTAGATGAATGGATGTCGAAAGGCCCCAATAAATACAAAGGACTTAAGGTTCAATTCTTGATAAACATGTCTAAATCTATATTGAAACAATGATCACAAAAGCTAGTTTAAATATCTTAGAGTATACAGGTGGGTAACTAGTCGACGCCAAAAAGCTAGTCTTTATTTTAGTAAGGTGGCAAGACTCATCTTAGTTTGGCAAGTTAACGTATGTATAGGGCTAATGAGTGGCAAGAACAATCCTTGCTTGAAAGTGTCTAAAAAGCCTTTCAAATTAGCTTGCACCTGTTATAGAGGCCAAGGTCAAGCTATAAAACTTGGCATTAAGTAGAAGGCAAGTTATCTAGAGTCGTAGAAGAGTTGAAATGCATGAGCAGGTGATGTGTATTGCTAACGAAAAGTCAAGTTGTTATAGTAAAATTGTGAACGGCCACCTGAGACAAAGTCAACGTTGACAAAAGGATGCTTGTATGTGCGATGAGTTTGATTGAATGTTTAAGATGACATCACAAAATGCAAGATAAGTGAAACTTAGTTAAATTAAAGAGAACCTTTCCTAAGATCCAACCAAGCAATATGGCTTGTGAAAATAATGTTAAAGGATAGTAGTTAGCATTAAAGCGTTGACCATGGTTGTGGTTAAGATTATCATGTTGTACGATGTTACAATCGGACTTTCGAAAGGGTCACAAAGTAATTGTGTGGTACTTGTTCTCACCCTCAAATAAGTCAGTCAATTTGAATCCAAATAGTCGGTGGCACTATGGATGTATCTCACAACATCCACTGTTTTAGAAAACTGGGTTAGAGAAAAAGATTTTTTTTGTTTTTTTTTTACAAAAGTTTGAAAGCATGTTTGAGAAAATGATTTTTGTAGACTAGAAAGCAATAAGGGACGACACTAGCTTAATAACTTACAACTTCATATATGAATGTATGATAGTTAGTCTTACCCAAATATAATATATTATAAGCAGTTTTGTAACGGCCACCCTTGAATATGAAAATGATGAGGAGACACTTATAACAAAATATACAAAGAAAATACACTAACTTGTACAATGAAATACATAACATAAAAGTATGATACAAAAGGGTTAGTTTGGACATGCAACCATGGTCAACACGTCCTAGACAAATATGATCATAACATATGACACGTGATTATAAAAGCAAGTGTAGCTTGAGTAACATTCAAAACGAGAAAATAATAAATGACCACACTTAACTTGATACCTAATTTTAAACAGTAATTATACCTATTTATATCAACAATTAGTTATCACATAAACAAGAACCAAAAACAAAATACTCAAAAATTTAAAATGAAAACAAAAGCATAACATTTCCAAAAGTAAAAGGAAAAGGAAAAAAAAAAAAAAGGCACAATCAAGGTGTCAACAGTGGATGATAGACAAGCAGACACTTTAGAAAGTACCTTTTTTCCCTTTCTAAATGTTTGTTAGATCAGAGTCCCCCCCTCTCTCTTTTTCCTTCCATTTCTAAAACACAAAACACAGACTTTTTCCTTCCACAACTCATTCACACCAAAATTTTCCCAATTGACATCTTTTCTTTCTCCTCCAAGATTCCATAGAAAAGAAAGGGAAAAAAATGAGTGAAGATCAAGAAGAAGAACCCTCCCTTTCATCTCTATTCCTCTCTCAAATCTCCCAATTTTGTTCTTTAATTATCTCACACCCTCTTTATTTCTCTTACATCCTCTTCTTCTTCCCTTACATACTCAAAGTTCTCTCCTTTTTATCTCCACTTTTGATCACTACTTTCCTTTTCCTTCTTCTACCCTTTCTCTTCACATTCTTCTCTCATTCCCACCAAAATGAAGATCATCATCATCATCAATTCCTTCTTGATGAGTGGTTCAACAACTTCTTCAATATCATCCAATTCCCACTACTTGAAGAAGCTCAAGAACCTGAAATCAAGAAAGAAATCAACAAAGAAGAAGAAACAAAAGATCATCATCATGATATTATAGAAAATGGGTTCATTAGGAATAGCTCAAAAGAAGCAAAAATGGGAACAAATTATTACAATAAGAGGTTTCTGGGGTGTACTAAAGTGTTTGAAGATGAAGAGAAAATGGATTTGCTTTGGGAAAAGTATGAGGAGAAGGAATTGGTAGTAGTTGAAGAAGAAGAGATCAATGAAAACAATAAATGCATTTCAAAGAAGAAGGATTTGAGGAGTTTAGTGAATCAACAAAAGGAAATTGAGGAATTAGAAGAAGAAGAAGAAGAAGAAGAAGAAGAAGAAGCAAATGGGAAGATTTGTTGCTTACAAGCATTGAAATTTTCCACTTCAAAAATGAGATTTGGAATGGGAAAGAAAAGTGGTTTGAGGAAGATTTCAAAAGCTTTCAAAGGCCTTAAATTTTTGCATCAACTCACTACTAATGGTAAGAATAAGACACATTCTTGAATTGCTATTCAGAATTTGAACATTTTATCTGTATTTTGGCTGTTTTTTTTTTTTTTTTTCCATTTAACTTCTCGATTCAAAGTCCAATAATTTATTATAATATAATGTTCTCCGAATGGACATGTGACATTTTGGATTAAATAAAAAAAAAATTAAGAATCTCTCTGTTTTGATTGTTTTTCATGGAAATATTAAGCCATCCGATATATGAAAATGTTAAATTCTAAAGCTCCACAATTTTGTTCCACAGAAAAAACAAATTGCCATAAAAATATGTAAAAACATTTGTCTGAGCCCGGGTTCGAACCGAGGACCTCTAGTGTGTGAGACTAGCGTGATAACCAACTACACCACCCAGACAATTTGTTTTCTATAATTTTGTTAATCCCTGTATATTTTTCTATGTTTGGGTAATTGATGTCTTACCATAAAAGCTATTATTATTATTTTTTAATGTTCAACCATGGTTAGAGTTGAAGATTGGATTATCGATTTTGGATGTGGTACTACTTGTTTTATCTAGTTAGTCAATATGTACATAGTTCGACAATAATTGACATGTAATTTTTTATTTAAAATTAAGGGTTCAAATTATTATACTATATATTTGTTATATTTAAAATGATGTATTGTCCATTAAACGATGTTCGTAGTGAAAAACAATCAGTTTCTCATTTAGAAATTAGAGTGTAAAAAATAGTTTTGAGAGCCAAAATTGTAATATCTTGATCTCCCAATGTGGTGGTTTTGACATATTCAAATTATCAATTTAATAATTAATACTTTATATAGTATTTTTTTTTGGAGTTTAACAACCATTGGAGTGTAAGAATTTGTACCTCTAACATTTTGGTAAAAAATACTTAGGGTAATAAGTGAGCTTTACTTAGGTGATAATATTTGGATATTATTATTATTTAGGAAAAAATACCTTTTAATTTTGACCTTAGACTTAGGGTAATTTAGTATCTAATTGGTACCTTAGATTTCAATAGGCTACAAATTTAGTTCATAGATTTCAAAATGTTATAATTTTATCCATGAAATTTGAGTTTTGTTTCAATTTAATCCTTAGATTATTTCAAGATTTACACTTTTAAACTTGATTTTTCATTAACTCGTTTCAATCTTTCGGCTTAATGTCTATTAATTAATTCAAAATGATAATGAATTGAAATTTTAAAATTAATTTTAATAGTGATGAAAAAAATAATGAAATTTAATTAATTATAATTCTTTTAAATTAATTAATATACACTAACATTAGAGACAGAAAGTGAGTATTTAGTGAAAGATCGAGGTTAAAAGTATAAATTTTGAAATCTAGGGGCCAAATTGAAGTAAAACTCAAATCTTATGAGTAAAATTGTAACATTTTGAAATCTAAGAATTAAATTGACATCAAACTATATTAAGGACTAAAATTGTAAGATTTTGCAACCTAAAAACTAGGGGACATGGGTTGGATTGGGATGAGAATGTTTTCTTGAACCAACTCGAAAATTCGGGTTAGTTGGATTGACAACCCAAACAACACAAATAAAATCTTCAACCCAACCTAACCCTTAAAATTTGGATTGAGTTTGATTGGGTTGTCGGTTATAACTTATTTTTTCTTATTAATTTAAGATGTGTAAATTTTTCTATAATACATCGCTAATAACTAAATTATCATAAAATTGAATATATATATATATACTGTCTCTTATACACATCTAGATGTGTATAAGAGACAGATATATATATATATATATATGAAATCGGGTTGGGTTGAGTCAACCCGGATTTTTTTAGCCAACCCAATTAAAATAAAAAAAAAAATTCTAACTCAACCCAATCCAAGAACAAAATTGATCCAACCCAACTCTTATAGTATGGATTGGGCAGTTTTGACCGTTCGAATTATCAGATTTTTTTGAAGGCCCTAACTAAAAACCAAATGAAAATGACTATGCAAGACTGATGTGGCATTCTTTTTAATGAGGTGTCAGAAAAGAATGAACTTTTATTGGTTTATTTTTGTTGAAGTGGACTTTCACTTTTCTTCCTCCCTCCTCTTTTTTTTATGTTTTCTCATTTTCATTCTCATTTACATCTTCCTCTTGTGTATTTATTTTGTTTTATACTCTGTGGTGACAATGAGTTTGCCTCAAGATGAAATTAGACAACATAAGAAGAACGGAGAGGGAGGGCGAAAAGTGAAAGTCCATTTCAACAAAAAAAAAATAAAAAAAATAAAAAAATCAATAGTAATAAATAATTGATATTAATTTATTAATTAATTAGTTCATATTTTTATTGTTCATCTTCCAGACATAAAAATTCTATTCAGGTATTAAAAAACTCATATCAGGTGGATTTTAAAGTTCTCTAAATATATTGTCATGGGTTTTAAAATCTGTGAGTCTATAAAACAAACAAGAATATTAAGTGTCTATCTTAAATTCCATTATTAGTTATGTGAAAGCTTGTAAACAATCGAAGGACAAAAAAAAAAAAAAAAGAGTTATTTTTGCAGATGGTCTTAAAAGTTCACATTCTTTTTCTAATTTTTTTAAATGGGCCTACTTTAGCATTTAATCCCAAGTGGCATCTCTTCCACTTTCTAAACTTTGAATGAGTATGTAACGACCCAAATTTCTATTATACTTATAGGACACTACTATATGCATGCATGAGCTTGATAATAAATTTCTTGAAGAAAAATTAAATAAAAAAAACTTTTATTTCATTAAGTAAAACTCAAATACTAAAATTCTGAAACGCTGTTTGGGATACCTCTGACTTTATTTTAGAACAACTTAAGCCAATAAATGAACTAATCAATGAATAAATGAAATAATCAAGGGTTTTCTTTTCTTTTCTTTCTTTCTTTCTTTTTTTTTTTTTTTTAAAAAAAAAAACTAAACACCCAAACCAAATCATGTCAAATTAAAGAAATGAACAAATGCGGAAGTGATGTCATGTCCCAACGGCTGAGTCACGGATTCTTCCTGTCATTCGTCGTTTGATCCCTTCCCTTACCTAAAAAATATTGAAAGAAAAGAATGAGTATAAAATATACCCAGTAAGTTGTAAACCCTGAACTCTAAGTTTCCTAGATAAGCATGTCTAGTCAAGGGAATGTTATATTAAATACTTAACAATTGGAAATCTATGTTTATTTATAGGAGTTGTGGAGAAAGGAAAAGAAAAACATATTAAATGAGTAAGCCCATTTATTGGCTTTGGCTGGAGGCACTAAATCTGGGGGTAACATGACGATTTTATCCTTGAACTCGGGAGGCGGCAGGAAGATTAAAAGGAAGGGAAACTTCAAAAGCATGGTTTCGGCAATTGGCATGAGCAAATTTAATGAAATTGATGCCATTTGAAAGCTGGGAGAATCTAGTTTTCGAGGTTGTCTTGCCGGAGAAAGATTGCAAGAGGAGAAGAACAAAAAGTGAAGAATTTGCAGAAGAGGTAGAATCTTGGATTAATTGAGGCCTGAGGTGAAGATTAGAAGCTCCAGGCCAAATCATAAGGAATTTTCAGTTGAAATTTTAAGGTAAGAAATTAACTTAATTCTAAACAAGTTCGTAGAAGGAAGTTTCTTGAAAAGAGTCTTGGATTTTGAGTTATGAATTTTTGAAGTTGAAAAAGAGAATCTGTGCAGAAGCAGACAACTACTTGGGAAGAACAAGCAAACAGCTCACCATAGAGAGCGAGAGCGAGATAAAGGGCATGAAGATCTCGCTCAGGATGATAATCTCGCTAATTTTGTGATGAAGATCTCGCTCAAAAAGGAAATCTCGCTGGAATTTGGGCTGAATCTCGCTTGTAAGGTGAGTATCACTAGGACGAAAGTTTGTTAGGAAAAGCTTAATCTCGCTCATGAGGAGGATCTCACTCATGAGGATCTCGTTCATGAAGGATGAATTCACTCATGATGATCATCTCGCCAGTAATGCTGCCTTTGTTGATGAAAGTTTCGTTAGTAAATGAACTATTTGAGGTATTTTGCTAAGAATTTTAAGTAGTTTAACTGGGAATTATGTTCTTTCAGGTCAAGAAGAGCTAGGAGAGACGTATAAACCATTAAGAGCCCTGACGAGCTGTGAGTGACTAAGTGAATTTAATGTTTTCAATACTTATGCATATAAGGCCAAGTAAGTTACAGTGATGTTAATGGTGAATTTATACTCCCCCAAGCAACAAATGGTTAATGAATAGCTTAGCATATCTACCCCGACTTGTCTATGTTTAACACAGGCCAAGGTATATTGTGAAATCGTTACAAACGTTAATATTCTAATGTTGAAATATGCTTCTTAGAGGAAGGCTATGATAGAATGAGTTCTTGTGTAAATGATATGCAATGAAACTTAATTTGATGCTACGAAATAACCCGATATTGAAGGACATGGAGAAGGTATTTAGGTAATAGCACCTAAGGTATTGACGGTACTTAGAAAACTCCATGTGCATGTAGGTAGTTCTGAATATGAGGCCGAAGTATGGGTCTCCTAGGCCATACACCACCAAAGGAAGGCCGAAGTATGGGTCTCTTGGCCGGTAATAGACGTTGGGAGCTAGAGCATTGTAGGCACGTTTTCAACTAAGGAATAATGATGTTTAATGATGTACAAGAATTGTTTTAAGCTATATTTAGAGAAAGTTTCTTGAGATATTCATTGGTATACTTACATGTGATAGTGATGTAATGCATGACGTAATATGAATCTATAGTTACTCACTGGGCTACTAGCTCACAGATTTTCTGTTTTTCCTTTTGTCAGGTATCAGTCAGATTCCTCAAGGTTGATCCTGTTGCTGCTTGCCACTGAAAGGCCCGGCCTATTAAGAAGACTTAGGTTGATGATCTGTTTATGTACACATGTTTTGAGAGGGACTAGGGCTTTGTTAGAGTTGTTTGGGCCCATTTGTGAATATTTTTCCCATAGATATTATGTCATGGCTGTATGCATGTGTTTATATAATACTATGTAGAACCTTAAGAAGGCATATTGTATGTATACATAATTAATGTTTAACAGGTTGCCATTTACATAGGAAGGCTAAGGTGGTAAGTACTGGCGGTAGGGCTAGTAACTACCACAGTCATATCCTCTTTCAAATTAAAAGGGTAATCTGGGAGGGGATATGATAAGTTGGTATCAGAGCATAAGGTTTTGGGAATAGAAGGGAAAGTTCATGTATAAGTCTAAGTCCCTAAAGTGTGAGTCCCTAACATGTGTACATTATAATAGGTGAAATGCCGAGGTAAAGTGGCAGACAGAGTAAGCAGACATGAGGCAGGAATACTGACCCTACCAATAGGGGCCCGAAGGTTAGAAAGAACCCACTGGGTGGAAAAAAGAAGGTGAATGATCCAGTGGGTCAGGAAACAACATCCGAGGGAGAGTCTAGTACTCCACAGGCAAGGGCAGATTCTCAGCTAGAAGATGTGGTTTTTGACAGGATAGTGCAGAGGTTAGCAGCCAGTGTAGGGTCAGTACGAGCATACCCAGAGAAGAAATATGGTATTGAGAGGTTTAAAGCCCTAAGGGCTGTGACATTTAAAGGTACAGCAGACCCAGATGAAGCTGAGTTATGAATGGATGTAGTTGAAAAATGTTTTAATGTTATGAGTTGTCCGGAGGACAAAAAAATGGGGCTAGCCACCTTTCTATTACAAAAAGAAGCAGAGAAATGGTGGAAAGTGATATCCGCCAGATGAGCCAGTACTGATGCGATGTTATGACCTGAGTTCAGGAAGGCCTTTGAAGACAGGTATTACCCTAGCTCGTTCCGATATGCAAAAAGGGGATGAGTTCCTCAGACTAACGCAGGGAACAATGTCAGTGGCAGGATATGAGCAAAAATTTACAGAGTTATCACAGTATGCTCTGCTGATTATTGCAGAGGAAAGAGATAGATGCAGGAAATTTGAACAAGGTTTAGGGAAAGAAATTAGAACTCCGGTGACATCCACGTCTAATTTGCTAGATTTTAACCAGTTAGTAGAAATGGCGACACGAATCGAATGGAGTTTGGCAGATGATGAGCAGTTGCCAAGAGGTAGTGAGGCAGTAGTAGGGCCTAGAGACAGAGGATCCCGACCTGCAATTGTAACTCAGACTAGTGGAAGCCAATTCAGGGGAACAAGTTGGCAGGGATCGACGAAAAGTAAATGGATAGCCTCCGCCAGTGCAGTTAGCCGACCATAGATGCCACGAGCTGGTGAGTCGGTAGCCAGCACAGACAGGAAACCAATGTGCCCTAGTTGTGGCAAGAGGCATCTTGAAGCATGCTATAGTTGCAGAAGTGTATGTTTTCAATGTGGACAAGCAGAGCATTTCAAGAGGGACTGTCCCCAGGTGAACAGGGATGCCCCAACAACACAACAGACAACCTCTTAGACAGTTAACCAACCAAAGGGCGCTGGAAATCGAGGCGAAGAGTCAAGTTGTGCCAAGCAGAAGAATGTCGTGGGTCGACCCCAGCAAAGGGGCGAGTGTATGCCGTGACACACCAGGGGGCAGTGGAGTCTCCAGATGTTGTGACTGGTAATGTCATATTATGTGGACAGTCTGCTTATGTTTTATTTGACCCTGGTGCCATACATTCATTTCTATCTAGCATGTATGTATCTAGTATAAATAGGTTGGTTGAGTCTATGCCTGAAGAGCTATATATCTTTACCCCTTTGGGAGATGTGATAACAATAGATAAATGTTATAATCATTGTGAGATACTGATCAATGGTCAGGACTTTTATGCTGATTTACTTCCCTTGGAGCTGTTGGAGTTTGATGTTATCCTAGGGATGGATTTTCTAAGTAAGTATCGTGCTTTAGTGGACTGTTATAAGAAGAAGGTAGTGCTTAGAAAATCAAATGGCCAACATGCAATACTAGTAGGAATTAAAAGATTAAGTGCGGGGAATCTTATATCAGCAGCGAAAGCTAGGAAGCTGCTGAGTAAGGGATGTAAAGCCTATCTGGCTCACGTAGTGTTGCTCAAGGGAAATAGCTGAACCCAGAAGATGTCCTCGTGGTAAATGAGTTTTGGGATGTATTTTCTGAGGAATTATCAGGACTACCATCCGACAGAGAGGTAGAGTTTACTATTGATTTAATTCCAGGAACAACTTCTATGTCGCAGACACCGTATATAATGGCACCAACTGAGTTAAAAGAATTATAGGTTCAGCTGCAGGAGTTAATTGACAAAGGATAAATTCGACCTAGTGTATCGTCTTGGGGAGATCCGGTGTTATTTGTAAGGAAGAAAGATGGTACACTTAAATTGTGTATCGATTATAGGCAAGTGAATAAGGTAACGATTAAGAATAAATATCTGTTACCACGCATTGATGATTTGTTTGATCAGCTAAGAGAAGCTATAGTGTTTTCAAAGATATACCTGAGATAGGGGTATCATCAACTGAAGGTGAAATAAGCTGACATCCCTAAAACCGCATTTAGAACAAGATATGAACATTATGAATTTCTAGTAATGCTATTCGGATTGACAAATGCCCCTGCAGTATTTATGGATCTTATGAACAGGATATTTCATCCCTACTTGGACCAGTTTGTGATAGTATTCATTGATGATATACTGGTATATTCTGGTAGTAGGGAGGATCATATAACCCACCTGAGGATAGTATGAAGACTCTGCGAGATAGGCAGTTATATGCTAAGTTTAGTAAATGTGATTTTTGGTTAGATTGGGTTGTATATCTTGGGCATGTTGTTTCAGCAGATGGTATCAGCATAGATTCCCAAAAGACGGAAGCAATAGTTAATTGGAAACGACCCACGACTGTTTCAGAGATACGCAGTTTCCTAGGTTTGGCTGGTTATTACCGGAGGTTTGTGGAGGNAGAGATACGCAGTTTCCTAGGTTTGGCTGGTTATTACCGGAGGTTTGTGGAGGTTTCTCTAAGATATCCCTTCCATTGACGAACTTGACCAAGAAAGGCATGAGGTTTGAATGGTCGTCGAAGTGTGAGCATAGTTTTTAGGAGCTGAAACAAAGACTAGTATCAGCACCAGTGCTTACCTTGCCTATTCTAGGTAAGGAATTTGAGATTTATTGTGACGCATCCCGAAAAGGATTGGGATTTGTGTTGATGCAGGATGGGAAAGTGATTGCATATGCCTCTCGTCAACTTAAGAAGCACGAGAGCATTTATCCTACGCATGATCTAGAATTGACAGCAGTTGTTTTGGCTCTGAAGTTGTGGAGACATTACCTATTTGGAGAGTGTTGCAGAATATTCATAGATCACAAAAGTTTAAAATATATCTCTGATAAAAAAGAGTTAAATCTAAGACAAAGAAGATGGATTGAATTGATTGAAGATTATGACTGTTCCATCGAGTACCACCCTGGTAAGGCTAATGTTGTAGCAGATGCACTAAGTAGGAAGTCCTCGGGACACAAGGCCATTATTGGTACAATGAAAGGAATATTATTGCAGGAGTTCAGGAATTCTAAAACCCCTTATCAATGGGACCGTTAGGAGGGATGATAGCTACATTCCAAGTAAGTCCTACCCTAGTAGAAGACTTTAAGCAGGATCAGTGGAAAGACCCTGACCTTTAGAAGATTGCTGATGATGTAAGTAAGTAAATCAGAGTTGACTTTTAACTGAGAGCAGGTAATGTACTAGAAAAGGAGGGGAGAATATGTGTATATAATAAGCTACAACTTAAGCAAGCCATTCTAGAAGAAGCACATAGTTCCGCTTATGCTATGCATCCAGGGAGCACCAAGATGTATAGAACTTTAAAGAGATCTTACTGGTGGCCTGGGATAAAGAAAGACATAACTGAATATGTGGACCGATGTATAATCTGTCAACAAGTAAAACCTGAGAGACAAAGACCAGCAGGATTACTTAATCTACTCCTAGTGCCTGAGTGGAAGTGAGAGCATGTGACAATGGGCTTTCTATTTGGATTGCCTAGGACGCCCTCAGGATACGATGGCATTTGGGTAATAGTTGATAAACTAACCAAGATGGCCAAGTTTATACCAGTAAAAGTTACTTTTACACTAGACCGTCTAGCTAAGATTTATATGGATAGGATAATGAGTCAATATGGAGCCCCAGTGTTGATAGTGTCAGACCGAGATTCGAGGTTTACTTCAAAATTCTGGCCTAGTTTATAGAAGGCTATGGGCATTAAATTGCATTTCAGTACGGCTTTTCATCCACGAACAGATGGACAGTCGGAAAGAACTATACATACACTGGAAGATATGTTAAGAGCTTGTGTATTACAATTCAAAGGAAGTTGGNTACGCACTTATCATTGATTGAATTTGCATACAACAATAGCTACCATTCTAGTATCAAAATGGCTCCCTATGAAGCATTGTACGACCGACCTTGCAGGACCCCAGTATGTTGGAATGAAGTCAGAGAACGACAATTATTGGGTCCAGAATTAGTTCAACAAACAACGGAGAATGTGAAACTTATCAGGGATAATCTTAAGTCGGCTTAAGATAGACAAAAGAGCTATGCTAATAAGCGAAGAAGAGAACTAGAATTTGAAGTTGGAGATCGGGTATTCCTTCGGCTGTCCCCATGGAAAGGAATTCTCTGATTTGGGAGAAAAGGAAAGTTAAGTCCACGGTACATCGGACCATATGAAACTGTGGAACGAATTGGTCCAGTAGCATATAGATTGCAGGTGCCGATGGATCTAACTTGTATTCACGACGTATTTCATGTGTCAATGTTAAGGAAATACGTGCCTGACCCAATGCACATACTAACAACATAACCAGTACAGCTCAAAGAAGATTTATCTTACAAGGAAGAGGCCATCGAGATTTTAGACAGGAAAGACCAGGTACTCAGAAATAAGACGATTTCTTTAGTGAAGGTGCTATGGCGTAATCATGGAATCGAGGAAGCTACCTGGGAACCTGAAGAACAAATGAGAAAGAAATATCCTCAACTTTTCAAACGACATATCAGGTAAATTTATAGGATGAAATTTCTTTTAAGGGGGAGGTGAATGTAAACCCCGAACTCTAATTTTCCTAGATAAGCATGTCTAGTCAAGGGAATGTTATATTAAATATTTAACAATTGGAAATCTATGTTTATTTATAGGAGTTGTGGAGAAAGGGAAAAGAAAAACATATTAAATGAGGAAGCTCATTTACTGGTTTTGGCTGTAGGCACTAAATGTAGGGGTGACGTGGCGGTTTTATCCTTGAACTCGGGAGGCGGCAGGAAGATTAAAAGGAAAGGGAATTTCAAAAGCATGGTTTTGGCAATTGGCATGAGAAAATTTAGTGAAATCGGCCATTTAAAAGCTAGGAGAATCTAGTTTTCGAGGTTGTCTTGTCGGAAAAAGATTGTTGGAGGAAAAGAACAAAAAGTGAAGAATTTGTAGAAGAGGCGGAATCTTGGATTAATCAGGACCTGAGGTGAAGATTGGAAGCTCCAGGCCAAACCATAAGAAATTTTCCACTGAAAGTTTAAGGTAAGAAAGTTACTTAATTCTAAACAAGTTAGTAGAAGAAAGTTTCTTGAAAAGAATTTTAGATTTTGAGTTATGAATTTTTGAAGTTGAAACAAAGAATCTGTGCAGAAGCAGACAACTGTTTGGGAAGAACAAGCAAACAGCTCACCATAGAGAGCGAGAGCAAGATAAAGGGCATGAGGATCTCACTCAGGATGATAATCTCGCTAATTTTGTAATAAAGATTTCACTCAAAAAAGAAATCTCGCTGAAATTTGGGCTGAATCTCGCTGGTAAGGTGAGTATCGCTAGGACGAAAGTTTGCTAGAAAAAGCTTAATCTCGCTCATGATGAGGATATCACTCATGAGGATCTCGCTCATGAAGTATGAATTCACTCGTGATGATCATCTCGTTAGTAATGCTGTCTTTGTTGATGAAAGTTCCATTAGTAAATGAACTATTTGAGGTATTTTACTAAGAATTCTAAGTAGTTTAACTGGGAATTATGTTCTTTCGGGCTAAGAAGAGCTAGGAGAGGCATATAAACCGTTAAGAGCCTTGACAAGCTGTGAGTGACTAAGTGAACTTAATGATTTTAATACTTATGCATATAAGGCCAAGTAAGTTACAGTGATGTTAATGGTGAATTTATACTCCCTCAAGCAACAAATGGTTAATGAATAGCTTAGCGTATCTACCCCGGCTTGTATATGTTTAACACAGACCAAGGTATGTTGTGAAATCGTTACAAAAGTTAGGATTTTAATGTTGAAATATGCTTCCTAGAGGAAGGATATGATAGAATGAGTTCTTGTGTAAATGATATGCAATGAAACTTAATTTGATGCTACGAAATAACCTGATAGTAAAGGACATGGAGAAAGTATCTGGGTAATAATACCTAAGGTATTGACGGTACTTAGAAAACTCCACGTGCACGTAGGTAGTTCTAAATGAGAGGCTGAAATATGGGTCTCCTAGGTCATACACCACCAAAGGGAGGCCGAAGTATGGATCTCTTGGTTGGTAATAGAGGTTGGGAGTTAGAGTGTTTTAGACTCGTTCTCAACTAAGGAATAATGATATTTAATGATGTATAAGAATGGTTTTAAGCTATATTTAGAGAAAGTTTCTTGAGATATTCATCGGTATACTTACATGTTATAGTGATGTAATGCATGACGTAGTATGAATCTATAGTCACTCACTGGGCTCATAAATTTTCTGTGTTTTCCTTTGTCAGGTAGCGGTCAGATTCCTCAAGGTTGATCCTGTTGCTGCTTGCCACTGAAAGACCCGACTTATTAAGAAGACTTAGGTTGATGATTTGTTTATGTACACATGTTTTGAGAGAGACTAGGGCTTTGTTAGAGTTGTTTGGGCCCATCTGTGAATATTTTTCCCTTAGATGGTATGTCATGGCTGTATGCATGTGTTTATATAATATTATTTAGAACCTTAAGGAGACATATTGTATGCATACATAATTAATGTTTAATAGGTTGGCCTTTAGATAGGAAGGCTAAGGTGGTAAGTGCTGGCGGTAGGGCTAGTAACTACCACAGTCATATCCTCTTTCAAATTAAGAGGGTAATCTGGGAGTGGGTATGACATAAGTAACCCACTACTGGGCTCACTAGGTGAACTATTAGCCTTCCTATTGGGACTCAAGTGCAAAAAATGCATCGTAGGCATAGGCATAAGTATAAAGGGCAAAGTCCGAGGACACGCTTTCATAGGTAGTGAACCTGGAGGGACACAGTCATAAACATAAGTGGGGAACCCAAGGGAACATCATAATAGAAGCATAGGGTGTAAACCCGAAGGCTCATAACATGCGACGTGCATAGCCGGGAACATCGTAATAGAAGTATAGGGTGTGAACCCGAAGGCTCATAACATGCGATGTGCATAGCTCGATAAAAATGCTAATAGTCATTATTAGTCTCACATAGGCATAAATGCTAAAGTAGGAACCAATATTCAACACATACTTAGGTTCGAGGGCAAACCAACAATAGGTAACTTACCACAATAATCTAGCGTAAGGAATTTAATCTCCCCTTTTAACTTGAGAGACCTTAAGTCAACACTACTACCTAAACCAAAAATTAATTAAACCTATTAGGCTTAAATCCATACATAAAATTATCTTAAATCGTCCCAAATCATTCACCCAAAACGTAATGTGACCCTCAATTACTTTTAAATGACAGCCAAAAACCTAATCCTTATTCGTGACATAAATTCTAAGGTTAAAACCCAAACAAAACAACTCAAGAACTACAGTCTTACCCATAAAGTGTGTTAGAACAATTCACCCCCAAGCTACTAAACAGTGCCGAAAAAAGCCTCAAAACCCCGATCTGAGCAACAACACATCATGGGTATTACTTAAATTAGAGCGAATTTGATGGGCATTCATAGCCCATTAAATAAAAACCAAATAAACCTTAAATCTCACCCGAAATTCCAAGTTTTCGGCAAAAAAGAAGAGGCCGGCAAGGCGCGACGACGAGTCACGATAGAACGGGCAGTGGACGTATAAATTATTTAGAATCGACAGAACGGGCATTTTGAGAAATTTTCCTTTTCTTATTATGAGTTTTAGCTGTTTTAAACATCTCTATATTCAAAACAGCTTTTACCTCAATTGGTTTTAACAAGTATAATTTATTTTCCAAATTTGTAGAACATATCTTAAGACCTTTTGAAATAATGAACACTTCATTATTTTCAAAAGAAACTTTATAATTACATTTAAGTAAACATGAGATAGAAATTAAATTCCTTTTCATAGAAGGAATATAATAAAAATTTTCAAGTAAAATGTATTTATCTCTAACAAATAACTTCATATCTCCCACTGCTTGAGTTGAAACAACCTCCCTGGTCTCTACCTTAAAGGTTGTTTCACCTTTTGTAAGCTGTCTCCAAGAACAAGTTTCCTGAGTGAAAGCATAGATATGATTAGTGGCACCTGAATTTATTATTCAGGTCTTTTTAATCATTTTCCACTAAGCATGTCTCAATGACAAGCAAATCATATTTACTTTGTCGTCCTACTTTCATATCCTCATGTATGAAGTTCAAAACTTTTTTATTTGAAGATGAATTGGGAGATAGAGGACATTCCTCTGTTAAAAGAAATTTCAAATTATCGTCTGCTAGTATATTTGATTTCTATGTTGAATATTTATTACCGTTAACTAAACTGGAAGCATGTAATTTGGAAGAATTCGACATACTGAAATTTTAAACAAATTATAATTAGTAAATTGCTTTTAAACCCAATTCAATTTTAGCAAAAGTAATAATGTACCCAAAATTCATTATTTATTTGTATTGATACTATAGTTATTGGGATTGGTGTCCTAATTCTCTTTGAGTCTTGTTGTTTGTAATATATACACATTGTTATGAAAAGAAATAAGAGTTATTTCATTCTGGAATTTACTCATATCTAATAAACAAAGCTCCATGGTTATCGTATATAAACTTAAGCATATATATGAGATATACAAGTGGATCATGCCTTAAGTGATAACCTAAATAGGTTTGTAGTTTAAGGATTAAGGTGGGATACCTGATCCTGGTGACATTACGGATACGACCCGTTTTGTAAAGGTTTGCAAGTGTTGTGAACTACTACAGATGGTAGATCTTGACCATTCATGTGGAGATATGTGAATGGATGTCCTATACAAAGAGTTTGTATAAGACCGGACCATGAGATGATTCGTCTCTGTATATAATTCCATTGATACTGGAGACTTACATCTCACCTAAACGACCATAGGTGACATGACCCTAATCCTGAGTGTTTTGGGAACTCCTGCCTTTGAGGGCGGTCCTTTGTTTAGTATGGGTGAGAGTGGCCAGATTGCCAACTCAACATGTCTACCTTTTTGGGGACTTATCTAATTTGGGAGCTGGGAACTGAGTTACACAAGATGGAACTCACTCCTTCTCTGAAGCAGGGGTAAGTAGATAGATTGCTCCCTTAAAGGCTGATTCCGGGGCTTGAACATAGTGGCCACAACTTCTCTTTGAAAGAGAGGACTCAGTCATAGTAGGACTATGACTTATGTTCATTAGAGGGATCAGTGGTACTTAAGGACTTAGATGTAACTACAGGGGCATAATGGTTATTGGCTAAGCTGTATTTACGAGCGATCTGTGAAGGGTTATCGCACTATGATTAGTTAAGATGGACACATAATATATCAATAGTAAGGAGAGTTTAGTTGTCGGTCTTTAGTGAAGTGCCTGACAGTTAATGGATGGTGGATCCCGTGACTAAAAAGTTAGTAAGTTATTCACGTACTGTTGGAGGTTCGAGCTACAGGTTCATAAGGTTCCATTGGTAGCTCAATGGATTCAAGTTGAGAATAAGTTCTTGGTGTTGATTTGAAATGTTCAAATTGACAAGAGGTAATTCGATTATATATGATAAGATACATCTAGTGGATGATTAATGTAAATGAGATTTACATTAAGGACCATAGAATAGAAAAAAAGCTATGGTTTATATATTTTATGAGATGAAATATTAAAACTATAGGTTATAAATATAATATGGTAAGTTGGTTATGGTATATATTTATAATAATATTAATTATTGGATAATTATCTCTTTTTCTCTAATAACCAATTGAGTGTGAGGTTATTGGTGGTTTCATGGTAACTATGAGATAAAAAGGAAAAATGTTTTCCAAATTTTAGTAATCGTTGATTTGAGATTTCCATTCTCGGAAAGTTCTCACGGAAAGGTTGTCAAGTAAATACGATTTACTAAACGACAACTTGGAGAGACTAGACGATCGTGGAGTGTTTCTATACGATAGACACTCAGTTGACCGATGAGCTAAACGATTGTATAGCTTTTGTTAAACATTAGGCATCATCTATACGATATACTTTGACATCTCCTACTTGCTCAATCGTTTACACAATTGTTCTCTTCCAATCTCTGCCTCTAACCAAGTCCACACAGAGCCCACACTTCTAGATTCTCACAACAAGAATACGAAGGTAATCTTTGTGGTGGTGTCATACTCAACTCAACGCTATCGAGGTTCTGTGGAAGTTGTTCGTTGCATTTGCTATGTTTGTGATCTAGGTGATCGTTGTGTTCGAGATCGCTGTGGGTCATGCAGTGTTGCGGTCATAGAGTTCGAGCGTTCGTGTGTTGTCGTGTTTCTGTGAACGAGCGTTCGTGATCAAGGGTCTTGAAGATGAGTCTTCAAAGGTATGTGTATTCTTTCCCATGATCGTAGAGTAAAACATGTTGTAATTTCGGGTTTGTGCATAGCTTGTTGTTTCCGTTTATGACTGTAATTGTGAATGTTCATATACGATTGAAATTTGGAATGATCCTTCCACTACTCATGGAAATCCTTATGTCTGATTTCCTTTAATAGTGAATTAGAATAAGTGCTACCAAGGGGCAGTCAAATACTCTTTCACTAATGCAAGACGCTCTTGAGTAAATACTATCTCCAGAATAACTCTTATTCCTATAGTCATTTAGTTACTGCTTTCTGTCAAGAACTTACTAACACTTAGTAATTCTATAAATGTAATCCTCTATTTTTAGATTTCAGAGATTAGCGGCCCTAACGATGCTACCGAATTAGAGAGTCAAGGTTGGGAATCGACCTAAGAAATCCTATCTATTTTTGGAGTTCGAGTTGTTCTAAATCCTATGTTACAACCCTCCGAGGGGATAGTTGTGGTTAACAACTAGCTAATGCCACCCAAAAGACGACAACAGGGGCAACATAGAAATCTCACGGTCCAAACTAATGGAAGAGACTGTAAAACACGTTACATATATCCTTTACCCACTTACTATGATCTACTTCCCCCATTCACATTGCTATTGACTCACACAAACATTTTCTGAATGGAAGTCACTCCTAGGGTGACACAAAGGCAAGCATTAGGGGTGTTCAAAAAATCCGATGACCCGAAAAAATCAATCAACCCAATCCAACCCGTTCGGTTTGGGTTAGGTTATGAACTTTTTGGGTTGTGTTGGATTCAAATAAATAAAAAATTTATGGGTTGGGTTGGTTCATGGGTTACCTAAAATAACCCAAACCAACCCGGATTTATTATTAACTTTAATATATATAATATATATAAATATATATTATATATATATTGCTTATGTTACAATTAGATATTACTTTGGTATTTATTTTAGTTTTCTTTAATTTTAAAAGTTTTTTGGATAATTTATTCTTCAACAACTCTTAAAAATAATTTCTTTTTTTGTACTTTGAAAAAATATTATACATTATATAAATTGAAATTGAGTTGTTAATCTTAATTCATATATGAAAATAGTTAAATCAAAATTTTACGTATCAATATTTTACTTCCTTTTATAAAAAAAATTAAATAAATGACCCGAGTAACCCGAACCAAACCAATCCAAATGTTTTATGGTTGGGTTGGATTGAGTTCATTTTTTAATGAGGGTTATTTGGGTTGAAGAAATTTACAACCCGAACAATCGGGTTGGGTCTAAAAAGTCATTCAACCCAACCCAACCCAACCCACGAACACCCCTAGTAAGTATGAATCTCACGCTGTGAACTCTTAGGGACGTGAGAGCTAAGATCAATATATCGTATATATTTAATCGTACCATTAACCCATGCAAACACTTTTCGAATGGAGGTCACTCCCAGAGTGACACGAAACCAAGAATGAATCTCACGATGTGAACTCTTAGGGACGTGAGAGCTAAGATTAATATATCATATATATTTAATTGTACTATGAACTACTTCCCCTATTCACCTTGCTATTGACTCATGCAAATACTTTCCGAATGGAGGTCACTCCCAGGGTGACACGAAGCCAAACATGAATCTCAGGTGTGAACTCTTAGAGACTTGAGAGATAAGAAAAATATATCGTATATGTTACTAATCTCCCACTGAAGTGTTCTAACAACATATCATATATGTTATTCACTCATCTCCCGTGGTAATGTTCTACTTGTTTGGATATACTTTTACTTACGTTTATTCTGACTAATTAAACAACATAAGTCTATGTGGTTTATCCAGGTATAACATTTATAATTGGAATTTAACCTACGATGTTTAGGTGATAAACCAATTTTAACATCTTACACCGCTCACACATGCTCATATAACCGGTTAACAACACTCAATTACTCGACCATAATCCTCAGGTAGTAGGTGTTTCATGGACTGTCAACTTAAGTACCCTCAACCTTAAATAGGATTATATACCCGTTGAGTTTGTAATCGTAGTTTTATAAGATAATGACCTATTTTAACTATTAAAACAAGTGGTTAGCCTACAGAGCATGCAAATTGTCTCTGTTATGGATTTTAATGTCTAATCTAATTTTATAACAACTTATAAAATAATAGACATGCTTTGCATCCATAACATAAAACAAAGACATACATACTTTAATATAACACTTATATTAAACTATAGAAACCCTAAACATGCATAATGCATATTATAACTCTTTATAATATATTTTCAATGCATGTAACATGCTTCCTATGGTGGGATTTTAAATTTACATGGCATACATTATGCACATACATGCTTCAATTTTAATATAACATACGTCACATGCAAAAATATTTAAACACCACTAATATGGTTCAACTTTGGCATCCTAAGCAACCATAATGACTAAATATTACATAAAGAGTCAAAAACAACTTTAACTTGAATCTGGACTGCTCAACCAGATCCCAACCAGACCCAAATTGCTCGAACCGGCTCTCCAAGATTCCAAATGAGGCTGAACCAGACCAAAGGGAGTTGAACCGGACCAAAAACCAACAATACCGGTCAAACTAGCTTCACTCGTGCAAACTGACTCATGAACGCACGCCTTTCTAGGCTAGGATGAGTAGCGTTGCAATGCTCTACCCTAGTGTTGCAACACTATGGGTTTCATCAAGATCAGCTTATAAGCTCATCTGTCAAGAGTCAATTATAAATTAAACTTCATAAACAAAGAGAAATCTAATGCCAAAGTTGAATTTCAACCATATCAGTCAACCAAACATGCATCCATAGAAATTCACCCATTAAACTCAAATTAATGTTAATTGAGTACTTAAATCATGCTCTGATACCAATTGATAGAATGTATAAATATACAACAGAAGCAATCAGAACCAATAAGCACTCTAATTACATTTAATTTGAGTTTCAAAAGTATACAAAAACAGATTTTCAAAGAATAGGGTTTTAGAACATATACCTTTGAAGAATTCCTCCGAATCCAAGTAGTTTTCCACGAATTTGACTTTCAAATCAACAAAAGACCACCAAGAGTGTCTTCTCTATTATTCTCCAACTTGGATTTAAGTAGTGGAACTTAGAATTGAAGTGAATTTGTGTATGGAATCGGAGAGGGTTTGAGGGATAGAGAGAGTTTTGCTGAATTTCAAAAATTTAATCTTCATCATCTTCAAACTCAGAAATTCTGAGCTTTTTATATATCATATACATGCAAGAACTCAAGCTATCAGCTACATGACACTTCAAATGGCAATATCAAGTGGGATAGGTATCGGCATTTGGGATTAATCCACACTTCAAAAGTTAGGTAATCCCACTATTGAATAATCAATTTTCAATTTATATTGATTTAATTCAAAATTAATCAAATACAAAATTCAAATTCTAAAATTGAATTTGAAAATTAAAAATTAATTTGATTTTTAATTAATTAATTAAAAAATTAATTAATTAATTAGTAATTTAATATCAAATATTAAATTAATTAAACACTTTTATCATACATGAATCCTATTCATGTAATTAATATTTAAATCAACATAAAATATTTTAAACTCTCCAATTACGTTTAATTTCGATAAGTTAAATATCAATTATATCGAATATAATTATCTAAACCCTATTTGAAATTGAACAATTCAAATTCAAATCTTAATTTAAAATTTGAACACTTCAAATTTAATTCCTAAATTGAATTTGAACGCTTCAAAATCACTCAATATACTAATCCAAGATTTACGAGCTAGTAGAGGGACCTTATGAACCTAAAAATCATGAACTCCAACGATTTGAGACTAATTGGCTAAACTCTTTAAACTGAATTAATCAATATTCGTTAATTACCGAGACACACTACTATAGTTCAGTAGTTGCACTATTCTCACTGTAGATATATTTCTGTCAATTTGATTTAACCATAACCAGTAAGTCGACTCTTCACAGGCTGTTCATAATAACACTGGGTCAAATGTTGTTTTACCCCAAAATTACATCTTACTTCTTAAGTCTCACTAATCCTCTAATGAACAATTGATTTGTGATTCAATCACTAAACTGAGTCCCTCTCGGGCCATTGATAGGGTGAGACCTCTTATTCAAGACCTAGATTTAGTACTTAAGAGAATAACCTCTCTACTATCTCTACATCGGATAGGTGTGAATTCCGTTTTGCACCCTATGTTCCCAACTATCTATCCGGTCTTACCCTGAAATGGGAGGCTTATTGAACCGGCGCTGTTGAGTCAACCCTCACCTATGCAAATCTAAAGTTAATCCCAAAGAAACAGAGGTTCATAGTTAGTTCATGATTAAGGTCGAATTACGTAAGCCATCGATTTAAAACAGTTAGTCTTCTATGGTAATATGTGAAAGACCTATATTTTGACTCAAGTAATACTTGACTACTAGGCTACAACCATTTCAAACACATTTTTTTAGAAAACACTTTCCACAAAAATGAGATTACATTTCGAATCAATCTATAATTTGACTACCTCAATTATGTTATGCAGACACATTACTCAAGCCAACATTTTAATGAGGAGTTCAAAGTCCAAGCCGAGTTCTACAACTAAACAAGAAAAAAGATTAAGAATTTAAAATTATTTTTGTGATTCAAAATTCAAATGTTTTTCCAAGAAAATAAAAATTATAGTAATGAAATTATGAGAAAAAAATTATAAAAATAAAAATTTAAAACAAAATCGTAATCGAATAACATACAAAAAAGGATGAAAGTGTGAGAGATTATGCATAACCGATCAATTTTTTTTTTAGTTTGGGAACATTTAAAACTTTAAATTGAGTTATTAAATCTAGAGTTGTTTAGTCTAAAAATTAATTAGTCTATAAGTTAAAACAATTACGGTTTGGAAGTGCAAATGGATTTATAGTGTGTTTGACTATTTGAGAGTGTAAAGGTGTTTAACCTTAAGGTCATGTTTATCAAACCGTAATGAAAATTAATGTAATAATAATGAAATTTTATTGATGGACCAACTGTGATGAACTTGAATTGTAAATGTAATTGGATTGATTTTAATCGCATTTACTTAAAATAATGAATTTTGTCGAATTTATTGTTACCGCTACCTTTACCTCCACCTCTAAGGATCGAGCACTAACGGTAATAATAAAAATATCAAAATCGATAATTTTTCAATGGTAGTATAACGATAACTATGATAGTAATGATAGCGGCAAGATATAATTCTCACATACAATCGAATTGAATATTCTTTATTCATCAATCGGATCGCGTTATTTCATTACAAATTTGGATGTGGAGTCCATGTGTCATTACAATTACAAAACACAAGTAAACAACATCAAAAGTAGTCAAATGATTTTTTATTTTTTTTTTAATTTCCATTGATTTTTCAATGAGGTAAACGAAGCCTAAGTTCTACAAGTCTATATGCTGACTTTGCTTTTTTTTTTTTTCCTTTTCTTTTCTGTTTTTGACATTTTTTTATGTACTATTATCAATTAAAATTTTCAATAACAAATTTGATCTCAAACTACTGTACCAAATTGATATTAATTGAATATGAATATAACAACATTTCTAAATTTGAAATAACATGACTAGAGTTTGAATTTTACATTTATTTTAAAATAAAATATTTGGGATGAAGTTTAGAATACATCAAAATCTAATACATATAAATGTTAGGTTCTATCAAATTTTGATTTAGATTTGGAATAAAATTCTAAGATACACTTTTCTAAAATTTCTTCTGGAATGAAAATTTGATTATGCCCAAATTCTAGCAAATTTATCTAACTTATCTTTTGATTTAAATTTGACCAATATGTAGATTAAAATGTGAATCAACATTCCTAATTTGACAAAGATTTCCAAATTGGAACAAAACAGAATAATAAATTGACAATTACACCGACAGGCTTCAGAATCCATTAAAGCAAGCCAACTTCCAATTAATTCTTTTAACCATATTTTCAATGTAAGGTAGGCCCCCAAAATTAATGGATGAAACTGCCTAACTGTAATGCCACCGACAGATTTTAATCATCCTCAAAAAATCATATAATAATTTACTTCAAAACTCAAATATTTCTATGTGACAAAATAGAAGGGAAATCAAAATGATGATATTTATAGGCACTAAGAATGGTTAATGCTTTCCTTTGGATAAGCTGACCCAACATCTTTCCTTCTATAACACTATAAAGATGAACATGCATGAGGCAATTTAAAGGCCAAGATTGCAGGCTTGAACAAACTCCAAGTCATAATCCACATACTTGGTCCAATATGGCCGAAATTGAGTGATGGCAATGTCTAGCCAAGGTTTCATGTTCCCATTGAAATGCACAACTGCAGCATTTTCGATCTCGCCCTTGCTGATGCTGGGATTGTAACCAAGTCCAAGGACATGCCATGTCTTGTCCAGTGGCTTTGTTGTGGAGTAGAATGTGATTAAACCAGGAGGCAATGTCCCTAACTTCCACAAGGTTCGATTTTCATTCTGCATGAAACAATAACTAATAGGTTAGAGATAGGGCAAGAGGAACAAGTAAAAACATACTTTTGAAAGCAATTTTAAGCTAATAGAACTAAATGAATGATTCGTCATTAAGCACTTAAATTGTGCTATTACTAGCATTCGTAAACACATCTTAAATATTAAATATTAATTGAGTTCAAGTGGAAGAAAGTATCCTATAAGACCCTCATACACTGGTTTGAACATAAGACTTCTTGCTTTGATACCATATTAAATCACTGATTCATCCAAAAGTTTAAGCTAGAGGGTTATAGTAAATGTAATAATATCAAACACTTTAACATAAAGGCATGCTGTCCAATAAATCAGAAAATTGCTAATTAGAATACGGTTATTCAAGTAGATGATTTGATTGCAACTTAATAGGCAGTCAGATATTTGAAATGGGACAGACCAAAAAATTTGCAAAAAGAATTATCATGAAGGGAATGAACATTCAGAATACAAGTTGAGAAGTAGTTTGTCTTACCATATTCTGCCAGTAGTGATATTCTTCTGTGCATTTTTCTCTTCTCCAAGCATCCAAATCGAAGAAGTTCATTCCATAAGCCCATGCACATGCCTTGGGATCAAACTTCTCTTTGATTAATGGATGTGAAAAGTTCATGTACTGTGCATATCTGTGGAACGAGCCAAAACATGTCTCGACTGCACCATTTACTTTTCCATCCATATCGATCTTCCACAAGCCAGTCAAGTCCTTCTGGACTACTATATCATCATCCAAAAACAGAATTCTATGTAGTTTTGGGTACATCTCAGGTAAGTAAAATCGCAAATGGTTTAAAATTGATAGATATTTGGGATTTCTGAACTTCATATTTGTGGTATCCTTCGTTGCATTTTCAACACTATTCTCAAAGTAAAACCTTTGTAAATTAGCAGACTCTAATTGGCGAAGCACTGGAACATAGGAAGAATTCAAGAACTTATAATCCTCCACTGCCTTAACTTCAATGTGAGCTCCATTATAGTCCTTCAATTTGAACATAACTTGCATTGCCCCAAGATTCATCTTGTCAGTAACAACATGAAACACATGCTTCCATGGTTCTTCAGCATTCTTACTAGCTGAATTAACGACAACCGATGCAGCAACTACATTGTCTGAGAATATTGCATAATGGTAAAGACTTGGATCCTCTATTTCTGGTGGTACTGGCTTTCCTACATCTGAATATTTGTCTGGATGTGCAATTCTTTCTTCCATCAACCTCATTGCAATGCAGTGCAAACTTTTTGGAAGAGATTTCGCCGCAATTAAACTTGAGAATGCACCTTGTTTCTTGGCTTTCGACAATAATTCATTCACTGAAAAAATCGTATCCTTCAACTTCTGAATCTTAAGTTGATTATCAAATGATTCTTTGGCTTCAGCAATGACTTGTCTGGTGAGTTTAATACGCTCTTTAACCTCTTTCTCAAACTGACGAAGCAGAGCCTCATCGATAGAAGCTGTTTCAGGCTCAAAGAGACTACGGTAACTGGGTTTATTATTGAGATCCGTATAATTCTGGGAAAGATCCGCGAATACCCTAACAAGCTTCGAATACTCCAATTTAAGCCTTCGAGCATAAGAGGCATAGGCGTGAAGCAAAGTCCGATGGTCATCGGCTTGCTTCCGGATCTGGTCGAACCGTGATTTTAGCGGGTCTGATTTAACAGCTAGCGGAAGCCTTGTTCTGGAATTAATTCGATATGGAGCAGAATCGTAACCCTAAAATTTCATACCACACATTTACTTCAGAGCACAGCACAACACACATCCAAAGAAATTCCAGAGAAAAACAAATAGTAAAACGAATGTCAATATCTGAAAAACAAACGTTTCATATAACGAACTATGTAAACAAAAAATGTACATTCAGAAGACAAGCTGAAGAAGAATTCCGATCTAAAGCGAGGCAGAGCATCAATGGAAACTGGATCCAAACACTCAAACACAAAACAATACAGAATTATAATAGCAGGAGAATATTGATATCTAAAGGAATACTCCAGAAATGAGAAGTCCAGTAACACAAAACAAAGCAAAATCATGATAATAGTTTGAGGGAACAGAATCGCAACCCTAAAATTTCATAACACACGTTTACTTCAGTGCGCAACACAAAACATCATCCAAGGAAATTCCAGAGAAAAACAAACAGCAGAACAAATATCAACATCCGAAAAGCAAACGTTTCATAAAGTGAACTTCGTTTAAAAAAAGAAAAAAGAAAAAAGAAAAAGAAATACATTCAAGGCTCGAGAGAGAATTTGAAGAAGAATTCCGATCTAAGGCGAGGCAGAGCATCTACGAAAACCGGATCCAAAAACTCAAACACAAAACAATACATAATTATAATAGAAGGAGAACAGTGATATTTAAAGTAATATTCCAGAAATGAGAAGTCCATTGACACAAGAAAGAAAGCAAAATCATGATGATAGTGGGAAGGAACAGAAAGAGAAAATTAGAGATGATAATGAGGAAGAAAATAAAAAGTAAGATGAAATAAAGAAGACGAAAACTTACAGGAAGGGTGAGATCGGAAGAGTGAGTGGTGGAAGTGAAGAATAAGGAGAAAGAGAGGAAGAGAAAGAATGCAATGGAAATGGCGGAGAGGAGAGCTCTGAAGGAGAAGAATCTAAGCAAGGAATGAAGAAAACCTCCATTAGCGGTTGTAGCAGTATTC
This sequence comes from Benincasa hispida, assembly GCF_009727055.1. NCBI lineage: Eukaryota > Viridiplantae > Streptophyta > Magnoliopsida > Cucurbitales > Cucurbitaceae > Benincasa > Benincasa hispida. The sequence continues at coordinate 32,620,059 of NC_052357.1, forward strand.
CGTAGGTTCGCCATTTTCGTCTGTGAGAGAGAGAGAGAGAGGTTGAAGAAAGAGAGGAAAGAAGAAGCGGAGAGATCTGTGGCTCTGAAAGAGAAAGAGAGAGAGAGAGTATGGGATCCAACTAAGCGTCAGTGTTTAATGTAAACAGACAATTGAAAGCGCGTCATTGAAAGTGTCTCTGTCAAAATAAATTATATATAGTCTTTTTGGTTATCGCATCCATTTGCCTTCCATCAATACGTTAAATTTAATTAACATTGTCTCTATTTTCGAAAAAATCCGATCTGAAAAATCCAATCAACCTAATTCAATTGGTGTGATTTGATGAATTGGGTCAATTCATTTGAATTGGATTGAGTTCAAATAAATGAAAATTTTATGAATTGGATTGGATTGATTCATTAAATTCACTTAATATAACTCAAACCAATCCGAATTTATTATTAATTTTAATATATAATTTTTTTTTTGTTACTTATAACATAATTATTTATACATATATTGATTTTAATTTTATTTAATTTCATTATTTTTTTTAATCATTTATTCTTTAACAACTCTTAAAAGTAGTTTATTTACACTTTATAAAGAAAATTTACACTATATAAATTGAAGTTGAGTAGTTAATCTTTATTCAATATATGAAAATAATTAAATTATATTTTTACTTATTTACATTTTGTTTTTTTTTTAAATAAAATTTTAAATAAATGACCCGATTTAATCCAAACCAAATATTTTATAGTTGAGTTGGGTTGAGTTCATTTTCTAATAAGAGTTATTTGGGTTGAAAAAATTTACAACCCAACAATTGGATTGAATATAAAAAAATCTTTCAACTCAATCCAACCCAACCCATGAACCCTAGTCTAAAAAAAGTGACAATGAGATTATAAAAAAAATTTTAATTACGATTTAAATCCTCAGTAAACTTAATTTAGCTTCTAAATTTTAAAAAATGTTCGTTTTGTTTTATAAACTTTTAAAAGGTTTTTATTTTAGTCTCTTCTATTAAAATTATGTTAACTCTTCAACATAAATGTGAAGGAGCTTGTATTTTTTATGACTAGATTCTAGGTGTATTGGGTAAGATGAATGTGAAATAAAATACCGACAACCAATACATCAAAATACTAAATGACTAAAATTTGAACTAAAAAGATCCTTTGTCATCTTATTTAAAATTGAAACTCCATATTTTTTAGCGTAATTAACTTATTTGATAACCGAGTCATCAAAAAATTCAAGTCAATTTCTTGAAGTAATTTTTTTGAATTTTTTTTTAATATATCAGGGATCAAAATAAGCATTTATTAAAAATTTAAGGACCAAAACGAATATTTTCTGAAGTTTAGGAACTAAAATAAAATATTTTAAAAATTTAAGGACCAAAATAGAATATTATTCAAAATTTAGAAACTAAAATAAAACTTAAAACTTATATTAATTACTATAATAAGCATGTTTATTCAAAGTTGATTTATATTTATTTTGAAAAAATTTCATTTTTACTTGACATCCATTTAAATCTTAAACTTTATTAAATATATTAATTTACGCTTCTTCAAAATTTAGAAGGTAATTCGAAGTCTAAATTTCTATCTAAATCTAAATAAACCTAATAAAAGTTATAAGTAAACCCAATAAATACTCCATGTATTATACTTAGGTTCACAAATATATTTATTTTTAATACTATTTAGGAAAATTATTTTAAATAAAAAAAATTGCTGAAAATATTTACAAACAACAGCAAAATACGAAAGTTTATCTTAGATAGACCACGTGAGCGTTAGGTTTTATGTTCTAAAACTCATGGTTTGTAAACAATAAAACTTATTCTGAAAATTCAATAAAAGTTGTTATTGAATATGAATTGCTTATTTCGTTTTAGACATAAATCCAATAAATTAAAATATTCATGACTATTACATGAGTACTTAAACTTTATGTGGAGACATAAAGGTGAATTAGGTTCGAGTAAATAGTCAAAATGGTCTATAGTAATAAGGTTGGGTGCCTTATTCTAGTAACACTATTGGATGCAGTCCACTCTGTAGTTGTTATAAAGAGTTGTAAAGTGCTACAGACGAAGTGATCCCGATTCGTACATGTAATGACATGAGGAGTGGGGGCGTCATGTGCAATGAGTTTACACAAGATCGAACCACGAAATAAGTCACTATTACTTTATAACGTTGTTTACTTTTTAAGATTGACTATTTCAAAGTGATGACCTAGGTAACTTGACTTTAATCCTGAGTTAACTATGAACTCCAGTTTATTCGGGATTATTCTTAGATTTGCATAAATGGGGGTTGACTCAATAGCACTGGATTAATAAACCTCCCATTTCAGGGGTAAGATCGGATAGATATCTAGGGACATAGAGTGCAAGATGTAATTCACTCCTAATAGAGATAGCAGAGAGGTTGTTCTCTTAAAGCCGACTCCAGATCTTGAACAAGGGCCGCACCCTCTCATTGGCCCAAGAGGGACTCAGTTTGATGATCGGATCACAAACCAATTGTTCATTAGAGGATAGTGGAACTTAAAGAATAAGAGGTAATCTCAGGGATAAAACAACAATTTGACCCAACCTGTGAAGGGTTAACTTACTAATCATGGTTATATCGAGTGCACACAATATATCTTTAACGAATGGGTTAATTCGATGTAAAGAGTTTAGCCAATTAATCTTGGAGCCCATGATCTATAGGTCCTCTACTAGCTCACAAATGTATTAGCCTCAGAGTAGCGTAATTTTGGAATTAAATGAAATTGGAGAACCAATTAATATTTAAATATGATTTAAATATTAAATTCGTGAATAAGATTTATGATGGTAGAATTAGTGTTAAATTAATTTAATATTTGTTATTGAATTAATTAGAATTAATTAAATTGTTTAATTAATTGATTATTATTAATTTTATAAAAAAATTAATTAATGAATTAATTTTGTAAAATTAATAAAGATTCCATTTTTGAAAATAAACACTGATTTTAGAAATCAATTAGAAAAACCAAAATTGGAAAAGAATAGAAAATAGAAAAATCCCAAAAAATGAGATTTTTCAACTTTTTATTCAAATAGCTTATTCAGGGTTCCACCATGATTTCAGTCAATCTTCCAAGCATGAGCTGCAATACATGCAGCATTGGTGTTTGCATGATAGTTATGCAATAAATCAAGAAGATTGGGCTGAGAATCGGACATGCAATGGATAGAAATTTGCTGAAAAAGGTTGAAGAAGACCTTCAACCATGGTGATGCAGTAACCTCTTCTCCTTGTTTCCTCAATTCAAACTTATTTTGAGTCCCACAACTTACACCTAAAGGATAGTAGGGAAGACTTTGGGGTGGTTCACGAGCTGAATTAAAAAAGATAGCCACTGAGGATCGCGATTCAAGTATTTCTTCAAATGTATGACATGAAACCCTCTTGTTAGTTTATGAACATGCTTAATTCAAAGCCAAAATTAATGAATTAGAATACTTAATCCGTTTTTCTTCCGTTACATGCTTTCTAGAGAGACTATTATTATTTGTAATATTTTAATTCATTTTCTTATATTCAAACATAGTTTTATTATCTATACTAAAATAAAATAAACTAAATTATAAAAATTATAAATGAATACACTGCTATCATTCAATTTGAGAAATATAAGGAAAATAAAATTGATCTGCCTTGAAGCTTCATGCCCAAAACCATTTCCATCTTCGCCAAAACCCGACTCAATCCACCTCTCTGCCGCCTTAATCAAGGACAGATGCCACCGCAAACACGACGCCATTTCAACTCACCTTGTCGTTTGAGCATCAGCGACGACGATTCCAGTAAGGAATTCACCAACATCATCTACGAGAAGACCATCGGAAAAACCATTGCGAAGGTTTTAATTGAGCTTCAAATTCAACAATTTGGTCGTTGTGTTCATCTATTTAATATTTACAAATTTCTATGCCCTAATTTTAGATTACGATTAATCAACCGGAGAGGAGGAATGCATTCCGGCCGTGGACAATTAAAGAGCCCATACGAGCATTTAATGTTGCCAGAGACGATAGTTCAATCGGAGTCATCATTCTTACTGGAAAGGTAAATTTGATTCTGTTCATTGTGATTTAGTTGTTTGATCACTGTGATTAAGTGTTACTTAGAAGTGTTTTTGAGTTAATTCCTTCGTGTGTTTATCGTAGGATCTGAGGCATTTTTCAGTGGAGGAGATCGGAGGGCAAATTTGGAATTTAAAAAAAGTTCAATAGTTGAGTCAATATTTACTGTATTTGTAAATATTTTAAAGAGTGGCTATATTTCTTAGATATTTTTCTTGATTTTTCTATCTATTACAATTTTCCAAAAAATTAGTATTATTTATTTTGACTTAGTATTTGTATTCATTTTTTAATGGTATTGTAATTAATTATCAAATTAAGATGATCTTCATGATTCTTTTATAATTAGTTGATGAATATTTTTATTAATTAATCTATTAAAATTATATGAGGTTAGCATGATTAATTTTATTAAATAAATAAAAACATAATTAATTACCTTCGAATTCTGAAAACATTTTCATGCAGAATCAATCACATCAATCTTTATAGAAATTTAGAATGTAAATAGGAAAATGGTCACAAATGATGTTATGCTTTATTGATGATCAATAATCAAATACAATAACCTTTAAAAATGATAAACAAACTATACAACCGATTAACAGAAACATAAAATTAAATCGATCAATTGTAACAATCCAAATACATATATCCCAACTGAATAAAATTGATCTAGTGAGTTTTCTTAATAACCCCTCAAGCTTATGTGATGAGAAGAACACACATTGAGCTTGTCTTTTAAAGGAAGAAACTTTGTAGCTGAAAGAGGCTTGGAACACATCTGCAATTTGAACAGCAGTTGGAAGATGTTGAATCCGAACCCTCTTTTGTTGTACTAGATATCTAACCAAATAAATGTCAATTTCAACATGCATGGTGCGAGAATTAAGAACTCGATTAGCACTTAAATATACAACACTAAGAGAATCACACAATAGAATTGGAGATTGACATAACTGAACATGTAAATCAGTGAACTGAGAATGTAGCCAAATCAATTATGAAGAAGCAAGAGCTAGACTTCTATATTCTGCTTCTATACTAGATCTTGATATTTCTGTTTGTTTCTTTAAAGTCAATTGAATTAAATTCCCTCCAAAATAAACACAAACTCCAAAAGTCTACTTCCTTTCTTTTGGGTCTGAAGCCCAGTCTGCATCTACAAATCCATGAATATTCAAGTTCTTTTGCTGCTTAAACAACAAACTACGATCAAGAGTTCTTGTCAAATATATGAGAATGCATTCCACTGCTTGTCAATGAAACTAATTTTGAAAGTGCATAAACTAGCACACTTTATTTACACAGTAAAAAATTTCTAGTCTCATTAAAGTCAAATATTGCAAATCTCCAACAATGCTTCTATATAACTTTGCATCATCAAATTTTTCACCACGATAAGCTGATATTCAAATCCACTTATCATAGGAGTAGAAATTGATCTTGCATCTTGCATTTTGGCTTTATACAATAGATATGAAATATACTTCGTTTGTGGGAAAAAAAAACCTTTAGCCTCTAGATATGAAACTTCAACTCCCAAAAAGTAATTCAACAAACCAAGATCTTTGAGAGAGAATTGTTATTCAAATTAATAATCAACTTATCAACCATATGGTGAACTATATGGGATGATAATATCATCAACATAGACAAGAATATAGCAAAAAACTCCACTTTCATGGTATACAAGAAGAGAAGAATCAACTTTAGAGTTTGTAAATTCCAATGAAGGAAGGAAGGAAGTCAACCTATCAAACCAAGCACGAGAAGCCTATTTCAAACCATATAAATAAAGCTTTCTCCAGTCTACACACTAATGTAAGAGTTGAGGAGTTTACCATACCTGGTACTTGAGTCATATATACTTCATTTTCTAACAATCCATGAAGAAAAACATTATTTATATCAAATATAATTCTACATACCCTAATTTGAATTTGAACGTATTCAAATTCAAACCCTAATTTCAATTTGAAATTCAATTTGAACACTTCAAATTGATATCATTCGAAATTCACTCAATTTATTCATTTAAGGTGTTCATGTTTTACGAGCCAGTAGAGGACCTTATAGACCTATAGATCATGAGCTCCAACGATTTAAGATTAATTGGCCAAAATTCTTTAGATAAAATTAATCAGTATTCATTAACTATCAAGTCATACTACTATAGCTCGATAATTGTACTTTTCTCACTGTAGATATATTTGTGTCCACTTGATTTAACCATAATCAATAAGTCGACCCTTCAAAGGTTGTTCAAAATACCAGCTGAGTCAATATGCTGTTTCACACCAATATTATATCTTGCTCCTTAAGTTCCACTGATCCTCTAATGAACAATTGATTTATGATCCAATCACTAAACTGGATCCATCTCGAGCCAATGAGAGGGTGAGGCCCCTTGTTCAAGACCTAGATTTAGTACTTAAGATAACAACCTTTCTCCTATCCCTAAATCGGGTAGGCGTGAATTCCTTATTGTACCCTATATCCTCAACTATCTACCCAGTCTTACCCCTAAAATGGAAGACTTATTGAGCCAGCACTATTCAGCCAACCCTCACCCCCTCACCTATGAAAATCTAAGGATAATCCCGAATAAACAGGAGTTCATAGTTAGCTCAGGATTAAGATTGAGTTACCTAGGTCATCTAAGCGAAATAGTCAGTCTTAAACAGTAAACAACGTTATAAAGTAAGAGTGACTTATTTCTTGGTCTGATCTTATGCAAACTCATTGCATAGGACGCCCCCACTCCTCATGTCAATATATGAACGAATCAGGATCACTTCGTTTGTAGCACCTTACAATAAATTGTAACAACTATAGAGTGGGTCGCATCCAATAGTGTTACCAGAATAAGGAACCCAATCTTATTTATATACTGTAGATCATTTTGACTATTTACTCGAACCTGATCCATTTTATATCTCCACATAAAGTTCAAGTATTCATATAATAGTCATGGATCTTAATTTATTGGATTTAGACTTTATAAGTGTAATTTATAGATTTAATAACAACTTTATTGAAGTAATGTTGAATAACATCTTTATTGATAATAGAATATGTTTAACTTTACGAACTATAAGTTTTAGGACATACAACCCAACAAGAAAAGCACTAAAAGCTTAATTTTTTGTTCTAAGGAAATAAATCCAAGTATATGTTGACAAGACATCAACAAAACTAATGTAATATTTAAAGTCATTCCTAGAATTTTGATAAAAAGATCTCCAAATATCAGTCATAACTAATTGTAAAGGAGCAGAATAGACAGTTTGAGAATTAGAAAATGGAAGACTATAACTTTTAGCAAGAACATAACATGACAAATAGAAAACTTCTTTTTTATTCGAATAAGAAACATTACAAAAAGTAAGTGAAGGAATCAAATTCCTTTGAGGAAGCGTGTAATCGCTTTGCCCCAATTTTGTTATTGGAATATTTTATAGAATAAAAAACAAATACAGTATTAAACATGCTTTTACAGGATTAATAAGGGAGAAGAGCAAATACCTTTGAAAAACCTCTTCTTTGAATCTTCTCCCAGTCTTGGATAAAGGCATCACGAACAATATGATCACATACTTAGTACTGCGAGCAATACACGACCACATGACTTCTCTGTTATTCTCTTTGGACAAGAAGGATGGTGGAATCTTTTTTAGAAGTTAAGGGAAGGGAAATATTTTGGTGGAGAACTTTTCTTGTGATTTTGAGAGTAAGAGAGTGAGAGAGAGATTGATAGTCTTTTTCTCAAAAAAGTTCAATCACCAAAATGTAAACCTCTCTGTAATTTTAATACATGAGGAGAGCTGTAACTTCTTTCATCCCCATTAACCACTTCCTTGCAATTGAAAGGGATCTATTTTTCAATTAATTAATTTAAATTAATTTATTAAAAGGTTAATTGAATATAATTTAATTAATTCAATTAAATATCATATATTTAAATTAATGTATATATAAATCACTAATGTACATAATCTCTCTTTACCTATAGTTTTAATATGAATCCCAATTCACATTAATTTTAAACTATAATTTAAATATAAATACAATTCATATTAAATTAATGTTTGAATCTTATTCAAATAGTAATACTCTCATATTATATAGTTCAATTTGAATCTTATTTAAAATTAACTTTATATAATAATGTATCTATATACATATATTAATTGTACCATATACAATTGGCATTAATTCCCTTAGAATAATTTGAACCCTTAATATTCCTTCCACTTTAAAATACTTGTTTAATCTATTTGTGAGCTAGCAGTGGGACCTAATGAACCTACCGTTATAAGCTCCAATGATACATGATCAATTAATAAACTCTTTAAGTAAATTAATATGTTGAAACGTACCATCGTGCAACGAAAGTGACCAGGATTCATAAGCACTCCTGTTCATTAATTTTGGCAGAAATGAAAACATGGTTCAACAGAAATAAATGGGTTTCATAACATACCTTTGTAAAATTTCCTTAAAGCTTGAATTCAGCTGTAAATCTCATCTGAATCTTGTTGTAGACCACCCCAAGATCTTCCATACTATCCTCTTGGTGCTTTAAATTGAGTAGTGAGACTTAAAATAGGCCTGAGTTAAGGAAATTTGGAGACAAACTCACTGCAGCAACCCAAATGAAGAACACATTTTTTCTCACGATTTTTTCAGAAAAAATTGATTCGTTGCATTGCCTTAAAATCACTCAAATCTCTTCAATATATTGTAGACTATCATGTAAAGAGATTAGTTGCATGAGATGCAGCTCATGCTTGGAGTTAATGAAGCTTGAGAAGTGGGTTGTTAGTGAGCTACTTGATGAAGACAATGGAAAATACTGTATTTTCCATTTTGTGTTTTTCCTTTCTTTTTCAATTTATCAAAATTGATTTCATAAATCAATTTTATAAAATTGAAAATATTATTAATTTTACAAAATTAATTTTATAAATTAATTTTCTTAATAAAATTAATAAATAATTATTTAAATAATTTTNTTATAAAATTGAAAATATTATTAATTTTACAAAATTAATTTTATAAATTAATTTTCTTAATAAAATTAATAAATAATTATTTAAATAATTTTGATTAATTTAATATCTAATATTAAATTAATTTTTACACAATTTCATCTTCAAATATTTAAATCATATTTAAGTATTATTTCTCCAATTACATTTAATTCTAATTTGAACGTTTCAAACTCTAGAGCTAATCCATTTACGAGCTAGTAGGGGGATCTTGCGGACCTACAGATCATGGGCTCAAACGATCCGAGATTAATCGGCTAAACTTATTAGATTGAACTAACCCCCATTTGTTAACTAATGGTGATTCCACTAAAGCCATAGCTGAACTCCCCTCACTATAGATGTCCACTCGATATAACCATGATTAGTAAGTTAACTCTCCACAGGTTGTTCATAATAACAGCTGGGTCGAATCTCTATTTTACCCCCGAAATTACCTCTTGTTCCTTGAGTCTCACTGATCCCCTAATGAACAATTGATTTGTGACCTAATCAACAAATCAAATCCCTCTTAACCAATGAGAGGGTGAGACCTCTTGTTCAAGACCCAAAATTAGCACTTAAAGGGAACAACCTCTCTACTAACCCTATCCGGGTAGGAGTGAATTCTGTCTTGCACCCTATGTCCCCAGCTATTCATCCGATCTTATCCCCAAAATGGGAAGCTTATTGAGCAGAGGCATTGGTCTACTCTTACCGTTTGTAGATCAAAGGATAATCCCAAACAAACAGGAGTTCATAATTAGCTCAGGATTAAGGTCAAGTTACCTAGGTCATTGCTTTGAAATAGTCAGTCTTAAACAACAGACAACGTTATAAAATATGAGTGACTGGTTTCAATGCCTTAATCTAATAATGAGTCGCATAGCTTTGAATCATTTTGAACGATTGCCTGTAAAAATATAAAAGCAAAGTTGTCTGCGATGAATAAAAAGTTTTGAGTGGAGGCTTGCCAGTATTAAAACTTAGAAAATATTTCATAGAAGGAGTGGCTAAGTTTGAGGAGAGTGCTACTACCCTGGCTAGAAATGCAAGTGAATTATATTCTAAGAAGCTGGTCAACGGAAAGGAAGAGTCAGAGGGCAAGTTTTGAGTTTCCTTATTATAAGTCATGCTTGAAGACAAACATGATTCTAAATTTGAGGGTATGCTAGCTTGTAGAAATACAAGCTACTGTAGCCTTTTTTTTTTTTAGAATTATGAGGGTTGATGAATAGAATATGCGTTAATATTGCTAAGAATTCATGTGGAATAATAAACTTGTGTTTGATCAGTACTAAAAATCCCCGCTAACCCTATATCATGCGTTATTTTGCGTCAAAATGTCTATTTTGTAGTTGTTATAGGAATCAATCGCATGCTTGATCTCAAACCATCGGAAAGTCGATTGCATGCATCGATCTTAATGAAGACAAGTTGGTCGCATGAAATGCCGCAACTATAGTGATAACCATGATAGAAGCATGATCGCAAAGTGGATGGAGTGCGTTGATACTTTGGAAGAAACAATCATGAACGCATAACCCAAGAGTATCAAAGAGATGAGAACATGATGACATTTCACCTACTACGATAGGAATGGCAGTGATTTAGAGCGAGATTATCAAAGCTGTTGGCGTTTTGAGCTCTATAAATAGAGCCTTGATGCCCAAATTCAAAGTATCTGGGACTTCTGCCTTGGGCAGATTCCTGTGATCACAGATGAGAGCATGAGCAACAAAGTATTTGAGAGTTCTTGACTTCCACAACTTCCTCTGATTAATGACCAGAGCTTCGCTGGAGATAGATCTCGAGAGGGACTTGTCTGATTTGGGAACTGGGAACTCAATTCACAAGATGGAATTCACTCCTTTCCTAAAGTAGAGATAAGTAGAGAGATTGCTCCCTTAAGGACTGATTCCGGGCTTGAATATAGTGGCCACAACTTCTCTTTGGAAGAGAAGACTCGGTCATAGTAGGACTATGACTTATGTTCATTAGAGGGATCAGTGGTACTTAAAGAGACAAATGTAACTACAGGGGGATAACGGTTATTGACCCAGCTGTACTTACGAGCAATCTGTGAAGGGTTATCACACTGCTGATTGGTTAAGATGGACACATAATATATCTGTAGTAAGAAGAGTTCAGCTGTCGGTCTTTAGTAGAGTGCCTGGCAGTTAACGAATGGTGGATCTTGTGACTAAAGAGTTTAGTCAGTTATTCACGTACCGTTGGAGCTTCGAGCTACAAATCCATGAGGTCCTCTTGGTAGCTCAATGGATTGAGTTGAGGATCAGTTCTTGGTGTTGATTTGAAATGTTCAAATTGCCTAGAGGTATTTTGATTATATATGGTATAATCGATATGATGTATGAGATACATCTAGTGGAGGATTGATGTAAATGAGATTTACATTAAGTACCACGGAATAGAAAAAGAACTATGGTTTATATGTTTCATGAGATGAAATATTAAAACTATAGGTTATAAATATAGTATGATAAGTTGGTTATCATTTATATTTATAAAAATATTAATTATTGGATAATTAATTCTTTTTCTAACCAAATGAGTGGGTGGTTATTGGATTCTTGATAACCGTGAGTTTAAAAAGAAAATGGTTTTCCTAATTTTAATAAGATTTACAAATTGTTGGAAAAGTTTTTCATAAAAGTTTTTTGAGATTTCTCTCGGCAAAAAGGGATCTCACGTTAGTCGTCAAGTAAATATAGATTTACTAAATGAAGGCTAGGGCGAGCTGAACGATTGTGCAGTGGCGAGCTAAACGATCACATAGTATTTGCTAAACGATCACATAGTATTTACTAAACGATCGCTTAGTTTTGCTAGACGATCGCTTGCCCAAAGTAAACGATCGTGTTGTGTCTGTAGGCGACAGATCGAGCTAACGATTAGCTAAACGATTGCATAGCTTTAGCTAAACGATTGGGCATCGACCTATACGATAGGTGATGACATGCAGAAATGCATGTCATCTTAGGCCTATTACCTGTCTCTTATACACATCTAGATGTGTATAAGAGACAATCGCTTAGCTTTAGCTAAACGATTGGGCATCGACCTAACGATAGGTCTCCGCCATCTCCCACTTGCTTAGTCGTGTACACGATCGGTGTTTCCTTCTTCGTCTGCCTCAATCCAAGTCCGAATAGAGCCCACCCTCTGGATTATCACACTGTGAATACCAAGGTAGCCTTGTTGGTGGTGTCATACTTAACTCGACACCGTCGAGGTGCTATGGAGGCCGTTCGTGCTGTTACTGAGGAGTTCGTGGATGATGCGATCGTTGAGGACGAGCGCAAAGTGTTCATGCTGTATTGCGGTCGTGTAAATTGAGTGTTCGAGGTTGCTGTTGTTCGAGCGATCATGCGCAAAGGAGCGTGGAGACGCACCTTCAAATGTTCGTAGAGTTTTCTCTTTGTTCATTTGAGTTATTCATGCTGTAATTTCTGTAAGAATTGTTTAACCGCTTGTTTTGAAGTTGACTGTAAATGTAATGTTCATTTATGATTGTAATTTGGAATGATCTTAATTCTGCTGCTCATGGAAATCTAGAGTTTGATTTCCTTCATAGAACAGGTTGGTTTTAAGCTTCCAGACACAGGGTAGGCAAACCGGTCAGAATCAGGAAGATCACGAAGATTGCAAGGCGTTGGAGTCAAGGTGGAGAATTTGAAGAAGTTTGACTCAAATACCTCAGATTTTAGTTTGTTTATAACTTACATTTTGTAACAACCAGCTGGTATAACCTTATAAATACCACTGATTTCGAATTCAAAAATAGAGAGTTATCATCATTTCTTAGTTTTCTTGTAAACAACAAATCTGTAAGCAATCTTCACTAAGTAAAGATTTCATATCTTTCTATGGACGTAGGCAACCTTGCTGAACCACGTAAAACACTGTGTCTCTTTCTTCTTCCCTTATCTTTCTTGTTTAATCGAGTAAACTCTTTACTGCAAATCGAGCGTCAATCGTTTACATTACAAATCACATCGAGTAATCAAATTATCGAGTCAATCGTGCATCAATTCATCACTATCAAGTAGGTCCAAGTATATCGTTTTCACCTTCGAGTTGCACTGAGTATCGTTCAAGAACCGTCAAGTACGATTGAGTATTAACTTTGTTTTCATCGAGTTCCATCGAGGATTTAACAGAGATCAGTCAGACGAAGAAGGGAATTCTGATCGAGGATCGAGTAGCAAGCAGTCGAGCGTCGAGTTCTGAGTATCGAGGATTTGGCTGAATTAATTTGAGCCATTTCTTCATCTCTTCAATGGTTATCTTGAGTATTTGGGACTTGTGAAGAGTCTTCCCTTTGCTTCTCATTATATAGCATACTTATTATGATGTTTATCCTCTGTTTTTCATGTTTAGACTGCTGTATTTTGTTTCTATAAAATTAAATTTCGAAATGCAAGGCGATCTCACGCTTCCCCAGGAATTCGATTCTCTTCATCTACGACACATTCTCACAGGTAAAGATAACCTAAAAAGACCTTAGTCTTTAAATGAACTTTTGTTCTTGAACAAGGTGTAGACTAACGTGTGGGTTTTTGTTCCAATCTCAAATTGATGTGTCCATTACTGATCCTCACACCATTTGTAAATTCAAATTGGTTGGATGATGGTCGAAATCCATGTTCCTTGAATCCCTAAGCGATTTTGGAGTCAAATGATGACATGAGAATGAAAAATCAGCAACTAACGGCTTGCTGCAAAATTCTCGTTGACTGGGTCTAGGACACGATGCAATTGTGATGTAGTTGCGATGTGGCTGCATTTGGGCTTTTTTCTGGATTTTTAGCAAAATAACAACCCTTAAATAAACTTAGAATACCTATTAACTCCAAAACATCCTTAATAGTTAACTTACCCAAGACAACTCACAAACATGTAATAAACCTATCTTGATTGACTTAGGACTGCTCGAGGTTATAATGACATACTTTATACCTAATTTACACATATAGTTGCACTAAATGAAAGGTTAAAAAATGCGAAATATGACATTTATCACACCCTCGAACTTGAACTTTTTGTTGTCCTCAAGCAATCAAGAGTTTGTGCAAACTTTTGTGCTTGCTAGGTTCTTCATACTTTCATTTTGCTCTTTCTTTTTTTCCGATGTCACAATCACCTTCGTTCCAACTCACCTACACCGTTGATGAGAGTGTCTAGTTACGAGCAAGGGTCACACACAAGGACAAACACTCAATTCCGGCAATGGAAAGCATGGGTTTCTTGCCTACCCTTGACTATTTTGGCTAATCCCACAAGGAGTAGTCTTACTCTAGCTTTATTTTTTCTTTTCGGCTTTTTCATTTTTAATTTTTTTTCAAAAGAGTACAACACAGATAGACAATAACACTACACAAAACAACAAATCTTTCCATAAGTAGCTTTCAATTAATCGCAAGAAGCAAAGATCACCATCCAAACTTAAAGGTGGCAATGTCCTTATTGACAAAATTTCAAAGGACTTCAAAATAGGTTTTAGATGGCTTGCAAAATATCTAGGCTAAGTTCTTCTAATATGTGCCGGGTGATTTTAACTAAGGGAAGATTAGCCTCGAGAGGTTTTGCACAAAAGAGTAAGGACACTATTGGTTTTGAAAATTTTGAAATTTTGAAAAGCAAAGCATGCTATGCTAGATAGGAGATAGAAGATATGCTCTATGTTTCATCATTACAGGCTTACACAATCAAAAGAAAGACATCTCTTTTTCGAATTTCTCAATCAAAAACAAAAGAAACAGTTAATGCGTAGGAGAGAGTGCACCTGAAAGAGAGAACATTTTAAATTTCTTTTATCTTTTGGAAAGAAAGTTAAAAATTCTTTTTTCTTTCTATAAAATGTAGATACTTGAATTGGTCTATTCAGAATTTGGATATAATTTTATCATTTCTTCCCACATATTAATTAATTGTTATCTAATAGTAATATTTTAGTTACTTAAAATATAATATTAGCTACCGTATGCATTCTCAATGAAGTAGCTTAAATAGTCTAACAATATACAATGCATTTTTCAACGCCCTAATCTGAAATAGGCAAGTGGACATTGGTTCGTTGGATACTACCAAAAGGCTGATAAACATTTTATCTATATTGTCACATTTCTATCGACATCCAAAATTTTGTTGCTGAGTATACACTTCGAAATTCTGAACCAAAACTTGAAGTTATATTCCAGAAATCTCGATCTTACCTATCAAACAGATTCATCATATTTTCAATGATCAAGATTCACATTCACCTAAGTTATTTCAATCCAGTTGTGCAATTTACAAAATGCTTCAAATTTCTTCACTTTAAAGCCAATACTAAAACCAGACAAATAACTCAAGCCTCAGGACAGTCTACTGATAACTCATGTAACAATTGCTAAAGAGAATTCATCATCTCAGATTCATAAGAAATTATATATAGAGAATTATATACAATGGTGAACTTTCCTGGAAATGTGTCTTCAACTCATCCTATATACAAAGAAAGGGTTATTATATCTACGAAAATACCTTCTGGATTAGTTCTCCTTGAGCTTATAAATGGCATCCACATACTCCTCTGCATCCCAAAGGAAAGAACCAAAAGCAACGGCCTCCAAAACCAATCTCTTCAAGCTTGAAAATGAAGTCACTATCACCTCATCGCTCTCGAAAAAACCGACTTCCTCATTTCCTAGCAAAGCACAACTATGGTTCTCAATCAGATTCAAGGCTTCCTTAGATTTCAGCTTTGCACATCTCTGCAATGCTTCGGAATCAAATCCAGTCAAGAAACGCTTTAACTTCTCTGGCTCTGTCTCCTGGTTGCTGCTCAACACTTGGTTATGGGGCACCGATAGCATGTTGCTAAGACGACCAGAGAGAAAATTTCTAAATCCATAAAGACACATCTCCGGGAACTGGAGGAAAGTTTTCTGATTACTGCCATTACGGTGGGTGTTAGGTATGGCTAGTCTTTGCTCCAGGTGATGCCTCAATATAGCAGACTTCAAGAAGTAGCCATATAAGATGGAGGCCACGTAAACACGGCCCAGATGTGCTTGTCTAATGTTCGTCATAGCCCAGTTGTCTGTGACACTCGAATCTGCCCTCAAACCAATCACTGTGGTTATGTGTTCTTTAATCATCTCAAGTACCTCTAACTCATAAATGGACTCCAGTTCCCAGTCTTTGCATGGCAAAATTTCTAGTCTTCCATTATAAACACATCTAGAGAGCTTGGGTACCAAATTAACTCTGATTTCAGAAAATCTATAGAAAATGAGCATGTACATGACATCTTGAACTGCTATTTGGCACTCCTGTTCCTTCAATTGTGCAATCCTCCTGGAATTAAGATATGTCAGTAAAATATTGATATTACTTCACAAAGAAACTACTACCATATGCTAGTAATGTCAAGTAAACTTGACCATGAACTAATACTCTGTTGAGGGAATTAAATTCTTGAATGCAATACTCAAGATATTTGTGAGTAGACTACTCCACTGATCACCGGGGTTGGACCATATGGAAGGAAAGAAACAACTGCATTTATTGTGACAAGGAAAGATCATTTATTAGCTTTCTTGTTGGCTATGTTTTGGTGCAGAATTACTCATTTAAGAATATTGCTCTCTCTCATCTTACTTCCTAAAACACCTTTTTGACATTATCAGGGTTTGCACAATCACGTCCTACAGAATTTCATCCCAACTATAATTGTTTCTCTCTAAAAAATCCCACATTGAAAAGATGGGAAGACCTCACGATTTTTAAAAGATACATGGGTCACTCCATTGTCAATTGGTTTAGAGATAGAACCCCATCTTAAGGAAGCATGTTGATTCCACACTAGAAAAATGAGTTGCTCAGAAAATTTTAATGGAAGGAAAAAGAAAAAAGTTTAATGTTCAGGTGTCTAAGGTGTCTAAGGTACAACCAGAAATCAGTTGTTTTGAGTATATGTTGGCGTTGGCCTCATAGAAAGGGACTCCAAACTGTAAACAGAAGACTAACGAGATATACATCCCTTGCATCATCTAAACCTTCTAAATCTAGAGAAATTGCTATCACATACAGCAAGTAGGAAAACTTTTTCATGTATGCCCATTGCCCAACATAACTCAAACTCCATATCTCCATAAAATTTTGCTTCTCTTTCCAATATAATGTTATTTAGCCAAAAATCTTGGTTCTACCTCTCTCTCTCTCTTTCTGTCCTTCCACCCCTGACCCAACTTTCATTATGCCTGAATATGTAACAATATGTTCACATAATTATCTTCATCAATTTGGTCTCACATAGACAAGCTATCTGGATAGATCCTTCAAACCAAAAACGGTTTACGAGAAAGGAACCACCTGTTCGAAAGATCTAATCGCATAGAAATCAAGTAAAGTTATATCCACAGTGAAAGGAATCTAAACCAAGGCACATAGAATAGACTAATCATAAAGGGAAAAATAAGTAAGTAAAGTTACATACAAACTAACAGATGTGACGAAACAACCAAATCAACAACTGCCCCTACATCTCAAAACACACACCGAACAGAGGAAAATATCCCGATTTAAATTTTTCTTCGCACTCTTCCAGAACTCGGTAATAAATCAAAGTCCCTACAGTTAAGTGGCTATAATGTAAAGAGAAAAAAAAAGAGAGTATGCTAAATGATGATTAAATCCATAGTAACGTATTTGAGAAGCAATTTAAAAGAATCTCCGAAATAAAAAAAGAGTCACCATACATCAAAATCGCATAAATCCAATAACCAAAAAAACATCCTAAACCACAGGATCCAAATCATTAGATTGAGAAAACACAAACCTATGCAGCAAGGCTTCATCAGAGTGAGCGGAAAGCAGCATACGATCAAGAGCAGCATCACGCTCATCAGCCAAACGTTTCAACTCATCCTCAACAGAAACGTGGAAAAGCTGTCTATAATTCTGCAAAACTCTACTTAGATGCTTACCAACAGAGGATTTCGGGTTCAAAGGAGTATTCAAACTGCCAAACTCACAGTGACTAGCTCCAGCACTGGCAAGAACAACGAAGGAGCCGGACCTAGCAGTAAGCGGCGGCGGCGGCTTCCGGAAGAAAGAAAGAGCAAAATCAGAAGAGCGGAAGGGGTTGGATTTGGGAGTAGAAGAAGGAAGAGATTTGAGAGGGAAGGATTTGTGGAGAGAGAGACAATGGTCCATTCAACAGGAATGTGTTTGAAGCTCTGCAATGAAAAAGGATAAGTTCAGAGAGAAAAATGGATAGGGGTGAAGATGGGAGTGAGTGAAGGCGGGGAAAAAGTTAGAGTACGGAAGGGTGCATGGGGACTTTATATAGAGGTTCATTTTTAACGATTGAAGTCCGATTCCTTATCCCATTTTTCTTCTTTTTTTTTATTTTTTGTTATTTTTTTTAAATGAGTAATAATTGAGATGGCCGTAGAAGGCGGAAAATGAAGATATTTTATTATTATTATTTTTTTGGGTGGGGAAATAAAATAATAAATAAAGAAATATATTTTGGTGGGAGGACTTATCGCCTTATCAAGTTGTTATCATTATCATCTATCTCATCTTATTGGGTTTCAGTGTGGCCCCCACAAGCTGTGGTGTACCTAACAGCTAATACCATTGGTTTTGGTGTTCCAATTTAATAATGGAATATACTCTTAAGGTAGCACATTTTTTATCTATTAACAAAATAGACTTTAGAGTAAAAAAAAAAAAGACTTTTATTTTTAAAAAAACAATTGGAGTTTGAAAAATACTTTTGACTTTTTCTAAACTAATAGGAAAATGATGTGACAATCAAGTTTCTGAATGTATTTCTTTTAGCAAACAGGAATGCATCTTAGTTTTATCATACAAGGAAAAAAATGAATAAAATATTTTAAAAAGAAAGTAAGAGAAATTTGTCATGCACTAAATTATGGTTGGATAAATTGATGGGATATATAGAGAGATAGCCAATAGGTCAATTCGAGATGTAGAGTCTTTTTTCGATTCTCGTTTTTTTGATGAGCCTCGTCATTGTTATTACATATCAATTGTCATATTTCCTTGCAAGCGTTAAGTTTACCATATCCTCTTGTCATCATTAAAGATTGATTTGAAACAAAGGGACGATGTTGATCATTGTTGGCACAAGAAACTCACATCGAGGCTTTGGTGCTAGAACTAGCCTATGCAAGAGCACACTTTGATGCCTAAGTTAGTGTAAGAAGTATTTAACTTGGTTAAGCACAAGGAGAATTACTTACCCCATGAGGTTGTTGTTGTTAGGTTATTTATAAGGTCCTTACCTTGATACCCGTTTGGTGTGACCATCGAGGTGAAACTTCGAGAGCTCAACTATGTCAGAATGGGTGTGGTCATGGAGGTTACAAAGTGCAACAACAACCTCAACTCGATCATTTTCCCTTTGGTGAAACTTCATAAGCTCGACTGGTCAACACGAAACTTGAGGGTTTGACCATATCTTTTGGGACGTGCGAACCTCTATGTAAGCTTTTATTCTCCTTTGGGCTTGGGCCTACCTGTAGGCTTTGAATCTTGCATTGAGCAACTCTCAACAATCTCATCATTCATCACTATAATTTAGAACAAAAGACCGTAGTTCATTAAATAATAAAGCGAACGAGGAATTTGTTCTTCATTCCAAATATGGATATGTAATGAATGATTCCATATATTTCCTGCCATTCAAGTCAATTTTGATAACAATGACAACCACCTTCCTTCGTTCAGTGATTGCAAGGATGTGGCAACCAAAATTTGATGACTAAGTAGTAGTGGTTAAGGGCCTATTTGATAATGTTCCCTTTCCTATTTCTTATCTTTATTTCTAATTTTTTAAGGAACTAATGATGGATAGGAGGTTGTTGAGGCCTTCAATCAATCAAACACGTTTATGATATACCAATCTAAAGCTACTATCGGGTAGTATTAGCAATAAAACTAGGTCAACCCATAGGGAATCTTTCTAAGGTAAATTTATTTATGGAAAACAGTAAAAAAGAGAGATTGACATGTAGAACAAAAAAGAAAATAGCAGTGTAGGAAAGTAATTTAGGAAAGTAAAATAACAAACAGAGAGATAACAAGAGATTACCTTGTTGATTGAGAGATAGTTGGACTATTTATGGAAGGGAGGCTCGTTGTTTACCCTAAATAAAAAAGGAAAAGATGATTGACCAGGAGCAACTCGAAGAAAGCTCGGGGAGAACAAAGTATGAACGTATACAAAATGTACTAGTAAATACAGTGTATTTTTTTGAAAAAATCCGGCTGAAACAATAAAGTAAGAATGTGACAAGAAGCCACAAATAAAGAAGATGTAGAGGAAGGAGAAATATAAGAAGAGAGAGAATAAGAAGCACAAGAGGAGAGTAATGAGAAAATTACAAATAAAACTCTTATTTGTTGAAGTATCATATCCACCACAAAAATGGAAGAATAAAACACGAAATGATTCGACTTAATACTTACTTTGGTACGAAAACATAAAATCAAAATCATAGGAAAGTAATTTAGAATATTTAAAATAGTGTTAAAATTTTTTAGAAATTTAAAAATATTATAATTATAAGGAAAGAAAATCTAAATAAGAAAAAAAGATGAAAGTTTGGAAAAAAGATACGGATAACTTACTTTGGATGGAATCTAAACGAATGAATGTAGGGATAAAGATCTCAGAAATGAAATTTTCCATTTTAACTACCATCAAACAAATGTCTTATTTGTTGAAGTATCATATGAACAATATGAATTGGCGAAGAAACAACAAATGAACTGATGTTTTTGACACCTACTTCAGCATAAAGAAAAGCTGTGTCAAGTTTGAAAAATAGTATTCTAAAAACCATTAAAAACGAATAAGTATTATCCGTTATAGTCTATCATTGCTTAAAATGTATTGAATAGTATTAAGATAATACATATATACCTCTTAATTTTTAAACAATACTAATATAATATTATATATTTTCTAGCCAAGAAGATCTAAATACGAAAACAATAAAGTAAACAAAAATTAAAAAACAAAAAAGATAGAATTGGATAAAATAAATAAAATAGAATTAAAAAAAATAGAGTGAATTCAAAATTGATGGACCAAAATGATCCTAGTTCAACTACATAGTATTTGTACTATTAACTTCCAAATTAGAGATTCCCCACCTCACAAATTGTCCAAAAATGAAAATTGATGGGATCTAAAATTCAACAAATATACATTTTTGGGACTCAAATCTAGCAACTAAAAATATAAAGTACTCAAATTCAAAATATCTTGAGAGCGTTTTTGGATTAAAGAAAAGAGAGAACGCATAAGTGAGAGTGTATTTATTACAAATTTGATGGAAACTTGTTTTTTTGTCCTCCTTCCAAATGAAGCTTAAAAACTTGCAATAAAGTACAATTTTCCATACTAAAATACTTCAAGATGCTTGGTCCATCAATTTGGAGTAGGGTAGAGCGGGCTAAAATATCTCCCTTTTTGTTAGGCTCAAATACTTCACAAGATAGTAGATCTATATTTGAAAATGATTTTGACATTGTTAAAATTGCTTTTGTCATATTTAAAGTCACTAAATACATATTTAATCACTCAAAATCAATTTAATGTTTAATTATCTCGCAACTATCTTCCAACTTTCAAATTTGAAACGTCCAACTCGAACTAATTTTTATACATATTTTAGGTGATTAAGGGTGTGTATGTACATGTTTTAGCTAGCTTTTTAGGTAATGTTTTTTTTTTTTAAAAAAAAAAATCTACATCTTGCAACTATCTTCCAAATTCCAAATTTGAAATGTCTTACTCAAACTCATTTTTATACATGTTTTAGGTGAATTAGAGTGGGGATGCACATCAAGCTTTTAAGGTACTGTTCTTTATCTTGATAACATGTCACAACTATCTCGCAACTATCTTTTGAAAGAGTTATCTAACATGTAGCTAAACAAATCAGAATTAATAAGCATTATAACTACTCTTAATTTGAGTTTTAAACATGCTATTCAAGTGAAATTCGTAGAGGGTTTGAAGCAAACATTATATTTGAAGACTTAATCCACGAATTCAGCAGAATTACTTCAAGATTTGAAACTTCAACAAGACCACCGCCAAGATCTTCTCCACAAGGCTTACGAAGGAATGTGTGGTGAAAACACTCAAACTAAGCTGAATAGATGGTGAAATTTAGGTGGGTCGAGAAGGGTTTTCAACTCTTCAGCATAACAGTTAGAAATCCCAGCTTTTTTCCCCCTCAAATCCATGCATGAAGATGCATTTTATAGACTGGTTTCATATAAACACACAGGGCTGCATGGAGGGTAGTTCCTCTTTGATTTTCAATCAAATTTCTCAAAATTGATTTTGATTTTTAATTTTAAATAAAATAATTTTATTTAAAATTAGTTTTACAAATTAATTCAAAGACTAATTTATATAAAAATAATTTTATTTTATTTTTATTAAACCTTTTAATTAAAATAATATTAATTTAATATCTTAATATTAAATCGATAGAACACTAATTCCACTAATATGATTCAATTTCATATTCAAATCATAATTTAAATATTAATTGATTCTCCAATTTCGTTTAATTTCATTATCTAAATTAAATGTTTTATAATTGTATCAAATACAATAAATTGAAAACCCTAAAAAATTGAATTTGAACATTTCAAATTCATAACCCTAATTCCAAAATTCATCCAATTAATACTCAATTTGTTATTCCAATTTATGAGCTAGTAGAGGGACCTAATGGACCTATAGATCATGAGCTCCAACGATTTGTAATTAATCAGTTAAATATTTTAAACCGAATTAATTACTATTCGTTAACTATCAAGGCACACCACTATAGCTCGATAGTTGCACTTTTCTCATTGTAGATATATTTCTGTCCATTTCGACCATAATCAGTAAGTCGATCCTTCGTAGGTCATTTGTATTTATAGTTGGGTAAAAATTATTGTTTCACTCCTGTAAATACATCTTGCACCTTAAGCTCCCACTGACCCTCTATTAAACAACTGATTTGTAATATCATTTATAAATCATATCCCTCTCTACCAAGAGACGGCGGGCCCCATTGTTCAAGACTGGGCATCAACACTTAAGAAAACAACCTATCTGCTAACCCTAAGTCGGGTAGGAGTGAATTCCATTTTGCATAGCTATGACCCTAGCTATCTACCCGGTCTTATCCCTAAAATGGGAGGCTTATTGAGCAGTGCTGTTGGAATACTCTCACCTATGCAGATCAAAAGATAATCCCGAAATAAACAGGAGTACATAGTTAGCTCAGGATTAAGATCATGTTATCCTAGGTCTTTTTAGTTTGAAATAGTCAGTTTTAACCGTAAACGGTTGTTATAAAGAAAAGTGACTATTTCGAGGTCCAGTCTTATGCAAACTCATTGCATAGGATGCCTCCACTCACATGTCTCTACATGAATGATTTGTGGATCACATCATTTGTATCAGTATACAAAATGGACTGCATCCAATAGTGTTACCAAGATGAAATACCCAACTTCATCCATATACTTATAGACCATTATGCTATATACTATAACTTGATCCTATTTATGTCACTATATAAAGTTAAAGTATTCATACTATAACCATGAATTTATTTATTGGATTTTCATAATAGAATGCAATATCAATGACTTTATTGGATAAAAATATGAAATAATATTTTATTGATAAATAGAATGTTTTAACACAAAATTTACGAACTGCTAGTTCTAGGATATTCCCAACATCTTCCAACTTCCAAATTTGAAATGTCTAACTTGAACTAATTTTTATACGTATTTTAGGTGATTTAGAGTGGGTATGCACATGTTTTAATAGATTTTTAGGTACTTTTTTTTAAAAAAAAAAAAAAAAATCTTGGTAACATCTCACAACTATCTTCATGTAGGGTTAAAAGCTCTAATGCAGCAGAAGAAAACACGAGACCATAGTAAAAGAGATTTAAGAATTCATGAAATACCCATACACTAGGAGATTTAAAAAAAAATAACAGAGACAAAAAAAATACAGCCTACTGTATTATTATTCTAGGTTAAGCATGCAATGAAATTAAATCTATAGAGAAAAGGGAAATGTTACTTACTTTTGTAGAACTATATGAAATCACCAATTCTCCAATTGGGATTGAAAACACCACCACCAAAAAGGGCTTCCTCCCTATTATTTAAGAATTAAGGATTGTAGGTTTGTGGGAACCAAATAACAATTGACAAGAAGAGAAGATGATATATATATATATAGAGAGAGAGAGTATGTTTACAAAACCGTTCTGTGTATTCAATCGCAATCACCCATGTTCTTCAAAAATTGCAAAATTATAATCAAATGAGAAAGAGAGAAACGTGGGAGTCATCCCACGTTTCTATTAACTCCCTAGTGAGAGTTAACTTTTAATTTAATATTAAATAAATTAACTTAATTAATTAGTTTAATAATTAATTAAATCTTATTTAATTAATGATTTCATTCAAATCATATTTAAGGGAAACATCTCTCACATAACCTATAGTTTTAATTCAATTAATTATATTAAATTAAATTAAATAATTATTTAATTCTCCAATTAAATATCAAATATTTAATTTAACCTACAAATGAATCATATTCTATTTCTCTCATAACCTATAGTTTTAATGTCCATTAAATACACATTAATTTTAACTTATAGTTTTAAGATGAATTTAATTCATATTAAATTAATATTTGAACTCCTTCAAATATTTAATTCTCCCATAAATTAATTTTGAATGATGTCCAAAATTAAATTTATATTATAAAGTTTAATTAAAATATATGTATCATTATAATATAAGTGAACTAAATTTATATTATAATATTTTCCTAAGTGAATTTAAACATTTCAAACTCAATTCAAGATATAATTACCTCGATTCCTTTTACAAGCTAGGAAGGGGACCTCATGGACCTACAGATCAGAAGCTCCAACGATATGAGATTAATTGGCTGAACTCATTAACCAAATTAATCAATATTCGTTAACCGTGCGTACACTCCACTAAAGATCCACAGTTGTACTCTTTTCACTGCAAATATATTTATGTGTCCATGGATATAGACCAATAACAACAAGTTAGTCATTCATGAGTGTTCGTAACAACACCTAGGTCAAATTACCGTTTTACCCTTGGGTTACCTCTATATCCTTAAGTACCAGTGCTCCTCTAATGAACAACATGTTTATGGTCCAACCATTAAATAGAAATTCTTCTCAAGCCAGTGAGAGTGTAGGGCCCTTTATTCAAGTCTTGGAGATACCACTTAAAGGAATACTCATCTACTTACTCTAAAGTCGAGAGGGAATGAAATCCATCTGTATTATTATGTTCCCAGCTTACGTCGGTCTTACCCCAAAATGGTAGGCTTATTGAGTCGACGAACTGACTACTCTTACCCATGCAAATCAAAGGACAATCCCTCATGAATAGAAGTTCATAATAGACTCGGAATTAAGATTAAGTTGCCTAGGTCATCCTATTGAAATAGAAACCTAACTAATCAATGGAGTTACATCTAGTGGTTATTATTTAGTAGTTCAATCTTATGCAACCTCATTACATAGGATACCTCCACTCGCATGTTTCCTACACGAACACATTGAGTCATTGCATTCGTATCAAATATAAGTGGATCGTATCCATATTATCACTAGGATAAGGTACCCAACCTTATCCCTATACTATAAACCCTTTAGAGTTGTATCTTGAACATTGATCCTTGTATGTCTCCATATATAGTTCAAGACTCTTAAGACAACCTAGGATGTTAGCTTGTTGGATTTAGGGTTATTAAGACAAAATGATACAACACAATCGATAACACTTATTGAAATAACATCGATAACTCTTTATTGATAACAATCAATTATTTACATTTACTATCTACTAGTTTTAAGGCATAAAACTCAACAAACTCTCACTTGAACTAAAACTCTAGTCAGTGGAATATACAAATATCAAAACCCAAAACAGCGGGAATGGTAAATAAATATAATAAATTATAGTATCTATATACCCATTACATATCTCTCACTTGACCTAAATTATACAATATACATGTCTCGCAGACCGAGACTCTTTAGATGACTCTCTATCACTTTAGCTGAGAGAGCCTTCGTAAATGGATCAAGAATGTTGTGCTTCGAAGCGATCTTTGTGACGATTACATCTGCTCGTTGCACAATCTCCCGTATCAAGTGATACTTCCTCTCAATATGTTTTCCTTGTTTGTGACTGCAAGACTCTTTAGAGTTGGCTACGGCCCCACTATTGTCAAGTACAAAATGATAGGTAAGTCTATGTTTGGAACAACTTCCAAATCACTTAGGAACTTCCTGAGCCAAATTACTTCCTTTGTTACTTCATAAGCAGCTACATATCCACTTCCATAGTAGAGTCTGCAATACATTCTTGCTTGATGTTACACCATACTACAGCTCCTCCTTTCAGGATGAACACCGATCTTGACGTGGATTTCCTAGAATCCTTGTCAGTTTGGAAATCAGAGTCAGTGTATCCTTTAAGGATCAAATCTTTAGCTCCATACACCAGTATATAGTCCCTCGTTCTCTTAAGATACTTGAATATATTCTTGTTGGAATACATAAACATGAAGCGGAAGAAAACATGATCATTAAGCATTCTAATTCCTTAATTTTTGACATCAAAATAAGCATGTTTATAGGGTATTAAGAAGGTTTCAACACATACCTTTGAAGATTCTCTTCAAACACGTATTTAAGCTGCAATCTTCTCCAATTGAAGTTGTGGATCACCAAGAGGTCTTCTCTACTATGCTTAGCCTTGAATTTGAGTGGTGGAACTCACAATTGAATTGAATTTGTGAAGGAATTGGTGTGGGTTTTCAGAGAGGGAAACAATTTTTGTAGAAACTAGTTTTCAACAGTCTTAATGTCTTTTTTAATCAGCCAAAATTGAAGAGTTTTATCATTCTTCTTCATGCAGCCACTATGGAGATTGATGATGCCATTTCAAATGGACAAGATGAAGTGGGGAAGACATGTGAATTAGGAAGAATCCACCTCCTATATAGATAAGATTGGATGTTTCCACTAAGAACTCAATTTCCAACTTTAATTTCTAATTTTAATTAATTCAAAATTAACTAAAATATTATTTAATAAATTCATAATTAATTAAATTCAATATTTCAAAAACCAATTTCTCAAATTGAATTAAAATTAAAAATTAATTTGATTTTAATTAATTAAATAATCATTTAATACCAAATATTAAATTAATCACACATCTAATTTTAAACATGAATCCTATTCATGTAATTAATATTTAAATATTATAAACTCTCCAATTTAGTTTAATTTCGATAAATTAAATGTTAATTAATTATATCGAATATAATTATACAAACCATATTTTTAATTTGAACTATTCAAATTCAAACCCTAAATTCAATTTGAACACTTCAAATTGATATCATTCCAAATTTACTCAATTTACTAATTCAAGGTGTTCATGTTTTACGAGCTAGTAGAGGGACCCTATAGACCTACAAATCATGAGCTCCAACGATTTGAGATTAATTAGCTAAAACTCTTTAGACCGAATTAATCAATATTCGTTAACTATCGAGTCATACCACTATAGCTCGATAGTTGCACTCTCCTCACTGTAGATATATTTGTGTTTACTTAATTTAACCATAATCAGTAAGTCAATCCTTCACAGGTTGTTCGTAATAACGACTGGGTCAAATGCTGTTTTACCCTCGCAATTACGTCTTGCTCCTAAAGTTTCACTGATTATCTAATGAACAATTGGGTTATGATCCAATCATTTAGTCGGATCCCTCTCAGGCCAATGAGAGGGTGGGGCCCCTTGTTTAAGACCTGGATTCAACACTTAAAAGAATAACCTTCCTCCTATCCCTAAATCGGGTAGGCGTGAATTTCATCTTGCACCCTATGTCCCTAGCTATCTACCTGGTTTTACCCCTGAAATGGGAGGCTTATTAAGCCGGCGCTATTGAGCCAACCCTCACTCATGCAAATCTAAGGATAATCCTGAATAAACGGGAGTTCATAGTTAGCTTAGGATTAAGATCGAGTTACCTAGGTCATCTAATCAAAATAGTTATCTTAAACAGTAAATAGTGTTATAAAGTAAGAGTGACTTATTTCTTGGTCCGATCTTACGCGAACTCGTTGTATAGGATGCCCCCACTCCTCATGTCAATACATGAACGAATTAGGATCACCTTGTTTATAGCACCTTACAACAAATTATAATAACTACAGAGTGGGCCGCATCTGATAGTGTTACCAGAATAAGACACTCAACCTTATTCGTATACTATAGATCATTTTGATTGATTCACTTTTATATCTCCACATAAAGTTCAAGTATTCATATAATAGTCATGGATCTTAGTTTATTGAATTTAATCTTTACAAGTGCAATTTACAAATTCAATAATAGCTTTATTGAAGAAATGTTGAATAATATATTTATTGATAATCGAAAATGTTTCTCTACAAACTACAAGTTTTAGGACATACAACCTAACAATTCTTAACCGCAATTGAGTAATCTAACGTTGGATTGGACTAGTATCTACTGACTATTTCTACTACATAACAAATATCTTACCTAGTGTAGAGCATAACATACATTAAGCTGCCCAGAACTGAGGCATAAGGAATACGTCTCATATCCTCAATTTCTAGAGGTATCTTAGGAAAATGTTCCTTAAACAAGTGAATCCCATGCCTAAAAGGTAATAAACCCTTCTTAGAGTTCTGCATTGAATATCGGGCCAACATTTTATCAATATAAGTTGCCTCTCTCAAATTTTTCATTTAGAATTGGGTTACTAAACATTTTTTAATATTAGGAAGGTACCTTACATCATTCCCAATGAGTAGGATATCGTCCACATAAAATACTAAGAAAGCTACTTTACCATTGATGATTTTCTTGTAGACACAAGGTTCATCAATGTTCTACTCAAAACAAAAAGATTTGATTGCGGTATCAAATTTAATGTTCCAAGATCTGGACGCCTTCTTCAACCCATAAATTGATTGATTCAACTTGTAAACTTTTTGCTCCGACCTTGGGTTATGAACCCCTCGGGCTGAGACATAAAGATGCTTTCTTCAAGATTGTCATTTAGAAAGGCAGTCTTGACATCCATTTGTCATATTTCATAGTCATAACATATAGTTATGGATAAGATAATTCTTATAGACTTATGAAGGAATGAAATATCATGCAATGGAAGACTACAGAATCAATAAGCACTTAAATTACATTTAATTTGAGTTTCGAGCATGTTGTACATATTATATTCAAAAGAGGGTTTGAAACACATATTACCTTTGAAGATTCCTCCACAAAATCAGCTGAAAAACACTAAGATCTCGCTTGAATCATCGAGAGGACTACTACTGAGATCTTCTCTATTATGCTCAAGCTGGAATGTGTGATGGAAACACCTGAACAAGTTGAGTTGATGAGGAACGAGAGCAGGGTTATCAATTCAGAACTTTTTTATTTTTCAATCTCTCGCTGGGCTTCATGCATGGAGCTTCTATATATAGGCAAAAACCATGCAAATGTATTAGGTTGCATGTTGGGCAACTTCAGCTTGAAGACTAGCAATGGATCTTGGGGATATTCCATAATACATGTTAGTGGATTTTTCCTAAAATTGGAAAAACCCATTAACATAAAATGATTTCATAAAATAATTTTATAAAATTAATTTAAAATAATTAATTTAAATACATTAATTTTAATTGATTTTTAAATAATATTAATTTAATATCTAATATTCATTAATAAAATGTTAATATGACCAAATAATCAAATTTTATATTTACATCATAATTTTAAATATTAATTGATTTCTCAATTTTGAATTTCAATTAAAATAAATGTTTATAATTGTATCATATACAACAATCGAAAACCCTAAATTCATACATCTATATCAATTTGTTATTCCAATTCAATGAGCTAATAAAGAAACCTCATGGATCTACAGATTATGAGCTCCAACGATCTATAATTAATTCATCAAAACTCTTTAATCGAATTAATTACTATTTGTTAACTATCAAGGCACACCACTATAGCTCGATAGTTGCACTCTCCTCATTGTAGATATATTTCTATCCATATAAACCATAATCAGTAAGTTGATCCTTCATAGGTCGTTTGTAATCACAGGTGGGTCAAGATTATTATTTTACCCCTGTGAATACATCTCATTCCTTAAGTTCCCACTGACCCTCTAATGAACAATTTGATTCATAATACTTATGAATCAAGCTCTTTCTCTATCATGAGAAGGCAGGGCCCCAATTGTTCTAGACTTGGAATTAGTACTTAAGAGAACAACCTATCTGCTAACCCTAAAATGGGTAGGAGTGAATTCCATCTTGCAGGGCTATGTCCCCAGCTATTCAGTTGGTCTTATCCCCAAAATGGAAGGCTTATTGAGCAGTGCTGCTAGACTATTCTCACCCATGCAGATCAAAGGAATCCTGAATAAACAGGATTTCATAGCTAGCTCAGGTTTAAGATCGAGTTATCCTAGGTTACTTAAGTATGAAATAGTCACTTTTAACAGTAAATGATCGTTGTAAAGAAAAATTGACTATTTCATGGTCCAGTCTATATGCAAACTCATTGTATAGGATGCCTCCACTCACATGTCTCTACATGAATGATCTATAGATCACATCATTTGTATTACCTACACAAAATGGGTCGCATCCAATAGTGTCACATCATTTGAAAGTGTGACACCCCGCCCTAGACCACCCTCTTAACTTAGAGAAGGGCGTGACTGCAGCAGTTATCAACCTTTAAGTTGACACTTACTGCCTAAAAACTCATGCAGAATAACTCTGATACCAAATACAAATTATATGCAACAGGACGGCTGTTCTTCCCAAACGCATCCAACACAATTTCTTAGGGTTTAAGAATTTCTCTTAATCGGACACCTAGATTTTAATTGACGTTTGCCCTTACGTCTTCAAGCTTTGTTTGTATTCAAATTAGGGTTTTTAAATGCATAATTCACCCCAACGCATCCAAATACATCGCCCAGAAGCTTGCTCGGCCGTTCAATGCATAGGTGAGGCATGGGCGTGACGTTCGAATGTAGCACCGGACAAGGCATGGCTGATGCACAGGCTTCTTTCGCTCTCTCCCACTTTCTCGCTGGTCTCGATCTCAATGATCTCGCTCTCAACGATCTCGTTGATCTCACTCTCAACGATCTCACTCTTAGCTACTGCGAACATTGTTTGTCTCCGTGCAATTTCTACACGATTGTGCCACTAGTCACTTGCCTTCCAGTGCTTTGTGCACAACACGCATTTCACATAAATTTTTCATACTTAGCCAATTTTTCTCAAATTTTCCAAACTCAATGTCCATATTTTTCTTTTCAAATCCCCATTCCTTCTTCACCATTTCACACTAACTTTCTCATCAACCTACTCAACTTATTTATACAAATTTAAATAGGGACACACAATTAAGTGGAAAATTAAGACAATTTAAACAAGAAAGCTCACTTAAGTGTAAAATTGGGATTCAGGGTTCACATTTACGTCCTCTTTATAAAAATTTCGTCCTCGAAATTTCGCCACAAGTTCGTCAGTTAAACAATTGCGGATAATTATTTCTAATTTGTTCCTCAACTTTCCATGTTATTTCTTCTATAGCATGATTCCGCCATAGTACCTTTACTAATGTGATTGTCTTATTCCTCAAGACTTGTTTCTTTCTGTCCAGAATCTCCACTGGTTCCTCCTTATACGACAAATTCTCTTTCAACTGTACGTGTTGCTCAGATAATATATGAGTAGGGTCTGACACATACTTTATAAGCATTGCCACATGAAACACATCATGAACACGAGATAATTCTGGAGGTAAATCAAATCGATATACCATTGGACCAATCCTTTCTATTATCTCATAGGGTTCAATATATCTCGGGCTTAACTTCCCTTTTCTACCAAACTTGAGTATCCCTTTCCACGGAGATATTTTCAGAAATACTTTATCACCCATTTCAAACTCTAATTCTCTTCTCCGCTTATCAGCATAACTTTTTTGCCTATCTCGAGTCGTCTTAAGATTATCTCTTATAATCTTAATGTTATCTGATATCTGTTGTACAAGTTCTGGACCTAGTAATTTCCTTTCACCGACTTCATTCCAGCATATCGGAGTCCTACAAGGTCTTCCGTATAAGGCTTCATATGGTGCCATTCCGATACTTGAATGGTAGCTGTTGTTATACGCAAATTCAATTAACGACAGATGCGTATCCTAACTGCCTTTGAATTGCAACACACATGCCCTCAGCATGTCTTCCAATGTCTGGATTATCCACTCAGACTGACCATCCGTTTGTGGATGAAAAGCGGTACTGAAATATAACTTGGTCCCCATAGCTTTCTGCAAACTAGGCCAAAACTTTGATGTAAATCTGGAGTCTCTATCTAATACAATTGAAACTGGAGCTCCAAACTGACTTACGACTCTATCAACATATAGCTTAGCTAGTTGGTTCTGGGTATAAATGGCTTTAATAGGTAAAAACTTAGCTATTTTTGTCAATCTATCCACAATTACCCATATACCATCATAGCTTGCTGGTGTCTTAGGTAATCCAGACAAGAAATCCATCGTAATATGTTCCCACTTCCATTCTGGTACTGGGAGTGGATTAAGTAATCCTACTAGTTTCTGTCTCTCTGGTTTAACTTGTTGACATATTAGACACTTGTCAACATACTCCGCTATTTCTTTTTTCATACCCGGCCACCAGTACGATTTCTTTAATATTCTGTACATCTTCGTACTGCCTGGGTGCATAGCATATGCCAAACTATGTGCTTCTTTTAGGATAGCTTGTCTAAGAGCTAAGTCCTTAGGTACGCAAATCCTACCCTCCTTTAGTAGCACTTTTTCTGTTCTTAGTTGATAGTCCGTCCTCAATCCTTTATCCACTTCTTCAGCTAACTTCTTCAGATCAGAATCCTTTAATTGCTCACGTAGAATATTTTCTATAAGAGTAGGACACACTTGAAATAAGGCTAGTAATCCTCCCTTTCGACCTCTTGATAATGTTGCCCTAGTATTATACAACTCATGGATCAATCTACCCTTCACTGAATTAATACTAGCTCTAGTTGATCTAGTTTTTCGACTTAAGGCATCAGCTACCACATTTGCTTTACCTGGGTGATAGTCAATTGTACAGTCATAATCTTTAATCAATTCAAGCCATCTTCTCTGTCTTAAGTTTAGTTCCTTTTGATCAAAGATATGCTTTAGACTCTTATGGTTTGTAAATATATGACATCGCTCACCAAACAGGTAATGTCTCCACAATTTTAGAGCTAACACAACTATTGCTAATTCTAAGTCGTGTGTAGGGTAATTACATTCATGCTTCTTTAACTGTCGCGAAGCATAGGCTACTACTTTTCCCTTCTGCATCAGCATACATCCTAATCCTTGTCGAGATGCATCATAATAAACTTCAAACCCTTTACTTAGTGTAGTAGAGTTAATACTGATGTTGATACTAACCTTTGTTTCAACACTTGGAAACTATGCTCGCATTCTGGCGACCATTCAAACTTCGCATCTTTTCTGGTCAGGTTTGTCAATGGAAGGGATATCTTAGAGAAACCCTCCACGAATCTCCTATAATAACCTGCTAAACTTAGAAAACTGTGTACTTCGGTTACATTCAGGGGTCATTCCTAATTAACTACTGCTTCTATCTTTTGGGAATCAACACTAACTCCGTCAGCTGAAACTATATGCCCAAGAAATATGACTTGATTTAACCAAAAATCACACTTACTAAATTTGGCATATAACTTCTTTTCACTTAAAGTTTGTATACCATCCTTAGATGTTCTTTGTGTTTTTTCGCACTACTGAAATACACAAGTATGTCATCTATGAATACTATAAAAAACTGATCCAGATAAGAATGGAATATCCTATTCATCAAGTCCATAAATACCGCAGGAGCATTTGTCAATCCAAACGGCATTATTAAGAACTCAAAATGTCCATATCTAGTTCTGAATGTAGTTTTAGGAATATCTTTGTCTTTCACCTTCAACTGGTGATAGCCTGACCTCAAATCTATCTTAGAGAACACCGTTGCTCCCTTTAACTGATCGAAGAGATCATTTATACGAGGCAATGGGTACTTATTCTTAATGGTCACTTTATTCAACTGTCTATAGTCTATGCATAATCTAAGAGTATTGTCTTTCTTACTAACAAACAAAACTGGAGCTCCCCAAGGTGATACACTGGGTCGAATGTACCTCTTATCCACAAGTTCCTGTAATTGAACTTTTAACTCTTTTAACTCCGTTGGGGCCATCCTATATGGTGCTTGGGATATAGGTGTAGTACCAGGAATTAACTCAATAGTAAATTCCACTTCCCTATCAGGCGGTAAGCCTAGTAATTCTTCAGAGAACACATCTAAGAATTCTTGTACTACAGGTACATTCTCAGGTTTTAGTTTCTTATCTTGGGAAACTACTACAGATGCTAAATAGGCTTCACATCCTTTACTTAACAGTTTTCTAGCATTTATCGCTGATATTAAACTTCCTTGGAGTATTCTTTTACTTCCTACCAGAGTTATTTCTTTTTCACCGTGTTTCCTAAACACTATTTCTCTTCTAAAGCAATCTATAGTGGAATAGTGTTTACTTAGGAAATCCATACCTAAGATAACATCAAATTCTAGTAATTCTAATGGAATTAAGTCGACCCAAAAACTTTGGTCCAAGAATACTTCACAATTTCTATAATACTTATGTTACCACTAGAGTATCTTTCTACAGCGTGAGATAAATAATTCCTAATCCATACTCAGGTATTTTATCTATATGTAATGCATACATACTAGATATGATGAGTGTGTTAGCACCAGGATCAAATAATGCATTTAAGCGGATTGATTACATAAAGTTTATCGTACCAGTTACGACATCTGGAGCTTCTTCCTCCATCTGCTTCTGGTGTGTCAGTAGCGTACATTCTACCCGCTGCTGCTGCGGTTGCTGTTGGGGTCGTCCAGCTACCCCTTTCTGCTTAGCTACACCAGATCTCTCACCTCTAGTTCCGGTCGTTCTAGGTTGGTTTACAGTCTGGGTAACTCCTCTTTGCTCATTTTGTGCTCCATGACCTAGCTGAGGAAAATCTCTTTTGAAATGCTCAGCTTGTCCACACTGGAAACACACATTCCTATTACCATAACATACTCTTGTATGAGGCCTACCACAATTTACACAAAGTGGTTTCCTCCCCGTACTAGCCACTGACTCACTAGTACGACCTGATACTGATTTACCACTTTGTTTTGCTACAGGTCTGGACTTCTTTCGACTCAAACTTTGTTGGCTCATGCCCCCAAAACTCCTTATCCCCGACTGTCCAGAGAACGAGGATCTAAATTTTTTACTTATTGTTTCTCCAGGCACTCCAAACTATCCTTCTCCTGGTTGAAGTTCATTCTCCTTCGCTACACTCCACTCTACTCGGATAGCGGTCTCAACTAACTGAGTGAAATTCACCCAATTAGATGTAGAGGTAACAGGTGTACATATTTTTCTTCTTAGGCCACTCTCAAATCTCTTATACCTCTCATTTTCTTCCGTGATGATCGGAAGGGCATACTGAGATAACTCAGTAAATTTTTGCTCATACTCAGCAACCATCATCACTCCTTGAGTTAGCCTAAGGAATTCCTCCCCCTTTGCATCTCTAAAAGAACTAGGGTAGTATTTATCCTCAAATACTTGTCTAAACTCAGACCAAGTCATAGTTTCTGAACTATCCCTTCTAGCCTCTGTCACTTTCCACCACTTCTCAGCCCCTTTTTGCAGCAAGAATGCCGTTGACTCGACCTTATGGTCCTCAGGGCACCTCATAACTTTAAAACACTTCTCAATCAAATCCAACCAGATTTCAGCATCTAATGTATCTGTGGTTCCATCGAACGTCGTGGCTCCTAAAGCTTTCAGCCTCTCGACGTCGAACTTCTTTTCTGGATCATTTTGAAATTATCCTACACTCGCCGCTAATCTTTGAGTGATTCTATCGAATACTCGATCCTCCATCTGGGGTTCTACATCTACTTTTGGTGTACTAGACTCGTTTTCAGAAGTTTCCTCCTGTTCTACTGAGTCTCTAACTCTCTTCCCCTTCGGATCTGGGTCTGACGAGACCTTAGGACCTCCATTGGTAGGGTCAATATTCCTCTTCTCAGTCTACTTACTTGGTCTGCCTCTTTTCCTTAGCATCTTTGCCTAGTTATTAAGTACACATGTTAGGGACTTATCTATGGGACTTTAATCTAATGCATGAACTCTCTTTTTCACCCAAAGTCTTATGTTTTAGTACTAAGCTAGCTTAAATCTTTCCCAAACTTATGTATAACCCATCCTTTATTACCAAGTTGGTATCAACTAATTCCTCAATTGTCCCAAAAACTTATGCTCTGATACTAAACTGTCACACCCCGCCCCAGACCACTCTCTTAACCTAGAGAAGGGCGTGACTGCAGCAGTTATCAACCCTTAGGTTGACACTTACTGCCTAAAAACTCCCGCAGAACAACTCTGATACCAAATACAAATTATATGCAACGAGATGGCTATAGGCCCACAATTTATTAACTTAGAAACTTAATATGTTTAGAGTATTTACAACATTAGATTTACAAGTCGCAAAACCCACAAACCCTAGTCCCTATATGAACAATAGTAACATGTGTACAATATTAACAGTAACCACCTAGCAAACGATTACAAGTCTTTTTGTCCTTTAGTGGCAGAGCAGATACTGAGTTATCTTCAGAGGATTTGACCGCTACCTGGGGGAGGGGGGGAAACAAAAACGAGGTGAGCTTACGCCCAGTGAGTGACCGAGAAAACATAGTAAATTCTCATGCATAATTCTAGAAGATAGTTTTATCTGAAATATAATTTAATGCAGCATAAACAATTTCCAAGCGTAATGTATATAAAACTGTTTTAAACATAAAACAGTAAAATCATTTCTCAAATCAAAGTACTGTATAACTGGTAAAATAATCCCAACACCAACAACTAGTCCAAAGAGAACCCTTTTGCTCAATCTCTGACTTTATTCACCTGTGACCACATTAGGTACTACTGCTCAGATACCTTCTCCTTGTACTTCAGTATCGAGCTACTAGGATACCTTCTCTAACATACTTCAGTATCCCGTTGGCTTGGTACCTTCTCAAACGTACTTCAGTACCAATAGATACCTTCTCCTTGTACTTCAGTATCTAGTTAGGTGGATGCTTTCTCCTTGTACTTCGGCATCACATTTTACCAAAACTATTTATAAACAACTTTTCTCTTTAAAACATGTACAGTATAACACATATACAACATGGCTTTAAAGATGGTAAACGATGCTGGATAAAATCAATACATATACATATGTAAATAGTTTTTCAACAATATGCATGCGTTCAAATCACAATTCAAACTTGCTTGGAAACCACTTTATAAAACTAGTAGGCATGAGAATATTTTCGCAAACAGGCTTTCTGTAAAACGTTTGTAATCAAACCAGTTTAAAACGTTTTAGTTCGAAAACATTTTAGCCACTCACCTCGAATTCTTAGAAACTTTTCACTCCAATAGCTCCTCGGGTCCCTTTTTCACCCCTAGAATCCAGATTCAAATTTCAACTTAGATTACTCATAGTTTCGAACCTTATTTGGAAATACTTTCTTCTACAAACTTATTCTAAAATGTCTTAGGAAGCTTACCCTAAGTTTTTAGCTCATAATTTCTCGTGGTTTGGCCGGAATCTCAAAATATTTAAGACTGGCTCAGACTGATACGACAGTCTGACCTTTCTGCATTCTTCTCAACCTCCAGCCCAATTCCTTTGAGCCTTTTCCTCCAGCAGTCCTACTCTGAAAACTAGACTTCTAGAGCTTTTAGATAACTTTGGAATCACTCCAAACACACAAGTAGATTGGAAGATCTCCTCGTCCAAATTTGACACATTCCTCTAAACCCTCACTGCCCTCTACTTTCTCTACGAAATTTATGATTTTTATGTGATTTGAAAATAAAATCCCAACTCCCCATTTACAGGTATTCAAATTGCTCGTGGGATTGACAGCACCTACTTGGCTGCATGGCCAAATGTTTAGTCCTCCCTTTATCAACGTAAGCTGACTTCACCTTGGTTGAATGTGTTCTTCCCAAACGCATCCAACACAATTTCTTAGGGTTTAAGAATTTCTCTTAATCGGACACCTAGATTTTAATTGACGTTTGCCCTTACGTCTTCAAGCTTTGTTTGTATTCAAATTAGGGTTTTTAAATGCATAATNATATGTAAATAGTTTTTCAACAATATGCATGCGTTCAAATCACAATTCAAACTTGCTTGGAAACCACTTTATAAAACTAGTAGGCATGAGAATATTTTCGCAAACAGGCTTTCTGTAAAACGTTTGTAATCAAACCAGTTTAAAACGTTTTAGTTCGAAAACATTTTAGCCACTCACCTCGAATTCTTAGAAACTTTTCACTCCAATAGCTCCTCGGGTCCCTTTTTCACCCCTAGAATCCAGATTCAAATTTCAACTTAGATTACTCATAGTTTCGAACCTTATTTGGAAATACTTTCTTCTACAAACTTATTCTAAAATGTCTTAGGAAGCTTACCCTAAGTTTTTAGCTCATAATTTCTCGTGGTTTGGCCGGAATCTCAAAATATTTAAGACTGGCTCAGACTGATACGACAGTCTGACCTTTCTGCATTCTTCTCAACCTCCAGCCCAATTCCTTTGAGCCTTTTCCTCCAGCAGTCCTACTCTGAAAACTAGACTTCTAGAGCTTTTAGATAACTTTGGAATCACTCCAAACACACAAGTAGATTGGAAGATCTCCTCGTCCAAATTTGACACATTCCTCTAAACCCTCACTGCCCTCTACTTTCTCTACGAAATTTATGATTTTTATGTGATTTGAAAATAAAATCCCAACTCCCCATTTACAGGTATTCAAATTGCTCGTGGGATTGACAGCACCTACTTGGCTGCATGGCCAAATGTTTAGTCCTCCCTTTATCAACGTAAGCTGACTTCACCTTGGTTGAATGTGTTCTTCCCAAACGCATCCAACACAATTTCTTAGGGTTTAAGAATTTCTCTTAATCGGACACCTAGATTTTAATTGACGTTTGCCCTTACGTCTTCAAGCTTTGTTTGTATTCAAATTAGGGTTTTTAAATGCATAATTCACCCCAACGCATCCAAATACATCGCCCAGAAGCTTGCTCGGCCGTTCAATGCATAGGTGAGGCATGGGCGTGACGTTCGAATGTAGCACCGGACAAGGCATGGCTGATGCACAGGCTTCTTTCGCTCTCTCCCACTTTCTCGCTGGTCTCGATCTCAATGATCTCGCTCTCAACGATCTCGTTGATCTCACTCTCAACGATCTCACTCTTAGCTACTGCGAACATTGTTTGTCTCCGTGCAATTTCTACACGATTGTGCCACTAGTCACTTGCCTTCCAGTGCTTTGTGCACAACACGCATTTCACATAAATTTTTCATACTTAGCCAATTTTTCTCAAATTTTCCAAACTCAATGTCCATATTTTTCTTTTCAAATCCCCATTCATTCTTCACCATTTCACACTAACTTTCTCATTAACCTACTCAACTTATTTATACAAATTTAAATAGGGACACACAATTAAGTGAAAAATTAAGACAATTTAAATAAGAAAACACACTTAAGTGTAAAATTGGGATTCGGGGTTCACAGAAAGCTCTAATGCAGCAGAAGAAAACACGAGACCATACTCTAAATTAATTTAGGACTTCGTGAAATACCCATACACTGGGAAATACAGAGAACAGAAAGACAAAAAGAAAAAAAATACAACCCACTATATTATTAATCTATGTTATGCATGCAATATATTTAAATCTACAGAGAAAAAAGAAATGTTATTTACTTTTGTAGAATCGTATGACAATTACCAATTCTCCAATTTGATTAAAAACAGCACCACCAAAAAGGGCTTCCTCCCTATTCTTTAAGAATTGAGGATTGTAGGCTTCTGGGAGCCAAATAACAATTGGGAAGAGAAGGAGGATAATTTTTTTTTCTTCTTTTGGAGAGAAAGTATGTTCACAAAACCGTTCTATTTCTTCTATGCAATCACCTACATTCTTAAAAAATTGTAGGATTATAGTCAAAGGAGAGAGAGAAACGTGGGAGTCATCCAATGTTTTTGTTAACTTCCTACGTGAGAGTTAACTTTTAATTTAATATTAAATAAATTAATTTAATTAATATCTAATTAAATCTTATTTAATTAATGCTTTCATTTAAATCATATTTAAATGAAACAACTCTTTAATTTAATAAAATAAAATAAAATATTATTTAATTCTCCAATTAAATAATTATCTAATTAAATATCAAATATTTAATTTAGCCTATAAACGAATCATATTCAATTGTATTTCTATCATGACCTATAATTTAAATGTGCATCTAATACACATTAATTTTAACCTATAGTTTTATGAATCTAATCATATTAAATTAATATGAACTTCTTCAAATATTTAATTTTCTCAGAAGTTGAATCATATCCAAAATTAAATTTATATTAAAAAATTTAATTAAACTATAAACTTTATATTATAATGTATCATTATACATTATATTATTTCCCTAAGTGAATTTAAATATTTCAAACTCTATTCAAGACATAGTTACCTCAATTCCCTTTACGAGCTAAAGAGGGGACCTCATGGACCTATAGATGAAAAGCTCCAACGATATGAGATTAATTGGTTAAATTCATTTACCAAATTAATCAATATTTGTTAATTTTGGGTACACTTCACTAAAGACCTACAACTGCACTCTTTTCACTATAGATATTTTTATGTCCACAGATATAGACCAATAACAGCAAGTTAGTCCTTCACGAGTGTTCATAATACCAGTTGAGTCAAATGACTATTTTACCCCTAGGTTACCTCTATATCCTTAAGTACTAGTATTCTTTTAATGAATAACCTGTTTATGGTCCACCCAATTAAAAAAAAACCCCTCTCGGGCCAGTGAGAAGGTAAGGCATTGTGTTCATGTCCCGAGACACCACTTAAGGAAACATTCATCTACTTACCCTAAAATTAGAAAGGAGTGAAATCCATTTTGTATTATTATA
Organism: Benincasa hispida; assembly: GCF_009727055.1. Classification (NCBI taxonomy): domain Eukaryota; kingdom Viridiplantae; phylum Streptophyta; class Magnoliopsida; order Cucurbitales; family Cucurbitaceae; genus Benincasa; species Benincasa hispida. Next base: position 32,661,618 of record NC_052357.1, read on the forward strand.
TTCCCAGCTCTCCGCTCAGTCTTGTCCCCAAAATGGTTGGCTTATTGAGTCAGTAAACTGGTCACTCTCATTTATGCAAATCAAAGGACAATCCCTTGTGAACTAGAGTTCATAATAGACTCCGGATTAAGACTAAGTTGCCTAGGTCATCCTATTGAAATAGAAACCTAACTAGTCAGTGGAGTTACATCTAGCGGTTACTATTTCGTAGTTCGATCTTATGCAAATTGATTGGATAGGATACCTCACTCGTATGTCACCTACACGAACGTGTTGGTTCATTGCGTTTGTATCAAATACAAAGTGGCTCGTATCAATAGTGTCACTAGGATAAGGTACTAGTCTTATCCTTATACTATTTTTTCTTTAGGCTGTATCTTGAACATTGATCCCTATATGCCTCCACATATAGTTTAAAACTCATAAGACAACCTAGGATGTTAGTTTGTTGGATCTAGGGTTATTAAGACAAAATGAATATAACACAATCATTAACACTTATTGAAATAACATCAATAACTCTTTATTGATGACAGTCAATTATTTACATTTACTATCTATGAGTTTTAAGGCATAAAACCCAACAATTCCAATTTCCAAATTTGGAACTCTTAGCTCGAACTCATTTTTATACGTCTTTAAGATTATTTAGGGTGGGTTTGCACAAGTTTTATCTAGGTTTTTATGTACTTTTTTTTTTTTTTTTTTTTTAATCTTGGGATTATTTCACAACTATTTTCCAACTTCCAAATTTAAAGTGTCTAACTCTAACTCATTTTTATACGTGTTTTAGATGATTTAGGTAGGTATGCACATGTCTTAACTAACTTTTTAGGTACTATTTTTTTGCCTTGGTAGCATCTACATCTCACAACTAATTCGTAACATCTTGAAATTATCTTTCAACTTCCAAATTTGAAAAGGCTAACTTGAACTCATTTTTATACGTGTTTTAGATGATTTAGGGTGGGTATGCATATGTTTTAGCTAGCTTTTGAGGTACCGCTTTTAATCTTGGTAGCTTCTTGCAACTATCACATAAAATCTCGCAACTATCGTCCAACTTCCAAATTTAAAATGCCTAGCTAACACGAACTCATTTTTGCATGTGTTTTAGGTAATTTAGTACGGGGTTTGCACATGTTTTAGCTACGCATTTTAGGTACTTTTCTTTTTTTTAGAAAAAAAATCTTTGTAAACATCTTACAACTGTCTTCCGACTTCCAAATTTGAAACGCCTAATTCAATCTAATTTTTATACGTGTTTGAGGTGATTTAGGGTGGGTATGCATATATATTAGCTAGCATTTTAGGTACTGTTTTTTTTTTTTAAATTTTTATTTTCATTTTTTAATCTTGGCAGAATCTCTGAACTATCTCCCCACATCCCGTAGTTATCTTACAATTTTCAAATTTGGAATGCTGAACTCAAACTCATTTTTATGCGTATTTTAGGTGATTTAGGGTGGGTATGCACATGTTTTTCTATCTTTCTTGGTATTATAATTCTTTTAATTTTCATAGCATACTGCGACTATATTGTAATATCTCGTGACTATCTTCCAAGAAATTTGAAATGCCTAACTCAAACTCATTTTTAGGTTATTTAGGGTGCGTATGCCTATGTTTTAGGTAGCTTTTGAGGTAGTATTGTTATGATTATTATTTTTTATCTTGGTACGTAGCACATCACAACTATCGCACAACAATCTTCCAACTTCCAAATTCGAAACACCTAACTCGAACAATATGAAAAAAATAAAGTAAACAAAAGATGAAAAAATAGATAGAATTTGATAAAATACGAAAAAATAAGTCAACACCAAAAAAAAATTAATAAAATCTGAGAAAATAGATAAAATGGAATTAAAAAAAGGATAAAGTGAATTCAAAACTGATGGGATCAAAAGGATCATAATTCAACTAACATAGTAATTGTATAATCAACCTCCAAATTAGAGTTTTGATACCCCCTCCCCCCAAAATTGTCCCAAAAAAAATTGATGCAGCCAAAAATTTAGCAAATATACGTTTTTGAACTCAAATTTGGCAACTAGAAACATAAAGTACTCAAATTGAAAATACTCTTGAGAGTGTTTTTGGGTTAAAGAAAAGAGGAAACACATAAGTGAGAGTGTATTTGTTATAAATTTGATGGAAACTTATTTTTTGCCATACTTCAAATGAAACTTAAAAACTTGCTATTGAAGGAACCGGTGAAGGTCCTTGAGCAGAAGCAGGAATTGGAACTCAAATCCCAATTTTATAGAACATGAAATTTATAGTAATAAAATAGAAATATTATGCATTAATTTAATTACATCATGCTAATAGAAAAAAAAAAAAGAAAAGAGATTAAGAGGTACTAACCCTTGAAGATCCGATCTTCAAGTATGATTCCTCTTCTCGAAAAGGTCACAAAATCGAAATCCTAATTTAGACACCATTAATCAGAACCTCTGTATTCTCTATTGGGATGAGAATCACAATAGTTTGTGGGCTATGTGATTTTGGAGAAGGAAAGAGATGGAGAGGAAAAGAGGGTGAGAGCCTGAGAACTTTTCTCAGAAATTGTTTAGATTGTTTTTCTGTATTTCTATTTTTTTTCTTCTCTATGAAACTCAAGGGAAGAAGAAGATGGTAACCAACAATCTGCCGACTCCCACTTTCACGTAGTAGAGAGAAAAGGGGGAGAGAGTTCCCAAAATTATTTTTCAAATTTCAAATTAATTAAAAGAAAAATAAATTTAATAAAATATTAATATATATTTATATGATATTCACTTTATCATATAATATATATTAAATTATATGTTATATCAAATATAACAAATAACCTATAGTTTAGTATTGTAGCAAATACAATATAACCTATAGTTTTCATTTTCTAATTGATGCACGATATTTAATATAAATCCCATTTATGCTAAATTTAATTATATGAATCCAATTCACATAATTAATATTTGAATCATATTCAATTATTTATTTCCTCTCAAATAAACTTTATATTATAATCTACCAAATACATTATAGTAATTGTCTCATATATAATTAAATAAATTAATTGTATCACATATAATTAATTTCTTCAATTAATTTGAACAATTCAAACTAATCCAATATTGATTCTCACTTAATCCCTATTGAGCTATAGAGGGGACCTCATGGACCTATAGCTTGAAGCTCCAATGATATTTGAATAATTAATTAAACTCATTTCATTATATTATTCAACATCCATTAACTGTTGGACACTCCACTAAAGACCGGTAGCTGCACTCTTTGCACTACAGATATATATCTGTGTCCATTGGATATAACTAGTAAACAGTGCATGACCCTTCACAAATTGCTCGTAAGTATAGTTAGGCCAAAATTACCATTTTGCCCCTATAGTTACATCTAACTCTTTAAGTACCACTGATCTCTCTAATGAACAATAAATCATAGTCCAACTATGACCAAACCCCTCTCGAGTTAGAAGAGGGTGTGGCACCACATTGTTCAAGCCGAAATCAGCCCTTAAGAGAGCAATTTATCTATTTACCCCAACATTGGAGAATGAGTGAATTTCTTCTTGTGTAGCTATGTTCCCAACTCCCCAATTAGGCGAATCCCCAAAATGTTAGGCTTATTGAGTCAACGATCTGGCAACTCTCAAATTAAAGGACCTCCTTCATAGACAGAAGTTCACAACTCACTCAAGATCCGGTCATATCACCTATGGTCATCTTGGTGAAATGTAAGTCTCTATTATGAACGACGTTATATAATGAGACTAGTCATTTTGTGGTCTTGTCTTATACAAACTCCTTTGTATAGAATACCCCCACTCACATGTCTCCACATGAATGATCAGGATTAGATCATTTGTAACACTTTACAACAATTATAACATCTACAAAGTGGGTCGTATTCGTAGTATCACCAAGATAAGGTATCCAGCCTTATCCATCTACTACAGACCATTTAGGTTATCACTTAAACATGATCTACCTGTATGTCTCTATATACATGTTTAAGCTACAGATGATAACCTTGGATGCTAGTTTATTGGTTTATGGGTTTAATACTACTAAATGTCAAATAAAACATATCATATTTTATTAAATAAATAAAATGTTTATACAATATAATTACAAACTATAAGACCCTACGAGATTTAGGGCATCAACCCCAATAGCTACAAAGTACATTTTTCCATACTAAAATACTTCGAGATGTTTGGTCCATCAATTTAGAGTTGGGTGGAGCAGGCTAAAATATCTCACTTTTCGTTAGGCTTAAATACTTCACAAAGATCTATGTTTGAAAATGATTTTGACATTATTAAAATTGCTTTTGTCATGTTTAAAGTCACTATGAAACACATATTTAATCACTCAAAATTAATTTAATGTTTTAATTCTCTCGCAACTATCTTTCAACTTCCAAATTTGAATTGTCCAATTCGAACTAATTTTTATACATGTTTTAGGTGATTTAGGGTGTGTACATACATGTTTCAGCTAGCTTTTTTAGGTAATGTTTTTTTTTTAAAAAAAGAATCTTGTTAGCATCTTGCAACTATCTTTCAAATTCCAAATTTGAAATGTCTAATTCAAACTCATTTTTATACATGTTTTAGGTGAATTAGGGTGGGTATGCATATATTTTAGCTAGCTTTTTAGGTAATGTTCTTAATCTTGTTCGTATCTCGCAACCATCTTTCAACATCCAAAATTGAAACGTCTAACTTCAACTAATTTTATACGTGTTTTAGGTAATTTAAAGTGGGCATGTGTTGGTTTTAGCAAGCTAATAGCAGAAGAATTCAGGACCATTAAACACTTTAATTCATTAATTTTAGCAACAAACCAAGTATGTTCATAAAATATAATGAGGGTTTCAGCAACATACCTTGAAAACTCTCTCCAATCCACAAAATCAGCTTCAATTACTTCTCCAAAAGCTTGTGGATCACCAAAGGATCTTCCCTACTATTCTCTAAGACCTTAGATTGAGTTGTGGAACTCAAAATGAACTGAGATTAGAGGGAATTTTGGAGAAGACACACTATTTTGATAGAAGTTGAAGAACTCCTTCTTCAACCAAGAAATCCAACAAAATTCAGTTTTGCATGACCCATTCAGCTCAAATTTTTTGTGTGTTTTAAGTAGGAAATCCATGCAATCAGATTGCATAACCACACAACAGCTCCTACTTCAAAAATTTGAGTGGATTTAAATGGATTGATGAGTAAGGTGCTAAAGTGGAAAAATCCCACTTTTAATGGGTTTTTTCAATTTTCAATTAAATTCTATTTTTTATCAAATTAAAAAATGAATTTAATAAATCAATTGTTTTAAATTGAGTTAAAATCAATTATTTGAATTTTCTTTAAAATTCAATTTTAATTAAATTAAACAAAATTGGTTTTCTAAATCTGATTTTTCACAAAAATTCAAATTTTCAATTTTCAATTTAATTGATTTAATTAATTCTATTAATTTAATATCAAATATTAAATTAATTAAACACCAATTCTACTACCATGAATCCCTATCCATGAAATTAATATTTAAACGATATTTAAATATTATCCAATTCTCCAATTTTGTTTAATCCAATAATTAAACGTGTAATTAACATATAATTAATAATTTCTTTAATTCGAATTTGAATGTTTCAAATTAACTCATCACGCTATTATCAGGTTTATTCCGTTTGTGAGTTAGTAGGGGGCTTAATGGATCTACAAATCATGGGCTCCAACGATCCGAGATAACCGACTAAACTCTTTAACTTAATTAACCATCATTTGTTAACTACCGGGTCACTCCACTAAAACCCAGTAGTTGCACTCCCCTCACTGTAGATATATTGTGTCCACTCGATATAACCATCATTGGTAAGTTAACCCTTCATAGGTTATTCGTAATAACGGCTAGGTCAATAGTTGTTTTACCCCCGAGATTACCTCTTCCTTAAGTCCTACTGATCCTCTAATGAACATTTGGTTTGAGATCCAATCATCAAACTAAGTCCCTCTTGGGCCAATGAGAAGGTAGGACCCTTGTTCAAGACTCGGAGTTAGCACTTAAGAGAACAACCTTTCTACTAACCTTAAAAGAGGGTAGGAGCGAATTCCATCTTGCACCATATGTCCCTAACTATCTACTCAGTCTTACCCTTGAAATGGGAGGCTTATTGAGCAAGTGTTGTTGAGCCAACCCTCACCCATGCAAATTTAAGGATAATCTCGAATAAACAGGAGTTCAAAGTTAGCTTAGGATTAAGGTTAAGTTACCTAGGTCATCGCTTGGAAAGAGTCAGTCTTAAATAGTAAACAGTGCTATAAAGTAAGAGTGACTTATTTCTTGGTCCGATTTTATGCAAACTCTTTACATAGGACGCCCCTACTCCTCATGTCACCATATGAATGAATTAGGATCACTTCGTTTGTAGCACTTTACAAGAATGATAACAACTACAAAGTAGGTTACATCTGATAGTGTTACCAAAATAAGGTACCCAACCTTATTCATATACTATAGATCATTTTGGCTATTTACTCAAACCTGATTCACTCTTATGTCTCCAGATAAAGTTTTAGTACTAATGTAATAGCCATGGATCTTAAGTTTATTGGATTTATTTCTAAAATGTAATGAGCAATTCAATAACTAATTTATTGAATCAAACTTCAATAACATCTTTATTGATTAACAGAATAAGTTTATTATTTATAAACCACGAGTTTTAGAACATAAAACCCAACAATGTGCACATGTTTTTCCTGGATTTTTAGGTACGATTCTTATTTTATTTTATTTTATTTTATTTATATGGTAACGTCTTGCAACTATCTTCCAATTTCTAAATTCGAAACGCTTAACTCAAACTCATTTTTATGTCTTTTAGGTTATTTAGGGTAGGTATGCACAAGTTTTATCTAGGATTTTAGGATTGTTTTTTTTTTTTTTTAATCTTGGTATCATCTCACAACTATTTTCCAACTTCCAAATTTAAAACGCCTAGCTCTAACTCATTTTTATATGTGTTTTAGGTGATTTAGAGGCGAGTATGCACATGTTTTAGCTAGCTTTTTAGACACCTATATATATATATATATACATACACAGATATATATATATATATACACATACACAGATATATATATATATATACATACATACACAGATATATATATATATATACACATACACAGATATATATATATATATACATACATACACAGATATATCTATATATATACATACACATATATATATATACATATATATATATATACATACATATATATACATACATATATATATATATATATGGTAGCATTTTCATCTCACAACTAATTCGTAACATCTTGCAATTTTCTTCCAACTTCCAATTTGGAACACCTAACTTCAATTCATTTTTATACATGTTTTAGCTAGCTTTTGAGGTACTATTTTTAATCTTGGTAGCATCTTGCAACTATCACACAAAATCTCGCAACTATTGTCCAACTTCCAAATTTAAAATGCCTAGCTAACATGAACTCATTGTCGTACGTGTTTCAGGTAATTTAGTGTGAGGTTTGCACATGTTTTAGCTAGCATTTTGAGTATTCTTTTTTTTTTCTTTCTTTTTTTATAAAAAAATCTTTGTAAAGATCTCACAACTATCGTCCAACTTCCAAATTTGAAACCCCTAATTCAAACTAATTTTTATACATGTTTTATGTGATTTAGGGTGGGTATGCACATATTTTAACTAGCCTTTTAGGTATTGATTATTATTCTTATTTTTTTTATCTTGGTAGCATCTCTTAACTATCTCCCAACATCCCGTAATTATCTGACAATTTCCAAATTTGGAACACTTAACTCGAACTCATTTTTATGCATGTTTTAGTTGATTTAGTGTGGGTATGCACATGTTTTAGCTAGCTTTCTAGGTACTATATTTTTTCTAATCTTCATAGCATACTGAGACTATCTTGTAATATCTCGTGACTATTTTCCAAATTCCAAATTTGAAATGCCTAATTCAAAATCATTTTTAGGTTATTTAGGGTGGGTATGCTTATGTTTTAGCGCGCTTTTGAGGTATTATTATTATTTTTATCTTGGTACGTAGCATATCGCAACTATAACGCAACAATCTTCCAACTTTCAAATTTGAAACACCTAACTCGAATTATACAAAAAATGAAAATACGAAAAAATAAAGTAAACAAAAGATGAAAAAATTGATAGATTTGGATAGAATATTAAAAAAATAAGATAACGCCCAAAAAAGATTAACAAAATTTGAGAAAATTAGATAAAATGGAATTTAAAAAAAAGGATAGAATGAATTCAAAACTGATGGGACCAAAATGATCATAGTTCAACTGACATAATGCTTGTACTATCAACCGCCAAATTAGAGGTTTGATACTCCTGCCCCACACATTGTCCAAAAAAATATTGATGGGGACGAAAATTAAGCAAATATACATTTTTGGGACTCAAATCTGACAACTAGAAATATAAAGTACTCAACTGAAAATACTCTTGAGAGCGTTTTTGGGTTAAAGAAAAGAGTGAAAGTATATTTGTTATAAATTTGATGGAAACTTGTTTTTTTGTCATATTTCCAGATGAAACTTAAAAACTTGCTATAAAGTACAATATTCCATGCTAAAATATTTCGAGATGTTTGGCCCACCAATTTGGAGTTAGGTGGAGCAGGCTAAAGTATATCACTTTTTGTTAGGCTTAAATATTTCACAAGATAGTAGGTCCATGTTTGAAAATGATTTTGACGTTGCTAAAATCACTTTTGTCATGTTTAAAGTCACGATGAAACACATGTTTAATCACTCAAAATCAATTTAATGTTTAATTATCTCGCAACTATCTTTCAACTTCCAAATTTGAAATGCCCAACTAGAACTAATTTTTATATATGTTTTAGGTGATTTAGGGTTTGCAACGTATTTCAACTAGCCTTTTAGGTAATGTTTTTTTTTAAAAAAAAAAAAATCTTGATAGCATCTCACAACTATCTTCCAAATTTCAAATTTGAAATGCTTAACTCAAACTCATTTTTATACATGCTTTAGGTGAATTGGGTAGGTATGCACATATTTTAGCTAGCTTTTTACTGTTCTTTATCTTGTTAGTATGACACAACTATCTTTCAGCTTCTAAATTTGAAACGTCTAACTTGAACTAATTTTTATACGTGCTTTAGGTGATTTAGAGTGAGTATGCACATGTTTTAGCTAGAGTTTTAGGTATTGTTCTTTTTTTTTTTAATAATCTTGGTAACATCTCTAAACTATCTTCCAATTTCCAAATTCAAAACGCTTAACTCGAACTCTTTTTTATATGTTACTTTGTAGGCTATTTAGGGTGGCTATGGACAAGTTTTATCTAGGTTTAATTTTAAGATACTAATTTTTTTTTTTAAAAAAAAAATTGGTATCATCTCACAACTATTTTCCAACTTCTAAATTTAAAACGCCTAACTCTTAACTCATTTTTATACGTGTTTTAGGTGATTTAGAGGTGAGTATGCACATGTTTTAGCTAGCTTTTTAGGTACTTTATTAATATCTGGTAGCATCTGCATATCACAACTAATTTGTAACATCTTGCAATTATCTTTCAACTTCCAAATTTGAAATGCCTAACTTCAACTCATTTTTATACGTGTTTTAGTTGATTAGGGTGGATATGCATATGTTTTAGCTAGCTTTTTAGGCACTGTTTTTAATCTTGGTAGCATCTTGCAACTATCACACAAAATCTTACAACTATCACCCAACTTCCAAATTTAAAATTCCTAGCTAACACAAACTCATTTTTGTATGTGTTTCAAGTAATTTCTGTTAAGGTTTGTGCCCTAAAGTCTCGTGTCCTATAATTTGTAAACAACTTTGTACGAACACTTGTGATGTATAATATAAATGATATTTACTTCACTACTTGACTTTGAATATTTAGATTTTTTTTTATTTTACCACAAACCAATAAACTTAATATCCATGGTTGTCTTTATGTAACTTAAGCATGTATGTAGTGACATACAAGTAGATCATGTCTTAAGTGACAAAAAAATAGTTGTAGTATATACATATAGGAGGGAAACCTTATCTTGGTAACACTAGGACGCGGCCTGCTTTGTGGAATTGTTACAAATGTTGTGACTTGTCACAGGTGGTTTGATCCTGATCATTTGTGTAGTGGACATGCGAGCGGAGGCGTCCTATACAAAGAGTTTGTATAAGACTTGACTTCGAAGTGTTAATGTCTTGTCATATAATATCGTTCAGGACTGAGACTTCATTTCACTAGGATGACCATAGGTAACATGACCTTAATCTTGAGTGAGTTGGGAACTCCTACCATTGAGGGCGGTCCTTTGATTTGCATGGGTGCAAGTGGCCAGAAACGTACCATTTTGGGGATTCGTCTGATTTGGTAGTTGGGAACTCAGCTTCACAAGATGGAGTTCACTCCTTACCCAAAGTAGGGGTAAGTAGATAGATTGCTCTCTTAAAGGTTGATCCCGGGGTTTGAACGATGTGGCGCCACACACATTCTCATGTCCCGAGAGGTGTTTATACATAGTAGGACTATGTTGTGTTGTTCATTAGAAGGATCAGTGGTACTTAAGGAGGAAGATGTAATTACAGGGACAAAAAAGTAAATTGGCATGTTGTAATTACGAGCATCTGTGAAGGGTCATCATATTGATGATTGGTATATCCAATGGACATAGAAATATATCTATGGCAAGAAGAGTTCAACTATCGGTCTTTAGTGGAATGCTTGGCAGTTAATGGATGGTGGATATTATGACTAAAGAGTTTAGTTAGCTATTCACGTACCGTTGGAGCTTTGAGCCATAGGTTCATAAGGTCCCCTTGGTAGGTTGGATAGAAGTTGAGAATCAGTTTTTGGGTCAGTTTGAAAAGTTCAAATTGACAAGAGGGAGTTCGATTATATATGATATAATTGAACGAGTTAATTAAATATGATACAATTAATTTTATGTATGAGATACATTAATTTGGAAGAAATTGGATATAAATATGATTTATATCAAGTAGAGGAAAATATTATAATAATATATAATATTAATTTATATGTTATGAATATGATAAGATCACATTCATTGGTCGGTTATAAAGGAAATGGGATGGCGTCCCTTCTATTCTAAATAACGAATGAGTGCATTACAAATAGTTGACGGTATGTTGAGCTCGTATGCATGGACATTGTGAAAAAGATAGTGACATCGTTTAGAAAATCAGTGCCTATACGATAATGACTGCACGATCACTTACATATACGATATTGGTAAGGGATCGCTTATCGATTACACCGTCGCGCGCTATTAACTAAACGATCATTTACCTTTTCCTAAGCGATCGTTTAGCTCCCGATATTTACTAAACGATCGTATTGACAATCGCTTAGTTTTTCTTACGCAATTGTTTGGACGATCGCTCACACTTTTCCTACACGATTGTTTATACGATCGCTTATATTTTCCTACATGATCGTTTAGACGATCACTTACTTTTTCCTACACGATCGTATACTTCACCTAAACGATTAAGCATCTTGTCTATGCGATAGATAACCTCATCTTCCACTTGCTTGATCGTCGTGTACGGTCTCTCTTTCTTCTTCCCTCTACCAAATCCGAACAAAGCCCACACTTTGGATTTTCACTCCAAGAATACTGGGGGCTCTGAGCAGTGGTGTCTTCTCCGTTTTCTTCTATCCAAGTGGTGATTGTTCGAGGTAGACGATTGGACTTTAGACTCGCTGTGAAGAAGAAATCTTCATCTGGTATGATCTCTTGATCTCTTTAGCATTATGAATGTATATTAGTATGTTTTGAATGTATATGTGGTAATTCTATCAGAATTGAAAAGATTCGCTTCCGCTCGTAGGTACTCTTGAATAAAAGTTCCTTCAATTTAGTGTGGGGTTTGCGCATGTTTTAGCTAGCATTTTAGGTAACTTTTTTTTTAATCTTTGTAAACATCCTACAACTATCTTCCAACTTTAAAATTTGAAACACTTAATTCCAACTAATTTTTATACATGTTTTAGGTGATTTAGGATGGGTATGCACATATTTTAGCTAGCTTTTCAGGTACTGATTTTTATTTTTACTTTCAATTTTATTTATTTATTTATTTTTATCTTGGTAGCATCTCTCAACATCCCATGATTATCTTATAATTTCCAAATTTGAAATGCTTAATTCGAACTCATTTTTATGCGTGTTTAGGTTATTTAGGATGTGTATGCACATGTTTTAGCTAACTTTCTAGGTAATGTATATATTTTTTAATCTTCATAGCATACTACAACTATCTTGTAATATCTCGCGACTATCTTCCAATTTCTAAATTTGAAGTGTCTAATTCAAACTCATTTTTAGGTGATTTAGGGTGGGTATGCCTATGTTATAGCTAGCTTTTGAGGTATTATTATTATCATTATTATTTTTTTTTAATCTTGGTACGTAGCATATCACAACTATTGTGCAACAATCTTCTAACTTCCAAATTTGAAACACCAAACTTGAGCTCATTTCTGTATATGTTTTAGGTGATTTAGGGTGGGTATGCCTATGTTATAGCTAGCTTTTGAGGTATTATTATTATCATTATTATTTTTTTTTAATCTTGGTACGTAGCATATCACAACTATTGTGCAACAATCTTCTAACTTCCAAATTTGAAACACCAAACTTGAGCTCATTTCTGTATATGTTTTAGGTGATTTAGGGTGGGTTTTCACATGTTTTAGCTAACTTTTTAAGTATTTTTTTTTTTGTTTTTTATAACCTTAGTAGCATCTTGTAATTATATCGCAATATCTCACAACATCTCACAACTATCTTTTTCAACTTCCAGATTTGAAACGACTTACTTGGGATCATTTTTTAAGTGATTTATGGTGGATATGCATATGTTATAGTTAGTTTTTTAGATATTGTTTTTTATCTTTTTTTTTTTATCTTGATAGCATATCACAACTATTTCACAAAGTTTTTAACTATCTTCCAACCTCAAAATTTGGAACTAAATCAAACTCATTTTTATAAGTGTTTATAGGTAATCAGGTGGATATACACATATTTTAGTTAGCTTCTTAGGTACTATTTTATACTTAGGCAAAAAGTGATTATTTAATTAATTAATTTATTTTTATATAAGAAAAGGAGTATTTAATTAAGTGTATCCTAGACTGCACTCTAGTATTACTCTTTTCTTGAGGTCGGTAGCATCTCGCAACTCTTTTAGGGGGTGTTTGACAACCCAAGAAGAGTTGAGTTGAGTTGGTATTTTTTAGCAACTCAATGTTTGACAACCGACTTTAAATGTTAGTGGAGCTGAGTTGATTATTTTACCAACTCACCCCAACTCACCCTAATTCTCTCTTTCTAATGTTTTTTTATGGTTCCATCCATCGGTCACTGTTGGCGATTATCGTTACTGCACTCCGGCGACATACTCCGATGACCACCTTCGGATGACCAACTCTGAGCTCTGACAACCACCTCTGATGACACTCTAACAACAATTTTGATAACCACCTTGGTACAAAATAACTCCAACTTTCACATTTGCATGACCAACTTCTACGAAGAACTCTGGGCTAACCACCTCCGACGAAAACTCTAGTGACTAACTCCAATAACGACTATCTTCGCACAAGTAAATTCGACGACATACTCCGACTACCACCTTCGTGTGCCCAACTTCGACGACCATTATAAAAATAAAATGGTGGGTTTAATTAATCCACCATTTTATCACTCTCACTCTCACCCTTTTTCCCATGCATTTTCATTACTCTCCCAATTCTCTCAATTACTTTGTCATTTCTCTCTCTCTCATGTGTCTCCTCACATTTACTCCATTTATCTCATATTCTCTCTTCTTTCGCCTTTTCGTTCATCTTTCTCATTTCTCTCTTCTTTCTCCATCTGGCTCGTATGAATTTTATTTTTCCTTTTCTTTTTAACTCCTTTTTTAAATTTTTTTTTCTATAGCTGTTTTTTTAGATCTAATTATTCTCTTATATTTTATTTTTTCTTAGATCTAAAAAATATTACATACATGTTTCACTAAACAAAAATTCAACGATATGTTTTAAACAACCTATCCTTTAATGTTTTCAAATATTATATAATTCTAATGAAATAGTGGAATTTAAAATTATGGCTCAAGTTTTTTTTTTTTTTTTTTTTTTTTTAAGATAGTTTGTACACTGATGCAACATGATAGTAAAAAATTTAGACATTAATATTTCTAAAATCATTTTACCGGTTTTAGAAAAAGGTAAATCATATTCCACAAATTGGTAAAAAAAAAAAAAAACTATCTAATAGATGGTTTTATGATTTAAATTGTAAGATTTTGGTTTTTTTAAGATTAACATTTAAGTGTCACCTCTTCTATCTAAAACAATGACAATAATTTCATTTGACAGCACCAATTCTTTCATTCTTTTTAAACTTTTACGATAATAATGATTAAGTTGAGTTTTTTAATGGAATAATCACTTCTATTTGAGTGTTTAAAAAATTGAATTCAAAATTTTGTGTTATTTATATGAATAATTTGTAGAGAATTTGTTATGTTTTCGAAATTTTTTTGTTTTTATCTTAGAAAAGTTAGGAAAATATGTGTATAGTTGAAAATTAAAATCAATCATAGAAAAAAAGAAAAAAAAAAAGATAAAATCAATTTCATTTACAAAAACAACACAAGATACTGAACTCAACTCTATCTCCAAACACAACAATAATTACCACTCAATTTCACTCTACACACCAAATACAGATAATATAACTCTTTAGATAATTTAATTTTTCAGATAATAATTGCCAAACGTCCCTTATTTTTGTCATCCATTGAATTCTACTAAAAATCTATGGGTGTGTTTGGAGGCCTAATATGAGTTTTAAACTCAGTGAGATCTTATATCATATCAATGTTTGGTGGTTCGTTTTTATATATCACCAATTTGAAAAATCCAGCCCAATTGGTTTGCAAATAGTAATGGGAATTTGGACGGATTTTCGTATGTCCCCCTTTCCCTCACTCATACATCTCTCCCTCTCCCCTTTCTCAGATGTCTCCTCTCCCTCCCCTCTTTCCCTCACTCACATGTCTGTTCGTCTCCCCTTTCCCTCTCACATTTCCCTCCTCAGATGAATCTCTCCTCCGTTTCCCTCAGATCTCCTTATCCTCTTTCCATCTCACGTCTCTCTCAACCATTGTCCTCAACCCTAGCCGCTTCAATCTTCTCCTCAATCTCGTCCTCAACCCGCTTTCGTTGTTTTGTTCATAGATCTATTATTTTCTCACAGATCTAGTGTTTACGGCTTGTTTTTGGTCATCGGTGTTGCTTCAGTCGATCGTTGAATGCATGGTAGGGACTGGTTGAAGGAATTGTAGCTTGGTAAGGGAGAACATTGTCCACTTCAGGTTTGTTTTCTAAACTCTAGATCGGCCAATGATGAGTCTCTGTTTTGTTTCTCCTGAAATTTTCAATTCCATGCCTTGATGCTCTATTCTGTGTATTTGATTTTCATGTTATGATAATTTTTTTAAACATGTTCTGTGTATTTCATGTATTTCATATTCTAAACATGTTCTCAACATGTTCTGTGTATTTCATGTTTTGTGTATTTTATTTTCTAAACATGTTCTGTATATTTGATTTTCATGCCATGATTAATTTTTCTAAACATGTTCTGTATATTTCATGTTCAGTGTATTTCATTTTCTAAACATGTTCTGTGTATTCCATGTTCTAAACATGTTCTGTTTATTTCATGTTCTGTGTATTTGATCCTCGATCCTCTATTTTGTATATTCTCCATTCTGTGATTTGTTTCGTTTTTAATATTGTGTCTTCTTCTCTGTCTTTCCCTTCAAATTTTCATTTTCATGTCTTCATTCTCTGTTGTTTTGTATATTTGATTTTTCAGCCATGTTTAATTTACCTACGAATTCTTTACTCTGTATCTTATTGTTCTAATCCTAATGCCTTGAATTTTGTTAGTCATAGTTATTAATTTTTTTTGCACATTTTCAATATTATGCATTATTAATTACTTCATTTATTAAACTGCCCACCAACTTCATTTATTAAACTGGCCACCATCATTTATTAGTTTTCTTGCATATTTTCACTACCCATACTTCATTAATAACTCAACCAACTTATTAATTGGATTTGGGTTCATTTACATGATGTGAATTTAATTCTAAGGCCGGTCACACTACTTTTTTTAAAAAATATTTGTTGGGGTTGTTATTAATGTTCAACAACCACCCCTCTCCAATCACCCTTCTTCCTATATAACAACATTGGTCTTTCTCTATTTGCTGAGTGCCTCCATTGTCCGAGATTTAGTTTGTCAATCTGGTAAGTTGTTTAATTTGGTTTCTCCTTCTTTACTTTCTATTCTTTGGTTCTGTTTTTTCATATTATTAACTTCCTAACTTTTGGTTCTTTGGTGGGTGGTAGGGTGCTTCATTGTGTTTTGATCCGGCAACTCGTGGACTCTCATCCAAATACTACTTCATAAAAGTTACATAGGTACTTCTCCATTCTAACTAGTTCTATTTCTACATTTTAAATATTTGTAGATTTTTTCTAACTTCTGTTTTTTGTTTTGTTATGTAACCCAAACTAATTTGGAACATTCAACTAGTTTGCGGTTAGTGTGTTATTTTTTTTTTTATTCCTCTATATTCCATTTTAGTTATATTTTTTGGTGTGCCTCATTGAGATTTTAGTTGTATTTTTTTTGTGTGTCTCATTATGTACACGGACTATTTGACATTTTTTGATGTTATTGACCGTTTATTAATTTTTCACTGTTTGACATTTTTTGTGTTATCAATTTTGGTGTAAGAGACTGTTTATTACTTTTTAAATTTTAGATGCTTTCGATTCTACCGTAATTGTAATACCCAAATTGACTTTTGATAATTTGATTTTATAAATTCAAATTAACGATATGGCTTTTTTTTTAATGGAAGTTATCTCATCGTTAAAATCACATTAATTAACATTATTATTAATCTAAATTGAATCATATCTTTGATATAGTAATCGTTTATACTCTTCAATATGATTTTTATAGGGAAATTGTTTCAAATGGTAAAACTGTTGAAAATATTTACAAAATATAGCAAAATTTTAGAACTATCAATGATAGACACTGATAGACACCGATAAACTTCTATCAGTGTCCGCTATATCTTGTAAATATTTTGGTTTATTTTTCTGTATTTAAAACAACCCATTTTTATATTATTTAATCATTTTTAATTATTTTGTATTAATTATCAATATACAAATTAACTAACATTTTTTATTATTTTAGTATAAATTATCAATATACAAATTATGGTCAATTATCACCATTCTTATCAATTTATTCATTAATTTATTCAATTTTAGTAATTAATATAATCATGTTTAATTAATAAAATTTTGAACTATCCTTTGTAGTATAATCATGTCATCAATTAATTAATTATTCATATAATCATGTCTTTAATTAATTTATTCATTTGTAGTAATCAATATAACTTCGAAATGTTTAATTAATATAATCATATCTTTAATTAAGTAACTATTCATTGTAGTTGCACCATGTAAATTATTGAATTAAAAACAGTTTTTGAAATGTTTTCTTCCCAATAAAGATTTGAAACTAATATGGACTTTTGACTAACTATGGCTAATGCAACAACTTTCACATACTTTGACCAACTTATGAAAATAATAATAAAAATGTAAATTATAGTTTTTTAATATAATTCAAATGTAAATTCTTACCCTTTTTTTTATATGGATTTAAGGATAAGATAATTAATTTACCAATTTACTAGTTAAACTATTGAATAACTCATGAAGTTGTAGTAATATATTTCAATTCAGATCCATCCCTAATAAAAACTATTTTTCCTTTTGTATCCTAGGGATTTAGGTTTCTATCCCAAAATATGGAAAATGAAGAAGTCTTTACTCTCCTTTCAATCATCACCACGTCCCAATGACAACTATTCCTAACATTGGCTCTATTACTAAATGACCATTGTAGAATAGACAACCAACCCTCCTACATTAGACATCGAATTAGACAACTAAACTTCTTTCGGCTTATTTATGAGAATGACGTCTGCCGTTGCGAGAGCACGCGAATGGATAGACGGAATTTCGTCATCCTCCGTAACATTCTTAGGACGATCGGTCGTCTGGCAGCACCTACTCAATGCGTTGAAGTCCAAGAGATGGTGGCAAATTTTCTCCACATTTTGGCGCACGACGTTAAGAATCGAGTAGTCGGACGACAGTATGCACGGTCTGGTGAAACTGTTTTGAGGCATTTTAGGTCCATTCTGACCGTAATACTACAACTTCATGAGTTACTACTGAAAAAATCGGAACCTATCACGAGCGACTACACTGACAGTAGGTGAAAATGGTTTGAGGTATTACAACATTTTAATTCCACTCCCTGTTAAATATTCGGTTCTAGATTTTTAGGAAACTAGGAAATGTTTATCCCTTTGTCAATGTATGATCTTATACAGAACTGTCTTGGGTGCATTGGATGACACATACATAAAGGTCAATGTAAGTGCAGTTGATCGTCCCCACTATCGTACTCGAAAAGGTGAGATAGCCTTGAATGTGCTTGTCATCTATTCACCAACTGGTGAGTTCATATTTGTCCTGTCGGGTGGGAAGGGTCTGCAGCCGATTCTAGAGTGCTTAGGTATGCAATTTCTCGACCACACGGGTTGAAGGTTCTTAAGAGTATAGACTTTTGTGATTCCATTGTCTAGATTCAAGAGCAAATAGTTTGCCAACTAATTTTCTGTATACCATGCCTAGGTTATTATTACCCATGTGATGCTAAATATCCCAATGTCGAAGGATTCTTGACACCATATAGGGGAGAGCAGTACCCTCTTTCAGAATAGCATGGTGCTGGAAATGCACTAACTAATCCATGAAAATTTTTGAACATGAAACATTCATCTGCTAGAAACTATATAGAAAGAGCATTTGGCATACTCAAAGGTCGTTAGGCGATACTACGTGGGAAGTTCTACTACCCAGTTAAGATCCAATGTAGAACAATAACGACATGTTGCCTGCTGCACAACCTGATAATAAGGGAGATGCGTTAGACTACAATGTCCGAAACAACGGATGATGAGGATTCTACATCTAACAAGCTCAGCGGTGAAAATATACAATTTATTGAAACATCCGACGAATGGACCAGTTTCAAGGATGATTTAGCGATGCGAATGTTTGATGAATGGGAACAAGCATCATGAGCACAAAGTTTCTTGTTCAATTAGCTTTACTATGAATAACTTTCTCCTACTTTTAGATTATGTTATCTTTCGGTTCAAACAATTTACTGTATTGAATTATCTTAATTTATGTTGTGTTAATTGGTTCATGTGAATGATGAAACATGTTCTACGTCTTTCGTACTCAAACTTTGTTTATCAATTTATTTTATTTAGTTTTATGTATGTATGTAGCTAAATGGTAGGACGTGAGAAAATGACAAAACACATTTGGACAAAGGTTGAAGATGCACGATTAGTGGAGTCACTATTGCACTTGGTAGAAACAGGTTGGCAAGTTGATAATGGAACATTCAAGCCTGGCTATCTACAACAACTATAATGTCTACTTACGAAAAAAATTCTTAGATATTCCATCGGGCTGTTGACAATAGAGTGAAAGGTTAGATTTTTAAAGCGACAATATTGTGCAATCGCCGAGATGCTGAGTAATGCATGCAGTGGATTTGGTTGGAACAACGAGTTCAAATGTGTGGAAACAGAGAAAAAGGTTTTCAATGTATGGATTCGGGTAAGAGAACACATTATAGTATTATTATCTTACAATGATGAACTCTCTCTAATATAATATTATGTTCTAACATAATATACGTTTCTGTTTGTTAGTCCCATCCCAATTTCAAGGGTTTGAGACACAAACCATTCTCCCACTATGATAAGTTCTCAATCGTATTTGGGAAAGATTGGGCCACTAGTGAAGGGAGTGACACCCCATACGATCAAGCATCTACAACAGATGAACATTTTGAGGATATTCAGTTGGGATCACAGGTTAATGAGCAATAAGAAAGTATACCTGACATGAACATACCAATCGTTGATGGGATGGATGAGGTTTTCCCAGATACACCCATCAGTAGGCGTACTGAATCAAGTAACGATACGAGAGGAATAAAACGAAAGAGGACTCCCTTCCAATCTGAAATGCTTGACATTGTACGCACAATAATGGACGTGCAAGAAAGTAAAATGGAGAAACTTGTACAAAGGAAGAAAGAGAAATATGAACTAGAGCTTAAGAGGCGTCAGGAGTTCATTAAACAGATCTACCAAGTTGAGGGTTTAAAGGAGGACGATCAGTTGACCCTCATAGATCTGTTGGTGAATGATATTCAGTGAACATACGGTTTTCTAGCCATTCCACCACCATTAAGGAAAAGGTATTGCATGCGTTTGTTGAGTAAGACTAACTAATTACATTCTCGGTGTTTGCAAGTTGGTTTGTTATTATTTTTTTGTAACTTCCCCTAGTTTCTTATTCCATAGGTATCATATATTTGTTGATTTTTTGTGACATGTACAAATGAGCCGTAGTTTGTGGCCCTTAGATATAGATGAAAATATTTCTAATCAGGTTGTAAAATGGTCATGTATAACGCCATATGTAAAATCTTTTGAGGGGAATGAATTTAATGAATTTCATATCCGATCTATTTTTTTTTAACAGTGGAATGAATTTAATGAATTTCATATCCGGTCTAAATTAACACTATTTTGTAAAACCATTTGGCTTTCTTTGATGAGAAGTTTAGAATAAATAATATAAAATTGAACTGTATACTATATCTTGAGATTGGAAAGAATAAAAAAATACAATCAATGTCTTATTCCAAATAGGATAAATACAATAATTGGATTATAAGATTAAAAAAATAGTGTTCATACAAGCATTATTATAGAGTACAAAAACTGAACCAAATAACAATAAAAATTCTACCCACCCAAATCCAGATATATAAACTCAGACATATCAATTCTGCATACTCAAACACAGTTTCCCAGTCACCCCAATCAGCCCCTATAAGAATTTAGAAACTTCAAAAATTTACAAATTAATCGATAAAGGGCGGAAAATAAAAGCATCTCATATCCCGACTGTTCCAGCGCCTTCTATCGCGGTGGCCATGGCTTCGAGGCTTATGCAGGCGGTTCTGTATGAAGCCTATGGCGGCGGATCGGCTGCGCTCAAGGTTACTCCCTCATCCTTCTGGGCTTCCATTGTTTTTTTCCTTTTTTTTTTTTAAATTTTATTTTATAGAATTTATGGTACTTAAATTATTTTAGATTTGTGCCTGCTCATATCCCGTGTTGTTGCTTCTGTTGATATTTAATTCGTTTCAATCCTTTCCTGGATGAGTTATTTTGTGGAATTTGATTTATCTTTAAGTGGGGGATGAATCTTTCCACGAACCTATGTCGATACTTCTCTTTGTCAGTTATTTTATATTGTTGGCAATCTTTCCATTATCTGTTGGCAATTATGTTCAAGTTGCAGTTAGCTAGAGATGAAGCTCAAATAGAAGGAGATCAGTAATCTATATTTTCTCTGTTACATTATGAACACACAAACATCCCATTTATAAGTAGGCTAAAGAAGATAGAAGAGATTTTAAAGAGATAAATAGGAATATGTTACAACCAAATACACTTCCTCAAACGCAATAAAACATTCTTTTTTTTTTAGAAAAAAAAAGTTATGAAACTAGCAGTCCAGTATACTGGATCTTTATTTGATCTGTCTTTATCTTCCTGCAGCATGCAGAAGTTCCCATTCCTAAACCCAAGACAGATGAGGTTTTGGTTAAAGTGGAAGCAGTTAGTTTGAATCCAATTGATTGGAAAATTCAGAAAGGATTGATACGTCCCTTTCTTCCTCGCAAGTTCCCTCATATTCCTGGTACTTCTCTTTACTTATGGTTAATGTTATGCATGTGTAACCTGAATTCTTGCTCTGAAAGCTTTTTTGGTATGATTTATAAGTGAAAGTTTAGGCATGTTTTGGTAACAGAGGAAATGAGCTTTCATGACACTGAAATGTTGTAGAGTTAGGTGGGTAATCCTGTAAGATTAGTTAAGTTGTGCGCATACCAATTCTGATCTTAGCGGAATGGACATTGGTGATTAATTTATACAAGCTTTTGGTGTGGACTATAGGTCCAAAATCTGTTGCTATCTAACCCCCTTCTTTCTTAGGATTTCAGGCTGTAAGATTTCATGAATGTGCCCATTGATTAGACCTTTCTTAAAAAACTATTTGCGCACCAATAGTATCTTCCTGATGAATCTGGTCTAAACCTCGAATATACAGCAGTAACCAGGTGACTTGGAGAAATAAAGACATGGATAGGAATTTTTTTTTTAGTTTTTATTTTATTTTTTTTGAAATTTATACTTATATCATCCAATTTCCTTACTATGAGTTTCACATTTTTTAAAGAAACATTTGAACATTTCAGTAAATTCCAGAAACAAAATATAAGATTTTGAAACTTACTCATTTTTGTATTCAAAATTTGTTTTGGATTTTGAGAACATGGATAGGAACTTTCTAAAAGTAAAATAAGAGTTAGTCTGTCAAATAATGTTTTTCGAGTAGACAATTGTCCTGTTTTTCAAAAACTTCTATTATATTTATTATTAACATATGACTTCAAGATTGATGCAAAATGCAATAGATTCTTCTAAACTTAATTTGCTTTTAACCTTCGCAATGGATATGACAAACTTAAATTTTGCATAAAGGCCTCGTGGAAATTCTGTCTGTCCCATCCTGGTTTTGTTTATTCCTGCAATTATTATTTAGCTAACAAATTCTGGGTTTTAGATCTTCTCTAGACGACTTCATTTCTTTTAAAATGCTGAAACAGGTACTGATGTGGCTGGAGAAGTCGTAGAAGTTGGAGCAGGAGTCAAAAGCTTAAAAGCTGGGGACAAAGTTGTTGCATTTCTTAGCCATGCTGTAAGTATTCCTTCACCTTTTCTACGGCTAATTTTTCTTGACCATGAACAAGAAACATTCTTGGTAATTGATTAAAGAAAATTGTGACTTTGCTGATGACTACGAAGTATATTTCTAGTCCATCTCACATGCCAGCTACTAAATGAATATTTACATTTTCAATGATATCCTTGTTTTGTACGTCTTATGAGTCTATGACGTTGTGAATTACATTACTACACATTGGGATTGGATAATTTACTATCAGATTATTTATAGGCTTATAGCACTATTATTTTTATTGGGAGTTTTTTCCCTTCTTAAGTTTAACCATGTAAGGTGGGGGATTCAAACCTCTTGGTCAATGGTACATATTTTATGTTAGTTGAGTTGTCAGTCTTATCGAGAATTTCATTTTTATATAGTTTTGGCTCTCTGTCTTTTCTCATAGTATGACCTTCTTCTTTTTTTTTTAAAAAAAAAAAAAAATTAAGAGAAACTACTATGTTAGTATATTGGTCAAACATATACAAACAAAGAAGGGTTATAGAATAAGCATATCATCAAAAAGGAAATGTCAGCATAATTTTTTTAAGGTTAAACAATGTTAGTTTGTTTTTGAACTTTCAAGTTTGTGTCCATTTGGTTCATTAACTTAAAAAAGTGTCTAAAAGATCTTCAAACTTTTAATTTTGTGTCTAATAGGTCCATCAACTTCATGACCAATAGGTCCTTTATATATTCAATTTTTTTTAAAAAATTAATTGATTTTATAGATTGAAAATCGAATTTTATATTTAGTGGGACCCTGAATTTGATTTTGCATCTACTACATCCGTGGATTCTAAAAAAAGGTTGGGTAGGTCAAGAATCTATTAGATATTAGTTGAAAGTTCAGGGGCTATTAGAGACGGGATTAAAAGTTCATGGACTTATTCGATACAAAATTACAAATTTCTATACCAATTGAATAAAAAATTGAATGTTTAAGGACCTATATTTGACACTTAGGTTCAAAGACCTGTTAGATACAAAAAGGTCTATTGACTATTATACACTATTTAAAGTTTATAGATCAAATAAATACAAAGCCGCAAATGGAGAATGAACTTGCAATTTAGCCTTTTTTCTAAAGGGGACGATATTTTTGATGATGAAATGAAAAATTATAAATCTAGAACACAATTTAAATTCTTGTTCCAAAAAAAAAAAAAAAAAGAAATTCTAAATTACAAGACTTGGGGGGGAGGGACTACAAAACTGAAAAATACCCTAGAAAAAAAACTATCTGCTTGCTTCTTTCAATGTAATCCAAAAAGACTGGAACATTGATGTTCAACTTGATAGGAAGAGACAGCAACACTAAAAGGAGAAATGAAGACCAAATACATCAAACCAGATCCTGTGAAGTCCTAAAGCCAAAACATTTCCAAAGCAAAAACCTGAAAAAAAACACCAAATCTTCAAATTTCCAAAGCATCCATAGGTTAACAATGGTGTTATGCTGGTTAACCTCCTTTCAAAGAATTTTTTAAGATTCTTGATAAAAATCCTTTAGTGGCTTCATTTTCTAAAGGACTATAGTTTTGCATTTTCTTTAATCAAGCTAGGTCATATCCATATCCATACTGTTCTGTTGCGAACATAACTCTTGAATTGTGAAACAACTTGGTCAGAACCACCTCACTAATTGATTAAAACTTGACTCGATTTTTGAATCCTATGTTATTTGGGTGATTCATTTCATCGAAAGTTTTCATCTTACAGATGTATATTCTTTTATATTACAATGACAGACGGGAGGTGGACTTGCTGAATATGCTGTAGGAAAGGAGGCTGTAACGGTTTATAGGCCTCCTGAAGTGACAGCGGCCGATAGCGCTGCCCTACCTGTCGCGGCTTTGACAGCTCACCAGGCTCTCACGCAAGCTTCCAGGATCAAGCTTGATGGAAGTGGCCCTCAATCAAACATTCTTGTCACTGCTGCCTCTGGAGGTGTTGGTCATTATGCCGTTCAACTAGCAAAGTTAGGGAACACACATGTGACAGCTACTTGTGGTGCCCGTAATATGGAGTTTGTGAAGAGCTTAGGTGCTGATGAGGTTATTGACTACAAAACCCCAGAAGGGGCAGCCTTGAAGAGCCCATCAGGTAAGAAGTATGATGCAGTGGTTCACTGTGCCTCAGGGATCCCATGGTCTGTATTTGAACCAAACTTGAGTCCGAATGGTAAGGTCATAGACATTACTCCAACTCCTGGTACGTTGGCGACTTTTGCCTTCAAGAAACTAACTTTCTCCAAGAAGCAGCTGGTGCCATTGCTGATGTCTTTCAAGAGTGAGAATCTGAGCTATCTCATTAACCTGATCAAGGAAGGCAAGCTGAAGACGGTGATCGATTCGCGGTATCCTCTCAGCAAGGCTGAAGATGCTTGGGCAAAAAGCATGGACGGCCATGCCACTGGGAAAATCATTGTGGAGCCGTAGCAATGTACTTTTGAGCTGGTTTTGGCTTGTGAAGTTGTGGCCTGTTATATGCATCTTGAATGGTGATAGTTGTGAAATATGTATTTAGGAAGGATAAACGTGTATTTTAGTCCTAATGATCGTGTCATTTTTTTTTGGTTTTATTTGCCGTATGTTTTTTCCCTCGAATAAGTTAGTATGAACGTGAAATGTTACAAGAATGAAGATAAGATGTATGAATTTTAAAATAACTGTTGTGAGATTTTTAATTATCAGTATAATAATTTTATGATCAATATCAAGAGAAAAAAAAAACTTTGTTTCTAGATTCAAGATTTAAATCACTTCACTGATACGTTTTATGAGACTACTTTGAGGATTCTAGCAAAATCAAGAAGTGCAAACCAAGCTAACTCGTGTGAAACAAAGTATGTCACTTCCAACCAAGATGAGTTTATCATATGTGGAAACATAGTGTGGAAGCATAGTATGTCACTTTCAAGTTTTCAACCAAGACGAGCTTATTACAAGCTTCCAAAATACTACATGTGAGAAGTTGCACTTAAGTTCCATATTTCTCTATCTATATATACAATTTTTTTAATCATTTTAAATTATTCTTGATGTGTCAAATTTTAATGGGGTGCAACAAGAGCTGTACCATAGCTAAGTGCAGTTCATGTACATCCAAATGTTTTTCAAACTTTATATATATATATATATATATATACACATACATACATGGTTTAAGGTAATAATAACATTTATAGGTTTAGTTACATTACACATTTTTTGTGTCTGCTCTATACCCAAAATAGTTTTGCCAATGTTAAATTATTTTAAAAAAGAACTAAAATAACAAACACTATGAACATTAGAGTTCAAATTTTATATTTTGAATGTTAGCATAAATTCTTTATATCTATATTGAATAGATAAACTCTAGGATCATTCATGTCAAATGGTCAAGAATAACATACCGGATTCCATTGCAAAATTGATGATGAATGACTATGGTCTTCCTCAACCAAAATTTCGAATGCCCTTAGTGGGATCTCTTTCTAAATGGGATTCAAGAAAGACTGAGTGCTTATTGTTTTGGTATATTGGGACCATAGCCCAAGGTCTCTTTATATACTAGTTCAATTATGGTTCCATTAAACCCTAATTAACTAGGAATCTACCCATTAAGTCCATACACAATTAGGAATCTAGAGTCTTAATTAATTAGATCACATAATAGGGCCCAATCTAGTAAAATAATCCAATGTGATAAATTATTAATCCACATACATAGCCCATACTTTAATTAAACATATTATTTATTTAAATATGTCTAACAATCTCCCACTTGGGCTATGTCTATGTACCTAATATAATTAAATCACATAAACCTTAAGTGCGCATAAACAGGTTAGTTCAATAATAGAATTCCCCTTTAGTTCAATCTGGTCCATCTCCTGTATTAGCATGGAATCAAGGCGGCTTTCGTCACTACCTTGTAACTAAACCTTCCTTGATCACCAATTCCAATACATTCAATGACATAGATCAAGTATGGATGGATAGCATGGAAACTACATGCAAAGGATTTTGGATCATGCCTATTTCCAATTGGTCCAAATTCCTTAATGAGATCATTCTAAAAAAAAAACTTTTATGCTAAACTGCATGCATGATAAACAAGTTGAGACAATAAAACATAAACCATCAACTTTATTCTATATAGAAAATAAACAAAATAAGATCAAAGAACATCCTCAATAACAAACTCCCACTAAACCATGGAATTCAAAAAAGTGACTAACACCCATGTGAGCAATATGCTCATGAAAAACTTTAGGTGGTAAACCTTTAGTCAATGGATCTGCCACCATAGAGTTTGTTCCTATGTGTTCTATCGAAATTTGACAATTCTGAACTCTTTCTTTAACAACCAAAAACTTCACGTCTACATGCTTTGACTTCATATTGCTTCTGTTGTTGTTGGAATACATCACAGCTGACTTATTGTCACAAAATAATTTTAGTGGTCTTTTTATGCCAACCACTATCCGCAGCCCAGTGACAAAATTTTGCAACCATATTCCATGATTGGATGCCTCATAACATGTTATAAACTCCGCAACCATAGTAGAAGAAGCCATAAGTGTTTGTTTAACACTTTTCCAGGATAGTACTCCTCCAGCCAACATGAAGATATAACCTAAAGTGAATCGCAAGTGTCTTAACATCCAGCATAATCAGAATTAGAATACCCAATGATCTCCAAAACTTCTGATCTCCGATAAGTGAGCATATAATCTTTTGTTCTCTGTAAATATCTCATAACCCGTTTGGCTGCTTTCCAATGATCCATCCCCGGGTTACTCAAATATCTGACTAACACTCCAACTATGAACGCAATATCTGGACGCGTATATACTTGAGCATACATTACACTTCCAATGGCCAATGCATAGGGAACCTTCTGCATCTCCTAGTCTCGAATGTGGTCTTGGGGCATTGACCTAAATGAAATTTATCACCTTTAGAGATCGAGGTATCTCCCGGTGCGCAGTCTTTCATGACAAATCTACTCAAGATCTTTTCAATGTAGTTCTTTTGTGACAATTTCAAAATACCTTGAGAATGATCTCACAGTATTTCAATTCTTAATACAAAAGAAGCATCACTAAGATCCTTCATCTCAAAATTTCTTTTGAGAAATCTCTTAGTGTCATGCAATAAACCTACATCATTACTAGCTATGAATATATTATCAACATATAACACCAGAAAGATTGATTTACTCCCACTGAACTTGTGATATACACAATCTTCCACAATATTCACCTCAAAACCAAATGAGGTTATCACTTCATAGAATTTGTGATACCATTGACGAGAGGCTTGCTTGAGATCGTAGATAGATTTCTTTAATTTGCACACCACAGACTTTGAATTATCAGACACAAAGTTTTCTGGTTGCACTATATAAATCGTCTCATCAATGTTGACATTGAGAAACGCAGTTTTTACATCCATCTGGTGTAGCTCTAAATTAAAGTGTGCTACTAGTGCCATGATTACCCTAAAAGAGTGTTTCGATGAAACCGGAGAGAAAGTTTCTTTGTAATCAATGCCTTCCTTTTGAGTAAAACCCTTTGCAACAAGACGAGCCTTATATCTTTCGTTATTCCTATGTGAATCCCTTTTGGTTTTAAATATCCATTTACAACCTATGGGTTTCACTCCTGATGGCAGTTCGACAAGTTCCCAAACGTCATTATCTTTCATGGATTTTATTTCCTCTTCCATAACACTTATCAACTTTTGAGAGTTAGAACTTTGTAAAGCTTGTTGGAAGTTGATTGGATCATCTTCCATTACGCCCACATCATCCTGATGTTCTTGAAGAAACACAATATAATCATCTGGAATTGCACTTCTTCTCTCTTTAGTAGATCTTCTTAGTGGCACTTCTTGAGGTTGTTGAGTTTGAATTCAGGTTTCATAACGGGACTCCAATATTGTCTTGTTCTATAATTGGTTCATATGAAGTTAGGAATTGAGCCTGAAACATTATTTAAATAATCAATGAGGAAAAGAAACCAATTCCTCTTCAAAGACAACTTTCCTTATGTTATCTTCCCCCCAAACTCAACATCCTCAAGGAATCTAGCATTTCCTGTCCTCAACAATGATCTAGAAGTGGGATCATAAAACTTGAAACCCCGAGAGTGCTCAGAATACTGAACAAAATAGCAGCTAATCAGTTTCTTGAGTCCATATTTTTCTTTCATTAGGCTTATAAAACCTAGCCTCAGCTGGACAACCCCATATGTGAAAGATGCCTAATACTCAGGCTTCTTTTCCTGTCCACAACTCATAAGGGGTTTTCTGGCTATTGCTTTACTAGGTTACCCTATTAAGATAATATGTTGCAGTCTTTAGTGCCTCACCCAAAAGGGATTCTGGTATATGAAGAATGACTAATAATACTCTCTTAATATCCTTAAGTTTTCTATTTTTGCCTTTCCGCTCAAACATTCATAGCTGGTTTGCCCAGCATAGTAGTTGCAGAGAGTACACATTCTCTAGTATTTTGGCAAAGGGCCTGACGTTGTTCACCTGATCCATCATATCTACCGTAATGTTCACAACCACGATCAGATTTGACAGGCCTTAATTTTCTTTCTCCAAGTTGAAGTTCAACTTCAGCTTTGAAAACTTGAAACATCACGTGAGATTTCTTGAATTAATATAGGTACCATATCTTGAATAGTTCGTCTATGAATGTAATAAAATATTGTTGTCCATTCCAAGAGGCCATAGGAATGGACCATAAATGTCTGTATGTATTTAGTTCTAAGACTCTGAGCATCTGTTGGACCTATTTCTTATGTTTGTCTGTTTCCCTTAAATACATTCCACACAAATGTTGAAGTTCTAAATCAAGGGAATCAAGAATTTCATCTGACACAAGTCTCTGAATTCTCTGTTAGAGATGTGACCTAAACACTTGTGCAATAACATAGCATAATTCTCGTTAATTTACGCTTTGTACCACATGAATTAGATAACAGGATCTTATTAATGAAGCAAAAGAATCAAACCACTATAGATTATCAATTAAAAACCGGTCAATTAAGCTTAGAATCTTGAAAAAGACTAACTTTATTATTTCCAAAAGAATAGAAAAACCAAATTTGTCCAAACTAGAAATAAGACTAAATTTCGTATAAATGACGGGTACAACAAAAGTCTCATTCAGATCCAAATAACAACCAATTTTTAAAAGTAATCTAAAATTTCCAATAGCTTTCACCTGGAACTGCTTTGCATCGCCACATAGATGAATCTTTAGCATCATTTTGGCGGCCGGCTCACAAGCAACCCTGCATTGTATACTTATGTGAGTAGTAGCACCAGAATTACCCACCAAGTATCTGTAGGTAAGCAGAGCTAAATTAACTTCATAACAAACCAAAGTAAGAAGTTTACCCTTCTTTACATGCCACTTGGCGTAATTAGGATAATCTTTCTTGAAGTGACTTTCTTTTTACAGAAAAAACAGGATTTTCAGTAGCTTGTTTCTTGTTTTTATTCTGCTGAGATGTCTTCTGCAGCATCCACAATCAGAGAGCCTATTGCCAATGAGGCTTTTTTGGGGAGAG